>NW_008795371.1:1450195-1463516 GCF_000699145.1 Aptenodytes forsteri | reverse complement strand
GAAAAAAACAACTCCACAAACAAAAAAAAAAAAAAAAAAAAAAGGCACTGCTACTTCCCCTACAGCAAAAACTTTGCCATTTGCACTAATACCTACACTTCACCTAGTAACTCTCTGTTCGTGCTATGCAAGAGCGTACACCAAATGAATAACAACTGGAAAAAGAGTTCAAATGATAACAACAAAGATTTATTAGTGTGTTTTTTTTCTTTATAAAATCTGTTTGAATTGTCTGGAGGCTGAAAATTTTGCTGGCCTTTAATTGTAGCAAGAGTCTGATCAGCCTTTTTAAAATTATGTGACATAACAGGTACCTGTCCTACTTGTGAAGTTCCTCCTCCTTCTCTGCATCTAAAATATGTGGAAAATCTTCTGAGTGTCCAGCTAATGCATAACCTATGAGCCAGATGTTCTAATGATCTAAATAATGAATCCGTGAAGTTAAGAATGTAATCTTACAGCTTCAATGACAAATTATATTATTTGCCTGCCAAAACAACCAGTCAAAGAAAAGGGAAATGCAATCAGGATTTCACAGACTGAAGGCTCAACTTGTCTACAGATGTAATTGATATGCAAGCATCCACAAGAGGGACCAAAATACTGGGCTTTTCTTAGCCCACGTTTATAAGCCTTTTAATAATGAAAGCATATAAATATCACTACTGAACAACAACTCTGAGCCCAATTATGAAACAAGGTAAATCACTACTGATTTTATTGCTTTCATGTGGAGAATCTGACTCATTGGGATAAAAAAATACATCCATGTTCACAAAGTACAAAGCCTGAATCAACCTTGCCTGAGTTTATGAAGTTGTTCCCCTCTTTGCGCAGCTATAGGATAATTGTTTTATGGCTTGAACTTAAACCCAGACATCAGGCCTCAAACCTCCATCCCTTAAAAAAACAGTAGGGAAACTTTTAGAGTCTGAATCTTGAGACTCAGGGCTAAGCAAGGCAGAATAATAAATCTCAGCACACTCAATATTTTGGGAAGTTCAGAGACAGAGCCAATTCTAAATCCAGATGTTTGGCCATGTACCCACATGCTTGCCCCTTCTATGCATTCTTGTATCTAACACAAACTCAAGATGCCCTTGGGATCATTATTTTTTTGTTTGCTCTTGCCTGTTTAACAGATCAAGGATAAACATGAAAAATAAGATCACTCCTTTTATGGCTGTACAGATGTATATTTTTTAATTCTCATGCACCTACGTTGTTTTAGAAGATTTGGCAGCACAAAGATAATAAGAAGCCTTACCCTGTCACTCCACTCTGTAAGGAACCAGCTCTTAGCGCAGGGACCCATGTCGCAGTTCTCAATATCATTTGGCCGCAGCTTCATGTTACATTCCTCATCATCAACAATGTCTCCAAGGTTGCTGACACATTTCACATCTCGGGTCCTCTGCCCCACTCCGCAAGGCACTGAACACTGTAACAAAAGGGAGGTTGCATCAGGACTCTATGCAAGAACTGCAGTGGTTTATCAGGGAGCTAGGAACGTACAGCTCCTTCATTCCTGCTAAGACATCCACAGAAGCTATAGAACTACTCTAGATTCCTAGGAATAGGAAATAAAAACGCCTTAGTAGTTTTCAATCATATTCTCAGTCTGTAGTATTCTATAGTATACTAGGCAGATACATTTGGAAAACATAAAATTAAACCCTATCTTTAACAGGCCAAGCTGCACCTATCAAAATGAACTGCTGGTATTTGAATAGCAGGCTGACATATTCTGCATGATTTTGATCTTGACCTATAAGCAGACATGAAGCAAGAGAAATGCAAAGAAACACAACTTCTGAATCCCTCTTACAAATAAAGGCCGCCTTCTCCTGCTCTCTTTTCTTCAACCTCAGAGTATGGTGACAGCTATTGATATCTCTGCCTAATGATGTGAAACATCCAGATCATGAAGCAAGATGGGAACATAATTTTCTGCTGTGTACACATGAAATGTTTTGATGAGTCCTGTAAACACTCTAGAATTAAAGGGGAAAATCTCTGGGAATTTGAAGATTAAAGACTGCAGTACCTGCATACAAGGGTACCTCGCACAGCTTCCAAAGGCAGCCTCATTGTTTTTTCCTTGCTTTCGAATGCTTAATCATGTCTACTATATTTACATGTCAAAGTTATTTATCATGTAAAATATATTCCCTACAGCAAGATACCTCACGGACTTAATCTTCAGACTGCAGCTATTTCTTCAACCATTCACCCTAGAACACTGGCCAAAACCCAGACTAGATGTGTGAGGTCATTAAATAGCAAAATACTAATAAAAACAAATACCCCATTCCTCATGTCATAAAGGGGGTGATTTGTCCAAAGTTACTCTTGGAGTCTAGTCTGCTGACTCCAAACTTGAAATTACCACAATGCCGTTTTTTCTAATCAGATGTAGATCAAATTTTTTTACGTTTGTATGTCAGAAAAAATGGGAAGCACATTAAAATTTTAAGATGGGCTTACTTTTAAGATCACAGACGTGTCTCCAAAGTGAAAACCTAACTGTACTTCAGTAAGTACAAACACAAATAAATGTTCTACTGAAACCAGTTTGCAAACTCAATTGCTCTTTTCTTTATGATGGATCTTCCTTCACGCCAAGAACTTTTATTTTACTTCCAAGAGGAAATTAATCACAGAATGTCATTGGAATTACGCTTATATTCAACCAGCTACAATTTCTAAAGCATTTGTTTAGCTTGATTCACCATATGCAGTAAACCCCTAAAGGCTCTGTACGCTGAAATACTTCTCAAAATGCAACAACACACAAAACCAGCTCCTCTTTCTCATCATCAACACAATAAAATAATCAAAACTTTACCTTTAATATAAATTTTACTGTCCTTTAACTCCAGATGGATTTTAATTCATCATGAATAATGAATTAACCAACCAACATATCTTTACATTCATCTGTCTAGGTATTTCTCATTTTTTTATCGGGAATATATCAACATATCACAGATACTTCATGACTAGGAAGTTAACAATGCCACCATCAGCCTCAGAAATGCAGCAACTGGGGGAGTTAACTCACATAGGCTTTACCGTGGGGTAAGACCCACTATAAAGCCACGCAAAGTCTGCTGCATGACTCAAGCTTTCTGTAACTGTGTGGATGGAAAGCTGTGCTGCTACTGCCAGTGCAGCTAGTCCATGCACAACACACTGCATGTTGCGACATGCATTCCAGCACAGGCTAGGGGAATTAGGAGCAAGGAAGCACTTCAGTAGAAAGGAAAAAGAAGGTTTAGGTTCAGGGTTTAAGCTGGAATTTTTCACGGTCTATCCACCCACATAATTCAGCAACTCTAAAATTTTTTTGCTTTGTTTCATGGCTAACTGAAAGAGATTTGTTTATCACTACACCTAAAACACCAGGATATTTTCTCTTTTACACAATGGCCATGAAAGTATCTAGGATGGTTGTCAGGTTGGCCAAATCTTTTGTAAGCAACACAGAAATTAAAGCTCAAAACTGTACTGTCCACATTTATCTGAAAGTCTTAGCATAACCTCAAACCAACTACAGTAACAGCAACTACTGACTCTATCCTTAATACATACGCAAGGTTAAATAACTCCTGGAACTAAACTCTACATGCTATGGGAAAGAGCAGTAAGTTTGCCACCACGGGCAAACCTATCAGGACTCTCCCAACTCTACTTCATATAGTATTTAAGAAAAAGCATTGCTCAGAAAGCTGTGTACTTCTGTACACGCACATCTGCGTGTTTTGTACTATTCAATCACTTTTTCAGCTTCTTTCTGGTTACGAACAGTAAACTTTAAGGGTCATAATTGAGCAGGGTTTTCTTGAACTAATACTTTCACGTATTTCCAAGACTTCTCAGACGTTCCACTTCCCTGTTTTAAACAAAAACAAATTTCATGTTTGATTAGTGATACCTGGAAGAAAATTCTTAGTCTTTTCTGAGGTTTTATGCCCCACATTAATCAATCATACTCACTGAAGTCCACTCTGTCCTAATCTGCCATTCACTGCAGATCTTCAGCTGGCAAGTGCTGGTTGTCTCTGGTTTCTCCAGGTGATGACAGCGGTATTGCTGAACTGTCAAGGTACGATTGGCATACATTTGCCGGCATAAGATCTGTCGATGCTGCATACCAAGGCCGCATGTTTTGCTGCACTCGGACCACTCCCCTATATCCCAGCTAAAGAGAAAAAAAAAAGAGGACATTTTTTTCAGTAGAGACTTCTCTAATACTAATCTTAACAGAACTCAAATGACATGATTCTGATGCTGGTACAGAGTCTTGTAAAATAACACTTAAGCCTCAGCATGCATAACTTAATCCTTTATGAAGACAACATTATACACTTGTAACCAATCTACCTGTAGTGGTTGATAATAATAAGCATGCATACAGATTGCACAATCCATGGTTTCAAGACATATTACAAACATTAATTAAGCCACTAACAGCTGTTTGTTTTTTAAAGTATCTATCTATAATATATATTATTGCTCTAATGACACTTCCCAAAAATTTAAGATGCATTGCATAAAATTTTTATTTTTCTGCAGCTAAGGCTCTAAAAAAGGACAATACCACAAAAATCATGTAATGCATCCAGGCATTCATTCATCAGTAAAACTGAAATAGCAAATTATAAGCAATGAATAAATACATTTAATTGTAGAGATGAAAAAAATCCCTACATATATTCTTCTCATTCCAAGATTTCACTGTATTTATTTAATCAGTTTTGTATAAACATGTCATTTTCCCCTTTCAGATTTCATTTCAAGCATGAAGACATGAACAAATAAGGGAAGTATCTGAACTGTTCACACATTTTACTTCAGAACTCTTGTCGAGAACAAGCGAAATCTCTGTATTCTTTTTAATAAATATTTACATATCTTTGTTTATATTCTTGATATTATCCTGTGTAAACAAATGAAGCTGAATCAATATGAGTTGTTAGAAAGAAAAAGGTGATAAAAATGCTTGGTGAGAGAAGACATCTCCAAGTAAACAGCTTCAGAAGTTCCTGAGTATCTAATATGCACTAGGAAATTGCTTGTCAGGCATCTCTAACACTGTAACAGGACTTACACCGTTAGAAACTTCCGTGGGATAAGGACTGGCCACTTACTGCTCAGAAGAGAACTGAAGAATGTAACCACAAGAGAGATGGAAAACACAGCTGCTGACCTGAAATAAAGTTGCTATGATGGCAACTGGGTTTAACCCTTTTCTCTTCTTGGTATACGTCCTGGATGAATTGACGTCTTTTTTTTTTGACAATTTAAAAGAAGTTGCTTAGCCAATTGTAAGTCACAGTCTCCTGATGGCAAGTGTCTTTTTGGAAGGAAATCACACCTGAGCTGGTTGTATTAGTGTGCTGGAAACAAGGACTACCACTTCAGAATCCAGTCTTCAAGTTGAAGAACTACTGAATTGCAGGAAAGAGAGGTGATGTTTATGAGGGGGCTGTTGTGAGCATTATCGGCCTAATCTCATCTTTAAATATGACACCATGGAATGAACAGGTGGGTTCTGCAACACCCTGATTCAATGTGGAGTGACATAACCTACAGAGCCTCTTCTTTAGACAGGTATATGCTGAAGCCTGTCACTTGAAAAAATGTACCCACAGAGAGACCACGTATAGTGTGCATGCCTGCACAATCACACAAATTTTGAGAAATTACTACACTCACTTGTTGCCAACTTCCCTTTTGTCTTCTCTGAATGCTATTGCTCCCTGTGAAGGGGAAGAAGGCCAACAACAACTAAGGAAAAAATATCCACTACACTATATGACATAAGTGCATAGTACTTAGAAGTTCAAACTAGTTTCCTACTTAGAATAGCCTCTTTCACATGCAAAACCTCAATGACATTGGCTTATTTCACTTGACTTAAATTGTAATATCTTACAAAGCTGGACATGGGAAGAGGTTGCAGGCCTCCTCTTCTGGAATGGGTTTGGTGCTGCTGTCACAGTAACTCTCAGATACCTCCTCGTGAGTGATTCTGTTGACGCAGTGGAAAACTGGATACTGTGACCCTGAAATGAAGAAGAAAATTAGGTGATGCATTGCAAAAGACTCTGCACTATAAGCCATAACAGTAGCATCCAACACTGATGCAGAAAGGAAAAGCATAACTTAACAACAGGAAATATAGACTAAGATTTTACCCAAAATTTCCAAATGTGAGAGCTGAATGGTATACTGTTTACATTGTAGTATTAAGGCAAGTCCTTAGTATGTAGAAAGTACAGCATGGCATTGTAGGAAAGGCTGAGAAAACATGCTCCTTGGTCTGCATGAGATCTTTATAATGCAGAAAGTGCAAACATTAAGTATTCAGGCAATTAAAAAAAATGCAGCCAAGTGGCCACAACACAGGCTTGAGAGGAGGAAAATTTCGCAGTCATTCTGTTGTGCTTCTGGAAAGAGACTGAGCCTCCTTACTTTAGAGTTACATGGTGAGTAAACACATGAGAGTATTATTCACTTTACCTAGTTTTTTAAAAGATTCATAAGATAAAGCTTACAGGTTAAACATTACTGTAGACGACAAACTACAAATTACTACTTTCCATATTTAATGCTCGGTCTTTAAATAATTTTCATGAGCTCTACTATTACTATTGCAAATTGACTACCAAAATGATGACAAAGAGCAAGGTGCTAACATGCCTACTTGTATTTGGTAAGTGAAAAGTTGGAGTACATTAACAAGTTTCCTGACACAGGTGATCGAGGACCCAACCAGGAAAGGTGCTCTGCTAGACCTGAGACATAAAAACAAGGAAGAAAAAGTCAGGGGTGTGAACATCAGGGGCAGCTTTGGCTGCAGTGACCATGAAATGGTAGAGTTCAGGATTCTAAAAGGAGGGAGCAGGGCAAAAAGCAGGACAACCACCCTGAATTTCAGAAGAGCAGACTCAAACTTCTTCAGAGATCTGCTTTGAAGAATCCCATGGGATAAAGCCCTAGAGAGAAGGCCCAGGAGAGTTGGTTGATATTCAAAGACCACCTCCTCCAAGCTCAAGAAAGGTCCGTCTCAACAAGTAGGAAATCAAGCAAAGGTGGCAGGAGGCCTGCATGGATAATCAAGGAGCTCCTAACTAAACTTAGACATAAAAAGGAAGTACAAGAGGTGTAAGCAGGGGCAGGTGATCCCAGAGAAGTACAGAGATGCTGTCTGATTGTGCAGGGATGGGGTTAGGAAAGGCAAGGCCCACCTGGAGTTGAATCTGGCAAGGGATGTGAAAGGCAACTCTACAAGTACATAAACAGCAAAAGGAAGACTAGGAAAAATCTTCTTTTTAGTTCTTTTTAGAAAGTAGTACGAAAGTCTGCTGATTCTCTCTCTGCCATGTTTATACCATGTAAAGCGGCAGCAACCCCTCCTCTCACTCTGGTACAGCAATGGCACAGGACACCTCCATGGTAATAAGGAGCCATTTGGTTACCAGAGAAACAGGGCTCAGCCAAAGAGAAGTGGTCAAGGTACAACCCACAACTGCCAGTTCAGCCACTTGAAGCTAGACCCACTGACTTAAAAATTGGGTGATTTTAGCTGTTTTAGGCTATCCTACAACAAGTAACTCCAAATAACTAATTATTTATTGGTATCGAAGCCTTATTAGTGCAGATATTCAGATTACGCAGAGAAAGAAACCATGAACAGGAAAATTAACTCCTGAACTGAAAGAGAAACATTTTGCTTAGGTTAGACCTAACTTTGTTCCACAGAATGAAATAAGCACAAGTGGAATGCTATTCAACCAGACAAGCAGATACACAGTTTACACTTCTTCCCACAAACTTTTCCTGGAATGCTTTCCTTCTCAGATTTCATGTTTGTCATTTTGCCTTTGAAATGCATGGATGATGTGTGATCGTTCTGAATAAGGCTGTATTTTTAAAGTAAAACTATACTGACTGACCTTGGCATTAACAATATACTTCAGAATTTGGGGAAATATAGTGTACAACCTGAAGACAGAGTCATAAATGCCTAATTCTCAGTGTTTGCAATCAGAAATAGAATGAGATAAAAAACAAAATTCAGGTGGTTTAAGCAAGCACTTTTTCAACAGAACTCATATTGTTCACACTCACACTGCTCTTGCCTGAAACACCCACGTTTATCTAGGAAAGCTACCACTTTATCTCAGGAATGCACCCTATACAACAGTGTCTCTAAACCAAACATCAGAAAGATTACAGAAAAGCGGGTTTTTTCCATGTTACTGGCAAGATAGGATGAAGCAGGGCACAAGTTATCAGTACAATAGCTTCATCTTTCCGCAAAATAGACTTCTCTTTTTCTTAGATCAAAATATATGTCTGCACATTTACAAAAAACAAACTGCCATGCCTCTGAGTCAAAGGCAAAAAGAAGTCCCATCTTGCCTAGAAGACCTAGGCAATTTGCACAGAAAACTCAGCTGCATCTTTGTTGGTATTTGTGTCTAAAAACAGTGTAGAAAAGGGCTAGGTTGTAACAGTTCAAGCTTACATACCTCCCTCAAATGTGGCTTTACTAAAGCCTGCACTGTCAGTGACACTGATTCATAAGATTATTGACGCTACAAGTCTTAGGCCACTGGATTGAAGATCAGTTTTCTCCAGCTTTCCATTTCTAATTATCCACTTGAACTTGCAGTCTTTGTCTAAGATCTGTGGTTAATTAGCTCCACATTTTTTACCTCCTGGAACTCAAAACCTCTATAGATTTAATGGTAACTGCTAAATAATTTTTTAAATCCTATTATCGTATTTTGAAATTAACAATTCAAACATCTCATCCTGGGTTTACTGAAATAAATTTCTTTTGTCATCAACCAACAGGTAACTTATACTTGTGATCAAGAAACAGAAAGAAAGGAGAGCAATACATTCAGCCACGTATTAAAAAACATATTGCACCAGAGATCTGTAGTAGTCCTAAATTATGCCTTTATGACTTTAAATAAAATAAGGGTGGCCATAGTTGATGGTAACTGTTGGCTGGCACACTTCAATTTCAAGATAGAAAATTTAAAATTGCAATTCCCACTAAAGTTGTATTTGTTCAAGAATTTAATTCTATCAAAGGTAAGGCTTTGTATCTCTCCAGCTAACTTACACTAATACTTCAGAAAAAGCTATTTTCTGAAATTTAAGGAAAAAATCAGCCGTTTGCACTCTTTAACCTCCTTTGTAATTCTTCTTTAAAAAAGTAACCAACATGCTGCCATGACTGATAACAAATTACACATCCCAAGTCATTTCCAAGGTGTGGATAACAGTTTTAAGGCAGAGGCTGTGCTCAGAGAAGATGAAGTGAGGTACTCCTCCTGTGAGATCTTTCAAACAAAATTTGGAGGAAGTTCCTATGGCTCCAGGACTGGAGGAATTCGCAGTACACCAGCCCTCTTCTCTCCGGACAACAGAGAGGGATGATGTGCTACTTCACTTCCCTGACAGGATGCGGTAGCAGTTTCCACACTGTCCAAATTCTAGCAGATCTATTTGCTCAATCATCTTAAATGGAAATCTGGGACAAGAGTTGGTGGCAGTTCTCATGGGAAGCATTTTCACTTTTAAAAAAAATTATAATAGTCTTTTTTTTCCAAACCAAAGTTTTACTGAAAAGTGCTTTGAAATCTCACAGCTTTTCATCAAAACTGTTAATTTGTCCTCCCTTTTTCCTTAGGTAGCACAAAAATAATTTTTCTTTCTTTCTTCTTCCAACTTAAAATTTCCTAGCTTTATTTAGCTTTGACAGGTTCATTCTGAAAAAAAAAAACAACAAACTTAAAGACCATGTATCATCTACATTTCTGCATGAAAAAATAAAGTAGCAGAAAAAAGGAAAACATGGAAAAAAGAAAAAAGAAGAAAGTGTCCTATATTGAATCATACAAAATGAAAACAAAGCCTTAAATAGTACAAGATTTCTTCCTGATTTTTTCACTCCATTTTTTATCAGCCTATATAACCTAGTTTGACTTGAAATGCCTTCGGGGCATCAGAGATTCACACAGGCTTCTCACACCAAGATCACAAGGAATGTTCGTACAGTCTCCACAGTGTCAGGATCCTGCTCTCGAGGTCCAGTTTCTTTTGAATTTAACTTGATCAGAACACGCACACATTCTCCAAATAATGGGAAAAGAGACACTCATTTTTGACAGTTCTCTTGCTAAATTTCATGGAGTAAATTTAAGCTGCACAGGAGGCTGAAAGATATCCTTTGAATTCTGTTTTCCTACAATTTTGCTATCATTTTGACTCAGATTTCATTAATACCACTGCCAATAGCTACCAGATCTCTGAAGAAATGGCAAGAACTATGTTCAACTGTCCATAAGGTCCATAGGAAATACAACCAAGACTTCTATGATGTAAAGGAAGAATACATTTACCCTGATGTGTTCCTGCAACTGCATCACAAATTACCTGATTTAGATACTGAAATTCACCACATATAGGACAAATCAGACACTCAGCAGGTGACATTCACTGATTGCTTCTAAACAATAATCAGGTGCAATTAAAGGATTCTGCCCATACGACTTGTATTAAAGACACATAATGTATTTAAATGCCAACCAAAATAATTCTGGTTTACACTCCCTCCTTTTCTCCACAAAAAGGCTGACTTCAAAAAGTCTTTTGACTTTTACAGGCTGTATTTTAGCTCTAACACTTTTGCAGTAATTTCTTCAAGGAAAAAAGTTTTCTCAATATACTGGGAAGCAATTTTGACTGGTACCAATATTGCTGGATTTTTTAACTCTATCTGTAGCTATAACATGGACACTCATCTGGTTTTGGACCAAATTCGCAAAGTCTCCTCTCACACTAATTACGAAGCAAATGTTCTCAGTGTATATGAACTGGTGACAGTCAGCTGAGTTTCCTCACTGGTACGTCTTTATTTCAAAGCTCTGCGATTTTTTAGGTATAGTGATGGGTGGCTATGTATAGTACAAAATATTTCACTTTCACTATCACAAAAACTTATTCTTCCAAATAATTGCTTGTGCTATGCATTATTGAAGCTGTAGTCACTATGAATGTCTTATGGCAAAGATTAATCTGGCAAGCTCAAAGTAGCGTATCCATCACATCCCAAAAGCTCACTCATTACCAGTCCCTTTCCATCCCTCTTCCTTCCCACTTCTCCCCTGTGAAAACCTCAGTTTTCTGAAGTCACATTATTGCTGTTCCAGCAACATCCAATGATGCAAAGATATAACTGATGGAATCCCTGTGAAACCTTCCCATAAAGATCAGAAAACTGTTGACAAAGATACAAAAAGCACTGAGGGTGTATCTGACAAAGCTGGAGAGGCCAAATGGAAGGATAAAGAATGCCAAAGAATGTTGAGGAAAGCAGCTGTGTATCAAGGGTGTGAGAGAGAGCAGCTTGCCATAAAATCCGGAAATATTTCCTTTCAGAGGCAAATGCCATATATTCCCTTTTAATTTACATACTTTGTATTTCACATTTTTAATTTTGTTGTTTCTACTGATTTAAATATAAGCACACATAATAGTACTGACGTGTCTTTTGCTTGTAGGATAACAGAAAACACCAGGTCCAGCAATGCTTTGTGCATACAAGAGCTGCTGAACAGTCACACTGTTTCTTCCCTCCATGCTTCTCCTCTCCCACACTGGAACCCTCCCGTGTGTCATCTATTTTCTGTGCATGGTGTATGAAGCACTTACCTTTCCCACATGTAGTAGTGCACTCAGTTTTTCCAATCTGCTTCCAGTTGTGTTCTCGGTTTTGTCTTGGTGGTTGCACAGCAGGCACCTGGTTTTCTGGCTGATGAGAAGGAAATCTTCCTGGCTGAATAACTGGAAAAGTTCCAGCTGGCTGTCCAGGGAGAGTGTCTGTCTCCCTATGCAAATCCTCATCCTCATGATTTGTACTTTCTGGCATTCCTAACTGACCATTCAAGGGCTCCCCTGATGATGGACAATAACAAAAAAGTAAAATAATGAGCCTCACTTGCAAATATCAGTCTATGTTTCCATCCACTAATAATCACAACTGGAGCATCATAAAACTTGAAAGCAGCTTTAATCTGTTATGCAGAGACCTCCTAATAGTGTGCTGCAATGACTGTTTTGTTTTAAACTAAGATAACCAAGTCGCAGCCAGCAAATACATTAAAAACTGAAGAGTCTCCAAACACACTGTAGAGTTAATGCACCCAGTGTCAAAATTTCCCAAAGCTTTTTTTTTTTTGTACCATGCTCTGTATTCTGTGCCTCCCCATGTCACAGCACAGCTGCTCCTCGTTGCGAACAGACTGCAAACACACTTAGAAATTTGTCAAGGCAAGTCAGGAACACTAAAAGTAGGACCAAACTCGCTTGCAAATTTTCTACTGTCCTTCAGAACTTCATACCAGTACACACAGCACATGTCCGCAGCTCAGTCAGGAGCACGAGCTGTCCAGATTCTAGCTTGGGAAGGCAACAGTTTTGTGTTTGATCCTCTCCAGTTGGGAGAGAAAACAGAAACAGTGAAGGGTTGTTTTAAATTATCTCAAACTCTGAAGAGAAAAATGGTGTTCTATTTCATTTCTGAGACATGGTTACAACACTCCAGCTCATGCAAAGCCATGGTTAACATTTTAACAAAATTGTTACTGAAAGTAGAAATATGTGACCAGATATCCTGCTACAGTATAAATAATCCCTGTCAGTATTAATTCACTGAAGTTACCAAATCTATGCAGACTTCTCTTTCAACATGTAGGGTGGGATTCTGGGCTTCTCCCACGTCAATGGCAGCATTTACACTGAATTTAATGGTATGAATTTCTCCATTAGCTTATTGGGTAACAAAATGCGTTTAATAATAGGAAATCGTGGCATTTTACCTGGCCTCCTGTGGGCAAGCAGCTGAGGACTAATGACATTGTCTCCTGGAATGATATACTCATAATGTATACCTGGGTTAGGCTGCTGATGTATCATCTAAAAAGAAAAACAGCCATATACTCAGTTCTTCCACTTGTTTTATTACTAATACTTAAATATGTACTTGAACTGATCAACTACGTAACATTATTTACCATCAGTCAGGATAGAAACAATGGCTAATGACTATCTCCAAAACATGCAAAAAAAGATATTTGTTTCTGGGAAAAATAAGAAAATACAGGTTACTATGTTTGCAAAGCGAGCTAGCTTGTGATGACGGAGAAACTGTTCCTCTAAATTTTCTTTGACAAATTTAAAACTGACATGCTCGGGGCCGAGGTGTGGCTGGGGGGGGTGTCACCACAGCCTC
>NW_008795371.1:1426116-1449927 GCF_000699145.1 Aptenodytes forsteri | reverse complement strand
CCTCGCGGGGGCCGGGGGTTGGGCTGGGGGGCCCCCCAGCCACGGCCTCGCCTCTCGCCAGCGTGGGCAGCAGAGGCTCACACCAGGCCTCAGCAGCATAAGAGACGGTCCTAAGGTCACCAAAACATTCTCAGGTAGAAGGAGCTTGACAGATGCCTGAGGAAACATAAGAACGAAAGAAACAAAGCAGAGAAAAATAAATACCACAGACCTCAATCTACAAATCTAGCCAACTGCCTTTTTTAAGGTTTATTGGTTGTACCTGAACGGACCATGTGCAGACAGCACATATGTGTTATTCCGCATGTACCATCTCACAAATCAAACTGTTCTTTTTGTCACCGTGCAGCTACCTCTAAACCACTCAATGGAGACTCAGCAATCAACTAGCTAAAATCACTAACATTATGCCACTCTCACCATAAGCATTGCTCAATAAAGATCAAGTGAACAGATTACAAAGGCCCACATACTTGCTACAGCAGCTGAAGAGCGCCCATGCAACCCCCCTGCATCCTTCCACGTTAATTTTCAACTGAATGAAGATGTAATGTAAGTGCAGACAGACTCCCACTGCTTTACAGCTAGCCACAACTCTATCAAAGTGTTCTTTATGAAACACAGGCAGGAACCATAAGGTGTTCTCCTTCAAATGTGAAAATGAAGCCGAGTGGTTTCAGAACACTGCTGCATAAGCCCACGTGAGCTGACACGAGCACTCCTCTGAAAGTCAGTGCCACTTCTTGTGCTCTTCTTTAAGCAGTTAGGCATAATAAGACCTGAGCAAGATACGACTTTATGAAAGCTTTTTAAAACTGTTAGCAGCACACTCCATACCCAACTGGCTTGTATTACGTTGCTGCTGCTGAGAGCCTGAGCATACTCACACTAGAAATGCAGGGATGCCATCAGCTGCTAATTTCACTAGTTTAGCTTTGATTACTTCAGTACTGCTTCTACTGACACTGCTGCTTTAAAAGTCCTGAACTCTTTGTGGGGATTGGTCTGATAGAAGCCTCAGATTACACTTTAACTTAAAGTACCTTTTTTTTGAAAACCAAACCAAACCAAACAAACACCGGAGCTTGCACTAGCTCTTTGGTTCTGACAAACCACAGGCCAAAAAAAAAACCCTCACGCTATGCCAATGGCTTTATGACTCAGCAGAGCACACTTACGCTTCAAGGTTTCACTAAATTCGTCACATCAATTAACACCAACTAGGGATTCAGACCTTTGTTTTTCCTTGCGTCAAAATCACTTTTTCCTTGCCAAATATAATAGCTGTTTCTCTAAACTCTGTCCCTCAGAGATCATTCACTTTTCTGAACCATCTAACAATACATTGCCTGTAATATTTTTTGTAAGGGTTGGTCCTTCCCATGTCACTTTGTTATCCAAAAAATAAACCCTCTTTGTGTTTGGTCCTGAGAGAACTGAGCACTGTGAAGCTGACTTCAGCAGAAGAGTACCCTCCCACCTTCCAGAACCAGGTCCCTGTTCTTAAGATGGTTCCAGGAACAGCTTTCCAATGGTTCCCATGGTTTTTCCATCACATTTCTCAAAAGAACTGACAGGCACATGTTATAAAGAGCTTAAGTGATCAAGTCCCTATGAATATATTGTCACAGATTTCCTGCAGTAAAATGCCTGGAATTATACAATAGTTTTGCTTTGAGTTAGTGGACCTAAGTCTGTGTAGCAATGTATACTTCACACTTGGACGAAACTTGCATCTCTTTTTATCTAGCTAATTATAGCCTGTTGTAACTTAGAGAGCTTTTTCCTCTACATTTTTAGAGTGGAAGGAAGACAGCATGATCTCAGGGAAAAGGGAACAGAAAGCCATTTGGAGTTCCCATCTGCAAATCTCTTAATTTTTCTACATAGAGCATGAAGATCGTGAGTATGGATGAAAAAAAGAGTGGTTAAACATTGGAACAGGCTGCCCAGGGAAGTGGTGGAGTCCCCATCCCTGGAGGTATTTAAAAGACGAGTAGATGAGGCGCTTAGGGACATGGTTTAGTGGGTGGTGGTGTTGGGTCGACGGTTGGACTCGATGATCTTGGAGGTCTTTTCCAACCTCAATGATTCTATGATTCTATGAAAAGAGAATTACATGGTTCAGGAACTGCAAGACAAAGTCTGAAAAAAGGCATCTGTATCTGCGTGGCTACAAATTTCAAACCTGTAAGACAGGCTGTGTCATACTGATGATTGATTTTCTTTCATCTAGCACTATCCATTTTTATCTTCCCACACTATATTGAAAAAGACACTAAACTATCAGCTTATAATGAATTGTAGTATTCCTCATATCTACAAGAAACATCTCAGATAAGACTCCAGTCAAATTAGATGTGGCAATCCATAGTAGCAGCCATAGAGCAAAACTGATAAAGCTATGCCCATCATGCCAACTTTCTTATATTCATTGCAAAAGCAAAAAAAGAAGAGGCTAAACCTAAACTAAAATTAAAATATGATAAATTTAAGCTTAACGGGTTTTTATGGTATTACTTTGGAAATATCTGTAATCCATTTCCTGATCCTTTTCTCTCTGGGTCATTACCTATTAGGCATCAATCAGCTGACAATAAAAACTTAAGGCCAGACTTCAGCTCACAGCATCCTGTGACAATGACACATATATTTTAAAAACACGGAGTCTGCATTGCAGAATCTAGGAGCCCAACCGTTTAGTCTTCCAGGCTTTTGCCAGTCTTACATTGCAATCAATCAGAAATTTTCCAAAAAAGTACTAAAGTTTGCATAATTATTACATTGCTTTATTAAGACACCATATAGCAGATGGGGAATAACTTTGCCAACATCTAACTTTTCCCAGCTGAGAAAGCAAGGTAGTTACTATTTGTTTTTCTATGAAACAACCCAGCACACTCACTTTTCCACCCCATATTGCACTTAAGGGCAAAAAGCCATAGCTGGATGAAACAACCGTATCACCAGTTAATCTAGTTTTTTCAATTAATGGATTTTATCATGTGAAAGTGTATAATCTCAGAACACACCATTTATCTTTGCATAAGTTGTAATCAATTCCAGTTATATTTGTTATTTCAATATGATGCAGTAAAAGTCCCATCTGAAGTAAACAGCTTTTTCAATGATTCCCCCCCCTTAGCCACAATTTGTCTTCTCTCTTCCTTTCTCAAATGGCTATTATCTATGGTCTCCGAGCACAGCTTTGTATTAAAACTGCTCTGCTTCAAATCCCACATTCTATAGTTTTTTGTACTTATGTTTCTTTTAAAGAAAATTGAGATGGTACCACTCTGTGAGAGGCCTTGTCTGATTTAGGTATTTGCTTCAGTTCACTGTAAAATTAAGCTACACCAAATTTGCTTGAGTAGGAAAGTATCCGGAGAAAATCCAGTTCACAAAAAAAAACCCCACCCAGACATTTGTACGCTTTATCTCTGTTTTACTGAACAAGTAAAATTGGTTTTACTGGATCACTAAAGTGTGAGAAAAAAAGGCTTCATCGTTATTTAGACTTTCTATGATCTGGAGCAAGATGGGAGCAACAGCAAACAATAGTAAAATATAAAAAATAATGTTTCAAAATTAAAGGAACAAAATAGTAACAAAGTATTGGTACTGAATGGAATTTTAGTGTTGCATGTTAACAATGAACTGAACAATTTTTTTTCATCAGGAAGATTAATCTAAATACAAGAAACTTACATAGACATCAAGGACTTCATTTGTTGGACCATCAGCTAAAAATGACTCTCCTGCAGTGCTGGAGATTTCATTTGGGCGTTTATAAGTGAACATTGTCCCACCACCTTCATATCTCCCAGGTCGATCAATTGCCCAATTTCCATTGATGATGGACCGTCCTGATCGACTCCGCAACGCTGTAGAGGATGGGGACAGAAACACAAGGACTTTGGTCAGAGGAAATCATCTTCACATACTGGTGCCCAATCAAATCCCCAAAGGTGCATTACACTGTTAGGTGTTCTCTGATGCCAGAGGACAAAGCTGTGTGGGTGTTGAAAAGAACAGTTATATTAGTAGTTGTAAAAAAAAAAAAAAAAACCACAAACAAACTTAGAAAACTTTGTCCAAACACTTGGTATGTTTATGCTGCAAGAAAAGAAAGAAAAATCAAAGATAGCTTGGAAACCTTTTTCAACAGTTTCTCATAGGTTGTCACGTGACTCTCAGCCAGCCAGCGGCATACACTGAACAGACATGGATGCTGAGGAAGTGGTTTTCCTCCACTTCCTTCCGATTGAATTGACTATTTTGTGATTTACATAGAACAAAACACAGAAGCAGATACAGAAAATCAGTACGTTATACAATGCAGAAGCACCAAAAAATTTAGGAACACATGAGTATCCTGGGTTGCCAAATATTCCAGTTATTCTTCATGAAGCCATTTGGCTACTCCCTCCATTTCCTTTTCAGAACACGATTTTTTTGCCAGAACATCTGCAGAGCCCTGATCTGCAGCACTGTTTGGAATGATGAGCTCTCTGAAAATGCCAGTAGGATCTCTTGCCTAAGGAAAAGTGACTTCGCAAATCAGATACTAGCCAGGGAAGGATAAAATATGGATTCAATATCCAGTTGTGCAGTGCATTCCCTTTGTCATCATGGGCAAGTCACTGATTTCTAGGTGCCTCTGTTCCTTCTTGTTCCTACTTCCTTTATCTGTCCATGTGATAATGTTAAGTCCTTAAGGTCAGAAACTCCTGCCACATACATGTGCATAATTTTATGCAATATGAGTTATATATTTTAAAATATAGTAATATCTTCAGGCTGAAACCACATCAGACATTGTTTAAGTACACAGGAAAGACATGACCCTTTCTTTAAAGGCTTTACTCAAATATTTTCAATTTTATTACAAAAGAATTTGCTTTTAAATACACACTTTAAAACAGACAACAGAATCTACTAATATCCTTTGCTGTATGTCGTGGTTTAACCCGTCCAGCAACTAAGCCCCACACAGCCCCTCGCTCACTCCCCCTGGTGGGATGGGGGAGAGAATCGGAAGAATAAAAGAAAACTCATGGGTTGAGACAAAGACAGTTTAATAGGTAAAGCAAAAGCCGTGCACGCAAGCAAAGCAAAACAAGGAATTCGTTCACCACTTCCCCTCGGCAGGCAGGTGTTCAGCCATCTCCAGGAAAGCAGGGCTCCATCACGTGTAACAGTTACTTGGGAAGACAAACGCCATCACTCCCAACATACCCCCCTTCCTCCTTCTTCCCCCAACTTTATAAGCTGAGCATGATGTCATATGATGTGGAATCTCCCTTTGGCCTACTGGCTGGTGGGGTGGGGTGAGAAGCGGAAAAGGCCTTGACTGTGTGTAAGCACTGCTCAGCAGGAACGAAAACATCCCTGTGTTACCAAGGCTGTTTCGAGCACAAATCCAAAACATAGCCCCATACTAGCTACTGTGAAGAAAATTAACTCTGTCTCAGCCAAAACCAGCACATTCTATATTGCCAAGCAATTCACTTTTTAATGCAAATTCAAGGTACGAGTTTGAACTTACAAAAATTTAGGGTTGAGGACCCAGTTATTCCAGAGACTGTTTCTTCTTTGTCCTGTCACAACTGCGATACTCAGTTAAAATGCTCTCAGCATTATACGCAACTATTTATGCTGCTGGGAAAAACTTAAAAAGCCTACATGCATGGCCTACATGATAGGAAATTAAATTTATGCCATTAATTCCAAAATAATTCACATCAGAGAAGAAACTTAAATTGTTCTTACATATTCCAGGCATCTGAATTAACTGAATTAATCAATAGAAGCAGTCTTTCTGCTTTTGCTGCAGGCCTCTTGGTGAAGAACATCAGTGTGACTGTGTGGTGAGAAATGGTCACAAAATGTCATGTAAAGGCACATTTTGTTAAGATAAAAAAAGACAGCAATAGAGAACCACACTGCAAATATCATTGTTCTTTTATGTAAGTTAAGATTTTAAGTGCAATACTATTGCCACATTTCAGAGACCCTGTCAAACACTTCACTACTCTTGAGTACCCCCTTGTTGAAAGAAAACCTCCTGTATTGAGAAAATTCCAGTTACAGATAAAGATGCAGACAAAAATAGAAATATGGATTAAAAATCAATTATTGCATTTCAAAACAAAAAAAAAAAGGAAACTAATGAAAAAAAGGTTTGTAAATTCAAAAAGAATACTTTTCACACGATGTGTGTCTATAGGCTTATCAGCTCCAATCCAACAAGAAGCTGTTGAGGGGAACACTTTAATAAGATTCAAGAAGGGATTGGACTGGTACATATTTATTTTTTAAATTAATAAAAGTAAATAGCTGCAAGGAACATCCTGAAATTGAAGGTTTGAACTTCATAATATCCTACGTATATTAGACTAAGACCTATAACTTGAGCAGATTGTTTTATACTTGCCAACTGCATATTCTTACAGTATCTTATGAAACACCTTACTGTTGGTCACTACAAAATACAGGGAACTGGACAGATCACTACCTTGATCCACAGAGCAAGTGCTGTAATCCTACTAGAAGACTGAGCTGATATCCAGGCTTAAAGACAATCCAGCATAGAAGAACTCAGAACAGAACATAGTGGGTGAAGGGATACTGACACTGTCAGTGTCCTTGCCTTGTGAAGTTGCAAGATCAAAGTCTTTTTCCCCTATGGGAGTGGTTGCTGCTGACTAACCAACTATTTTTAATTTACTTAATATTGATGAAATTGTTTATAGAAGACGACTTCATTGTGGTTTTTGATAACTTTTGTAAATTGTGCTTAGATACCATCATGTACTTATGTCTCTTGTAAGTCCTTACCATTGTTATTCATTAATGAAAAAGCAATAGTTCATTAGCCAAAGTGGCTGACTTTATCAGTCTTCAAGCATCAACCAACGAGAATTTTCAGTTATGTTTGTGATTTGAAGTCAGCTTGCATTAGTTTGCCTTATAATACATGCAGAAACAGAGGTATGCAATACTAATATATTATCTAGCTACTAATAATAGATTTGAATTGCAGTTGTATGGGCTTTATTAATCGTCCCTGCACCAAACCGACACAGTCACACCTCTAAAGAGGCTAAGGACTCAGCAACCTACTTTTTCAAAGCGGGGTAACAAATGATATGAGAACACGTGTGCAATCTGTAAATTTAAAATATAAATTAGTCTAGTCTTTATTATTAGTGTCCCAGTTTGTGCAAGAAAAAATTTTAATAGGATCGAATCTGTTTTTCATTAAAAGGAAAATAAGGTAGTAACTGAACAGAATGGGTATAAAAGTAGATAAATTAATTTAAAAGAATTTATATTATTGCATTCCCGTCTTTCTACACTGTAAAGAAAAAAATTTTTTTTTCATCGCTCTGGACAAAATGTAAGATGTAGGAAGGTTTAGGATTAAAGCAGTTGGCTACCACCAGTTCTGAACCTATGAGAAAGAAGTCCATATTGTTGACAGTCTTTACTTTCAGGGAGATACATAGGACTGCCCCTGGACCACTTGTCCCTGTAAAGAGCCTTGATGGGTGAAGTTTCAGACTCTTACTTCGCCCTATGCAAAATACTTGGTGGATTTGAGTGGCTAGACAGAGCTGCACCTACATAAACTCAGAAGGAATGAGTCACGGTGGAGAACTTCCCGCCTTTTTGGACTTCTGAAGGAAAGCAAAGTTAGTCTGTATCATTCCCAAAAGAGCACTAAAATAGCTGGCATAATCAAGAACCTGGTACATTTGGCTTGCAAATGAAATAAAAAAATTAAATGACATTAATGGCTCTGGATCAGACCCTGTAAAAATGTATTCACACATTTCGAAATTTTTTTTTACTCAATACTACATGTTTATTTTCCCAAGAGCTATCATACATCCACTTGCTTCTCAGGTCTCATTTTCTGACACATTAACAAAACAGTCTCTATACCATGAACATTAGTTGAAAAGTATTTTATACAACATCAGCCATGAAAATGGCATCATCATTACTTATATAGCACTGGGAGGAAAAATTACGGCTCACATACTATTGCATACAGGTTAAATATGAAATCCATTCACACTATTTACATGCTATTTACACTTGTTACATTTTAATTCAAACAACTGTGGAGCAAATGCTTCTGCAAAACTTACTGGACACTGGTTTTACATTGTTTTTTAATATGGAACACTTCCTTAACTTTATGATCTGAGTATTTTTTTCTTATATTGCTGCTAAACAAATGAACTATCAAGAGCTCAGAAAAAAGAAAGAGAGCTGGCTAAGATTAAATTGTTGTTAATAATGAAGCTGTAAAAGATGGCTGTCTGAGAAACTGAGAGTCCATTAAATTTTCATTTCAAATCCATCATATGACAGGTCTGAAAGAGGCCTCTCCATAAAAAGGGAAAATGTGCCTCTTTTATGTTTTGATCACTGCAGCTACCACCTCAACTCTGCCCCCGAAGAATTTTTATGGTGCCAATCTTTTTAGCCGAAGCATGAAAGGTTATGAAAAGCTTTACCGTAATTCTTCATGAGGAATTCCTTGTGCAGTCTGTAGCTGATTTCATCTCTTTCATCTTGGGATCAGCTTCTTAACCAAAACAGTGTTGTTTACAGTGGCCTTCAGCAATGTTTTGCACTAGAGATATGTAATATTTCAGGATACAAACTCTGATCAACACTTCTGCTTGGGCTACAATTCTATGGCAAAATCTCAATAGGCCATTCATTAAGACTTGTATTTCAAGTATCTGAAGACTATTAATTTATTTTCTACAGTTCACCTTACAGCTCTCCTTTTAAAGATGTTTTGTAGCTCCTGTCTTCCTGTTTAACAATTCTATACAGCCTCCCCTACAACTCGGACAAAAAAATAGCAAAAGGTAATTTAAATCAAAGGTAGCTGATGCAGTGGTGCAACGGAGTGAAGTTCTGTAAACAATGAACTTGCATCCACTTTCAAGGTCAGTATTTCCAGTTAGAAGTTATGTTTGATGGTTTATAAGTAGCTTTTGTAATCCTAATTTAAACTACATCACTGCAATCAGAAAACTAAAAAATCAATGCCTCCACTACTTTAAAGATAATTCCATTACTATAGTTCCCTTTCATTGCTTTTTTCAATCTTGCCAACTTTCTCGATTCTAGCTCACAACATGCTCCAGCTCCTGAACTTCAGCGACTACTTCATGCTCTCAGGTGAATTTAAGAAAAAACCAAAACCTACAAAAAAGTTTGTAACACTCAGAACTAGAAAAATATATGAAGATGTGAACTTAGTATATGTCAAAACTAGGCTACAAGTAAAAAGACCCCAGTATTATTATTATTGTGAAAAACGTCATCCAGCCTGTATCAAAACTTTCTACAAAAGTTTTAAATATGTAACATTAAATTAAGAATCTTACACAGGAAAAATGCACTGCTCCTTACCATTTAGTAACCCAGTTGTTCTGGCATAAATCAGTCACTCTTCTTTCTCCTTTCCCTTCAGCTATAGCAAATTTAACAGCTAAGGAAAATTTTGGTGTTCCAGTTTTTAAAAGTTTCACTCAACTTTTTCAAATAGGCGATTTCCTCATTAGAACTACCACATCTCTTTTACAGTATTACCACCAAAAAAAACCCAACCCACTTTTAAAAAAATCAGAGCGTGGATACAATTCAAGTAAAACCATTTGCTCTTCTTAAAACTCTCCTGCCCTAGATTAAATGCCTAGTGCTGCTCAAGCAGATGGAGAGGAACTTGAAAAAAGTTGGTAACATTGCATATCTCCTAAAGACAGTTTTCAAAAATGTGCTCTCATTCCCATGACAGCAGCAAATACACATTATTATTAGATATAAGGTAACTGCCTGATTAATTTCTGCTCCTCTGTAACCTCCCTGTTTCCAGAATTATTGTCTGATCTTTAATGACTCAGGCTCCCACTTGGTTAAAACTGACCAGAAAGTCCTCCCAGCCCTTCCCAACTCTGAAAACAGAGTAAATAGCTGGAATTTGGCCATCTTAAGATGATTCGCCTGCAATATAATAAATATTAACCTGAAAAATAAAATAACTCACTCTCTGTCATGAACTGTATAGGTGAAAATAACTGCCCTGATGAAAGGAAAATGTCATGAGTCAGTCACAGTGAAGTAATGGTGAGTCAGAAAAAGAATACGGCATGTACAGATACACTGCAGAGGTTAGAGAAATAACTCAATATGAAAAATCCTAATATACTTCCAGCTACCAAGTTAAGTTTGAACAAAATTAGCTTTCCAGGTGTTTTTAAGTACCTAATTTAGTAGCAAGACTCATTAAATCTACAGCAGAAAAAGATTTCAAATCTTCCAGAACTTTTCATTTCATAGTAAGTTCACATTATGCAAGAAAAGTCTCTTCTCGTGGCATTTTCCTAAGTCTTAATTCTGGGAAAAGCCCAAAACATTTGCTTGTGAAAATTAAAGTTCGCATAAACTCAATGTAAAAATACATTCAGCTTGAGTTACAGGGCAAAGGTTCATATCACATCTTAATTTATCTCATTATTATAACATAACACAACAAAAAGGACAAAAAGAAAGTTAGCAATTAAATAGGAACAAATGGCAACTGCCTCTTAGATATGTAATTTACAGTGTGTTCATGTTAATGTGTCAGGTATTGCCAACATGACACATCTGGAATTGTTACATACCATCACAGCATCATTTAAAGATACTCCAAAATATGAAGAGAAAAAACTAGTCTCTGTTTTATTCAGCTTACTTAAATACTTCTGAATATTGACAGAAAAAAATGCCAGAAAGATTCAAGTACTTGCAATAAAGGTAATAATTAATTGAAAGTAAAATCAATAGCTTAGCATCAAATACTAATATAAACATTTGTACACATGCAAAGCAAAAAACCTGAATTTTATAGATGAGTGTTTAGCATGAGTGAATGACTTAAAATCTAACAAATTGTTTTGGAACATCTGCTGTGAAGGTGCTAGACAGTTTTCAAGGGAAACAATTCTGGGCAGCAGAGTACAGGGAAAACTTACGGTGAAAATTTGTAACAAACCATTAGTTTGGATTTGTATTTGGTGGATGGGTAAGGAAAGCAACAATTTCGTAGAACTCTGTGATGGACAGCTATCTGAGCAACTTTACAACAATTAGCAACACTGTGCAAGGTAAAATAAGAGTTTTCAATTTATTTATCCTCATGTTCCTCAAACGTAGGTTTTGATAGGTCATTTATGTACATGTTCAGTTTTAGCCTACCCAATGTTAAACACACTTCATATTATATAAAGTATGTCTGGCCTGGAATTGCAAATTTATAATATAGATGCTAAAAGCTTTGTATGATCCAGAAAGAATATACATGCACTATTCCCAGCACAAAGTCCCACCTGTGCTTCAGAAAACTGGAAACATCCTGACCCATATAAGCAGTTTGATATATTTTGTAAACTTATTGCTGAATGACTCCTATTTTTCTAACCACTTCATATCTGAAGAGAAGTATTTTATGTGTGGGCCTAGTACCTCACTACCAGCAGTACATTTTCACCCAAAATCGCACAGGCACAGTACCGATAATAAAATGAAACCTCTCAAACCTGGCAACAGCACTAATATTCAGAGTAATACAGTATATTTATTTTCTGTCCTAAGGCCTTTTTGTCTGGGAGAACAATGTCCTAAGTCCTACTTAATTGCTTTACAAACCACATAAAGTCTTTAGACAGACAGAATCAAAGTTACTTCCCATATATTAAAATTCAGTCTCTCTCATTTGGTCCTGACCCAAACAGAGAGCAGCAGAGAGCAGTTCCTCTCTTCTGGGAAGAGGACTGCATGCTTGCAACTGTGGTCAGTGGGAAACAAAGTGAAGGTTTGTGCTGTTGAAGTTAATTGCAAATGTCTCGCTGGTAATTTAATCCATACACTGGATTACAAAAATCAGTGCAGAATGGTGCATCTTGTACCACTAAACCAGAAAGATACCCTTTGGGGAAATCTCCTGTGAGATAAGTCAGTCAGTTTCATGGTGAAAACCATGCATAACTTGGCAGTGGGGAATGTAACAGTAAGAGAGATGGGGGGGGGGGGGGGGGGGTGTTGGAAAAGTCCAGCAAATGGACTGCATCAAGCTGGCCATTATCTCTGAACAGCTCACGCTTACAGCCTGTTGCCAGCTGCTATACCACAAGTCTGACTCCTAAAACCACTGGCTACTTCTGAATGCATATAGGTTGTAAAACTCCTCTCCAAAAAGGCTATTTTTAATTGTCTTTTAACTATTTTCTTTTTTTTTAAAAAAAAAAAAAAGAAAACTATTCAGTTTTACAAAACACAGCTTGCCTTCATGCCTGTCAGCCTTGCAGTATGGAATACACAATACATTTCAAGTCAACAAAGAAAGAGCATATTGACCACAATCTAGAAATACTGTAAGTCATAGTATACAGCTACTAGGCTACTTAAAGTACCTCTGATGCATAAAGAGAAAAAAAGCTAAATGCCTAGAGACTCAATAATACACTTTTCTAAAATAATGATATACACTTTAGTTCAAATGGACTCTGAAATAACTCCTTTCCAAAAGCATAGATATTTGCTCATTATTAGAACACACCTTAGTTACAGAATATTTAGGAGAAATTTGGCACGCTTATTGTGAACTGAATTATATATTATTTGCCTCTGATCTTTTGAATTCAAACTCCTATTGAGGTCATGGCAGAGCTCCCACAGGACTCTGAGCTTAATTCAAGAAATATTAGTAGGGCTAAGAATCCGTAATCAGCAAGAATCAAATGATCTTTAACAGTCTGATCCTACAAAACCCTTATTCTAGAGCCAACTGAGGATATTAGAAAATGGTCAGCAGTTCACTGACTGGGCCCTAAATTAGTATCAGATTGTATACACTCAATCTCTGCAGGTGGGACGCCTTAATCTCTTGCACTGTATCTGGTTACTTCACTGGCAACCAAGACGGGGTAAGGGTACAGATCTTCCATGACAAAAATGGGGCATCTTCTAACTGTGCATAGCTGAGACAAAGTGTTGCTGAACTTTCAACCATTTTGGAAGTTCAAAGCCATTACTGGTCACTTTAACAGTGTCAGAAAGGACCCAGACCAGAGAGTGGGACTCTCCACTGGGAAGTACTATATGACCTTACATAATCCTAATGCAGAAGAATACTTTCTAATACAAACTTTAGGACAAAAAAAAACCCCTGTGTATGCCTCCACTATTCTGCAGTTCAGGGAGGACCAGAAGCAAACATAACACAAAAGCATAATACGACTTTTCATGGTTTTTTTAGATCCTGACTGAAACCAAGAGTAAGCTGGATCCTGTGGTATTTGCTGTCCTTTTTCAAAGCCTAGGAACCAGAACCTTCTGCACAAGTATCCAAATTTGAGATACTTATTCATATTTGGATCTGGGAAGCATCTGACATTTTGGTTCTGTCTTTCTATAGTTACCCCAAATAGAGTAATATAGACCCCATCCTTACAACTCTTAATCATTTTTTCACCTAGTAGGAACTTAAAAATCTACTTTTTAGAAATCCAACAAAAATCTTTCCTTACAGCTTTGAATAGCTTGGGCACATACTTATTTCCTTATTCATATTTGGATCTGGGAAGCATCTGACATTTTGGTTCTGTCTTTCTATAGTTACCCCAAATAGAGTAATATAGACCCCATCCTTACAACTCTTAATCATTTTTTCACCTAGTAGGAACTTAAAAATCTACTTTTTAGAAATCCAACAAAAATCTTTCCTTACAGCTTTGAATAGCTTGGGCACATACTTATTTCCCAAAGATATTGTTGAGTGTTATCCATGAACTGAGTAGTAGTCATAACATTGCCAATTATGTATGACACAGTGTTATTACTAACAGCAGCATTTAAGCAATTACTTAAATATTTTCATAGTACAGAGTAGATAAAAATGGAGATAAAAATACCAAATTTGCAATACTATTACAAGGAAATGATAATTCAACTATACTATTATTTCCAAGGAAAGACTTACACAGTTTTCTTTCTTATCTAAATATTAACAGTAGACTTCAGATCAACATTGTGTTCTTCAGTATAATCCTGCTCAAGGAGTTTTTCTGGTATTCTACTTGGGGAGCTACCATATCATAATCAAAGAAATCCTGCTTCATATGAGAATAAATTTGAAACAGTGAATTGCATTAAACCGATTTTGCCAAGTTTGTCCTGAGGTTCTACTTTTGCAAGTTTTATCCTTCCACAGTGACACAGTCAAAAAAAGCCAGTAAAAGACATTCCTGCTCTGCTGTCTTAGGTCTAATTTACTGTTGTTTCAGTTGTGAGGGAATAGACATCTTCTGGATGCATTTCTAAATTATTATGAGAGCTATCTTTTTTTTTTTTAAACGTGATCTAGTAAATTTGTATCGATTTGAAGACTGGAAATAGATTACCTAATGGTAAGTTAGAACAGGTAGATGAGAAATCAATTGAGCTGATGGAAAAATTTATCTTCAACCTTTATTACTGATTATAAGCTGGCTTTTCTGAATCTGCAGTTTTGTACTGCAGATCTACGTTATATATAGATGTCACAAAACAATCTTCATTACTAATACTAGATGAGTGTGCCGGAATCCAGTTCCTTCAGAGTTCATTTACTTTTTGCCATTCATCTTGCTTGGCCAGTTTTCTACAATGCATCCAGCAGGCTTAATGAAAACAGCATTGCCAGTTCTACTTCAGTTTCTGGGCAATCTCCTTTTCTGGATTTCATGCAATAACCAAGTGCTGAGATGTTGTGAATGCAGTTTCTTCCAAGGACATGCTTAAAACAAACAACATGTTTGTTAAGATAGTTCATTAAGACCTCCTCCTGTCTTACCTATTTCATTTAACCTTGGTTTTGGTCCGAAATAATCTGACAGTATTTTAAAATACTTAAGACTCTCTGGAAATGTCCTCTAGTTTTCATGCATTTTTCTTTTGTGTTTGACTATGTTACAAGCAAGTCCAATACTAATGAATTGATAAAGCAAAATTACAAGCCGTTCTGTGCTTCGTCAGCTGTATGCTGTGATCAATCTACATTTCAATTCTGAGTTATGCACAGAGATGCATCAGTGATTGCAGCACTGCATTCACAGAAGACAAATTATTGTCAACTTTTCCAATGGTTTGTTGCCTGGAGGAGACATGCTGTCTCCTAACTTTTCATTTAGATTTTCTGACTACCGTTCTAAGCTCCCCTGCAGCCCACTGTTAAAAGCGGTCTAAAACCGAACAACTGATTGCCCTTTCTACACTATCTACAGCTGTACTAGATGGTAAAGCTCAGCAAACAAAACCAGACAAACCCAAAAATCCAAATAATATTACTTTGGCACAAAATGAAATGTTTTGCTTTGGTGTCAGAACCTTAGTGCCTTTGGTCTGACTCTGAAAATTGTACATTGAATTTGAAATTTAATTGTGTCAAAATAAAAATTTGAAAATATTGTTTCACAAACATCTGTTGCTTTCCTGAAAGAGCTGTGAAGTTTCACAGTAAAATACTTCTGTCAATATAATGTCTTTATTTCATGATAGCTCTGAGATTGTCCTCAGAGAAAGAAGTTTAATCTTGCTCAGAGATCCTCATGTTCTTGCAGATCATCTCAGGCAACAAATCCCAAAAAGAAAATACTATTTACTTGCTTAAAGGTAAAGGTTTTACGGTTAATCATTGCAAAAAGAAACGCTCATTTTCTGCCACTGCAGCAAACAGTCATTTTCCTTTTGGAGTATTCATTAAACTGTTGCTCTCTAATTTTTCCCTGCTGATGCAGCTTCCTCTTCACTCAGTTATGCCTGTTCCTTCTTTCACTTCTGACTGCAAAAGCCATGTTGATGCATCAGCACAAGGGAAATGCTGGGGCAGCAAAGCAAAACAGACAATTAACTACTGCTGCAATAAATACGGGCTTTGACAAACAAAACTGATTTATCATTTAGCCATACGATCTATTCAGGCCCAGATACTACAGCAGGTTCAAAGTCTCGACAGCTTCAATAAAATCTCCAAAACAAATTTCAGATTTAATGTGCATGTTACAAAAGGGCATACATCTTTAACTTCTATCAGAAGAGGATGCAGTATTTCCCCACATTTTTTAATAGTCTTCCCTGATAGGTATTAATAACAGCCAACTGAAACAAAAACACAGTAGCTAGTCTACCCTTCCTCTTTTGTTACGTCTTTTTGATGAGATGAGAAGCAAAAGGAAACAAACACACTCTCTGACTACAGTATTCTCACACTTCCAACTTCTGATACTCTGGCACATGCAAGTTACTACAGAATATGCACAGAGTGATATATGACATGACATTTGCAAAATATGTGATTGTATGGCATTAACTGTGCTTCAGTGTCACTATTGCTCTCCCACACATCATACTCAAGCCCACTGGGGAACAGTGTGCAACACTGAAAATCTAACCAGGGACCTTTTGAAAACAGATTAACACTGTAGTGTTAATCAATGAGAGGATTTATTTAAATCCTTTTACTCATGCAGCTGCGAGAGTAAGACTGTAAATATATGTCTGTATATGAGCTGGAACTTTTGAAATAGGGAGTTCATGAAGCAGATTAGATGATGCAAGTAAAAAGGTAAATTAAAGCAGAAATTCAGCATTTTGGCAATTCTTCCACTGCAAGGCACAAGCACCTCTTATGAATTGCATCTTGGGTTTCATTTTCAGGTTTTTTTCTATTATTGCTTCCCCTCTTTAAAATTGCTCTAATAAAAAGCCTTTTCCCATTTTTCAAACAGGTGCCTTTGCGTGATTGATGCCTTTTAAGATTATTATTCACAAGTACAGAATTAATAACACTTACATGATTCCCATGCTTTCCACAGGGAGTAAGTTATGCAGAAGCAATACTCCCAAATGTTGAGCTATGACTCTAAATAGCTTACCTGGAGCATACAATTAGTTTCTAAAAGCATTTATTGCAGGATTTACTAATGTTTATTGAGAAAGCAAATGAAAGAATAAGAGGAAACAACAGAGATGAAGCTTATCTTTATGCTAGTATTATGTTTACGAGGTCTCTAGCACAAAAATAAACCTGCTTAGTCCTCTTAAGCATGATAGGCTTTATTTAAGTCAGGAAAGTGTGGAGGCATTAATGGTATGCTGTTAACTATATATGCAAATGTTGCTCTGTGTCAGGATCTCAGTAACCACTACCACAATTAAAGATACAACAATCCAATTCTGCACCAAGGGTGTTTCAACTCCCAATTTGTATCAAGGTGTAGGGACTGCAATGAGTAAAAAAATCCTGTAAGAAATGACATCACTCCCAAACACAGTCACTGTATTTTATGAGTAGTTTATTACAGTCCTCTATACTGGAGGGGAAGTAAGAGACAAGTTATCAAAAGGCTAGCACAGTATTTGCTGAAGGTAAGAATCATTCCAACAATAATTGAAAATGAGCAGGTTTCCTATTATTCTGTAAATGAGTTAAACTAAAAGGACTTACACAATTAATCTACACAATGACAGTATATGATAAAGAATGATGAGCTTTCCATTTATTTTTACCTAGCCCTTCTCTATAATTATATACCTCAAATACATTTTATTAAGTACTATTAAAATAATCTATAAAAAGCTCATTCTCTTTTAACTTGCACAGAAACTTCCCTCGAGTTGAAAGGGTAGGAGGCTATGACTGAATTCCCAATTCCACTAAAGTCAGTGTAAATATTCTGCTGTTTTCAATGGTATATAATTTTACCATTGTTCAGGTTTGTCCTGAAAATACTGAAGAGGAAGGACAGAAGGGCTGGCACAAAAGTAGACTGAGCGAAATGAAATGGGGGGAAGATAAAGGACAGCACTAAAAATCAGAAGAATGGAGTAAGAATCATGCACATCTTGTATCTGTAGAGAAACTATATTAACTGTATATGCAGTTGCACATCTATTCTCTTTTAGGAAATACAGCACCTCAAGGGAACTCTTGTGGTTCAGAAGGACATAGGAATTGATCAGCAGAATAACATACATGCAACTCATAATTGTGGGGTTTTTTCTATACAGAACTTCAAAAAGTCTTTTCACATTCTTACTTATACATCCTTAATTTCTTTCTTTAAAGAAGCCAGGGCATAACTAAGGTTAAAGTTTTTAAGCGACAGTCTCAGAACTTCAGCTCTTATAAGGCTGAACAAGAATTTCAGTCTTATCCCAATGAAAAAGCACGACTTGAATTTTTAGCAACATATTTCCTACCATACTTCAGGAACATCGGGAAATACTCTTCACTGGCAATAGCTGTAAACCAAGTATTTAGAAATAACAAACGACATTCAGGACTAGTAGTCTCCAGGAGGGATACATTTTCCAACATAACATGTGATATTTTAGCTATGCGACTCCCACTGAACCTGCAGATTATAGTATTTGGCTTGGTTACATAATTTCAGCTAGAATCTGGTTCTTATATTTCAGGGGTTGATCAGACTGGCTGCTAATGGCTCTGAACGTGATAGCTGAGCCTTCTGGCACAGCTCAACTGCACATTAGTTAGCCCAGCACAGAAACTCAGCACACATTTGGCTTAAGTCCTATGGGCGGATAAATGCAATTGAATTATCTTCTAATCTAGACACTACTTCAGTCAGAAGGGCCAGATTAGTGAAATGCACATGTGCAAATACCCCACTCTTTTCTCCAGCTGGCATAACAAAAAATGTTTTGTACCTCCTTGCACTCCTGACAATTGCCAAGAACTGAAATAGTTGTAAGACAGCTAAGTTAAAACAGCAGATTGTGATATCTCTGCAGAAAAACAGCACTGTATCTCATGAGAATCAAAAGCTGAAGTAGAAAGAATTATAACTGCTTCTTTTGTTTGCTAAATAGCTTTAATTCCTCGCAGTGAAAAACTGGAGCTAATGAATATTCCTAAGCTGTTTCAAATTTCAAGTGGAATTTCTCAAGAATTTTGGATGCTCTTTGTGGTAAAGTTGAATACTGTAACTCAAAACACACAGATCTGTGAGCTGCAAAGCACTGTTGGGTCCCCTAGCTTAGACATGAATTCCTCTGGCTCAATGTCTGTCATTCCCACTCTCTGGAGGGCTTTCAAACCTAATGTCTGATTTCAGGCAAGTCTGACAAAGGTGCTGAAGTCTCAAATACAGTAACATTTGACCTAATGCTGACAACAGGATAGAGGAGAGATCTAAAACAGTTTTCCCCTACTGAAAAGCAGGTTACAGCACGAGCCCACAGCTATCTGTAACACTAGGCCAGCCAGCTGGCCCAGCAGCATATGCAGACTTTAGAACCAGGGCCAGCACACAAGGTAGATCTGAACAGGGCACTGGCACGGAGACTGAAGTTACTAGACCAAAGACAGATCAGAGGTTATTATGGGTGGGAGAAGATTGGCTTTGATTATTTTAGTGGCCATTATGGTAAGGATACAGGAGCTTTGATTACTTCAGTGGCCGTTACAGTAAGGATACAGGCCACAAACTAAACCAGACAGACTTAGTTCCGCTGTCCATGTTCAGCCCTGAAAAAACGTTCAGTTCTTCACTTACTCTCTCTTCCAATAAAAGCTGACAATAGCATAGTAAACCTTGGTCTTCAGCTTAAAACAACATTAATTTATTACAGATCCTTCTGAGTATTTGGCTCTTAGCAAAGAAAAATAATATATACACTAGTGAAAGGCTGTCTCCATTTACCTGAGAACACTTTGCCAGAAGATGAATTCCTGGCACAATAAGCTGGGTGGTCAGAGGAAAGCTGGAAATACAGCAAGTCAATTCAGCATTGGTATCCATTTTCTCATACCTTATTTTCTGGCTATAAGGGCTCGGGGCGGTCTTACACATGTTATTGTTTATGTCAGTCTGCACATTTGAACATAAAAAAGATGCTCTGGGACTGAACTGATTTGATATTTATTTGACAAAGCTATCAAACCACGTGAAACACACAACTGATACCTGGAGGTAAGTGCAGAAACCTATAGACATGACAAATATGAAAATAATCTCATTTTATTGATGATTTTTATAGGTCCAAGAACAACAAAGAATATGACTGAATTATTTCATGAAAAGAAGCACAGGACTATCCCAAATACAAATCATTTCAGTGTATCACTTCTCATTCTATCATTGTCCTTTATTCCCAAGCTACCTATTAGGCTAATGAAACAAAAATTTTCTCTGATCAAACTTTTTCATGGAAACACCGAAAAAAATTACAGATTTCCTAGTTGTGAGTCTATCCCCAGATCACTAAATAAGTCTGGCTAATAAATGGCAGTATTTTGTCTGCAGCATAGATAAAACAGTGGAGTCCAGATTCTGAATAGATAATAGAAGAAAATGAGTTAAGTATCACTAGTACAAACGATATAATTATTTTGCCATCAGGAAGTAAATTGAAGTTTTTCCAAGCATATGTGGGAATATATATAAATAACAAGAAAGTTGTTTTCTTCCTTCTTTTACCAAGATCGTTTTCTTCCACCAACACTGTGCAAGTAGATCTCTTGCAAACTGCTCTGCAGACACTTGTATTTCTCAAGTTTGATCTTCTAGACCTTCTGCTTCCAGTCCCATAGGTCTCCTGATCATTACACTGAGCGGAGATTGTTATATACATAGACTAATACAGGCCTAGATTTTCCAGAGGAGCTAGGGGAATCTCAGTAGCAACAACAGGCCAAGTTTACGCTCCTAAACCATGAAATATGACCACAATGAATTTATCATGCTGAACATTAAATATTCAACACTTCAGAAGCAAATTTCTTATTTCTCCTTTACAATTCCACCTTAGAAAAGAAAAATCCTTGTCTTTATGTCTTTGATTAATTCATATTAAAGTTTGATAAACTCTATCTTCTGCCTTTAGTGGAATTTCTCCAGTATCACTTTTTCAGAACTATAAAAAGTGATTAGGTATACCCTTAAATTTTGTGTAAACAAAAATTTATATAATCCATAATCTATTTTTTCTGCATTTCAGACAGCATTTTTCACACTGTTTAGATTAACAGTGAATTCAGTTTTTTGTAAAAGTACATCTAGTACACCTAGTTTCATACGCAGCTGGGAACATTTTTTCCATATTTGAGATAAATAAGTGTGTCTTTTTATGAACGCTGTCTATGAGTAAAGAGCCTCCCAAAAGTCATTTAAACTGGCTTTCTGTTATAAACACAAAGTATTTACTGAAACGGCAACAGGTTAAACATGTCTAGAAAAATACTTCATGCTACTGAATGATAGCATAGATTCTTACCAGACTACAAAGTCTTTAACGTTATATCACCTATTTCAATCTGATTCAAGTCCAAAATAGGAGTTTTATCAGGGAGAGGGTAGATATAGAGAATCAATCTTCTTAACCCAGTCCTTTGTGTGCTAGACCATAATGATTGCCATAATTTAAAGTGGATACATTGACAGGCCACTGCCAAGTCATAAATCAAAACACTGATATTTCTATGCACATTGTAGTCCGCTGAGCAAGTACCTCAGAGGTCCCCTCCCATACCCTAATACATTAACAGAGCAAGCTACCACTTCTTTGGTGGGTAAGCTGTTTATCTGCATATACTGTGACCCATAAAAGCTCTGTAGTATAATTCTGCAGCCAAATTTGACTTCAAGTGCCATCTTGGGATCGAGTGCCACTCTAACACATTCGCTTAGAGTCTAGAATCCTGCTGGGAACAAAATGAGATCAAAGTGGCTGGAACTGTCTTGGGGAACGTTCGTGCTGTATCAGGGAGCCGCTGCCAATGCAAAGCCCGACTCCACTCTCTTCTGCAATGTAACTCAAGGGTGAAAGTATGCTGGTTGTTTGCTTTAAAGTGGGAAAGGACATGGCTTAGGAGAAACTCTGCTGAATTGCACTGTTATTTCTGCTGAACAATCCCCTTTCCTTCTTCCCCCCTCCAGTACAATTTATAGCCCAAGTGACCCAGAATCAAGGATCCAAGATCTTCTGCTCAGTCCCCATCTTCATTCAGGCTGACCTCTGCCTACACAGCACTGAAAATCAGGTTTGTCAGGTGACGTCCTTGTAGCATGGAGGTCACTGGCAAAGCCCTCCTCATCTTCCATCAGGAAAAGATTTCACCAAACACATCCCATTCCACCTGTAGCCTTTTTATGCTTCACCGCATTGATTCCAATAGTCAGCCATGTAAGCACTAGTTCAATAGCTACCCTGCTATTATACTATTAATGATAAAGCACCTCTGAAAATTTGTTGACAAGCAGGAACTAAAAGCTCAAGTAAACTAAACCAACCTTTTTAAAACTGTACTTTTCTTTATGGCTTTTACCTCACCAACCAAGCTCTTTGTGTGGCCTTTGTTTAATTCCAACTGTTAAACTGGAAGCATATGATGCATCTTCCAATTTACCTCTTATTCCTGACTAATGAAATACAGAAATGGTCTAACTACTGACCAAAAAACTAAGAATATTTTTTTTGGAGAGAAGAAAGCCAAAGAGGGTCAACTATACAAACTGAGGAGAGGCTTTAAGATCCTTTACAGGCTAGGCATATGGTATGCAACTGCATTATATGCTGCACAGCAGGACTGGTAGTAACTGCCAAAGTTTGCAGAGCTTGTATAGTTATTATATAACATAAAGCAATTGAATTTGAGAAACAGTCATTCAATAAAGCTATTGAGTCACCTACATTTAAAAAAATGCACAAAATAAGTTTAAACAAATTAACTGAACCAAAAAAAGTCTTTACCAGAGATTATTATTACCAATCCAAGTAAACAGCAATCCACAGATACTTCTTTGATGACTTTTGATAGATATATAAATCTAGGTTAAAATTCTCCCCAGCATTTTAAAGAACGCATTGGTAGAGTGAGGGTTTTTTGAATGGGTTTTCGTATTTCCCATTATACTGCCTTTCAATTAGCCTCTTCTTTCCTTTCGCCACCCCTTTTATTTCTTTTCTATTTAATCATTTTTTGTTTCTATACTAGCTGCCAAAAAAAAATCTAAACTAAAAAACAAACCCTGCCCATCTCATCCAAAGAAACCATAAACAGCTGATCCAACAACGTCTCTTCCACTCAAGCCAATAAAATCATTGCATACATCTGCATTGACAGTCTCTTCTGCTCAAAAAAAAAAAACCCAAACCACAACCTAAAACCAAACCAAACAAAAACCCAACCAAAAAAAAAAAAAACCAACCCCCCCAAAAAAGCCAAGGTGAAAAAGACATGGAATAATACTGCAAACCACTGCATACAAATAATGTACTGGCTGAGCAACACACATAAAGGCTTTCACTGGCATAACACACACAGCCGAAAAGCAGCAAATACTGTTCTCTGAACAGTGAAATTCTCTGAAGCTTACTATTGCTGCCCCACTGATCAGCTAACGGAGTGTTCTTTTTTGTCAAAGGAGTTTTTCAATACTTTTCTCAAATACATGATGTAAATACACTGTTTCTTCCCACTTCTAAATGCATCGCAAAGAGACAGGCTGTAAGGCTTTGTAACGCCTTTTTTAAGTTATTACGTTCCAGAAAAGACAGATGCTAGGCACCTGTCCTGGTTTCGGCAGGGATAGAGTTAATTTCCTTCCTAGTAGCTGGTACAGTGCTGTGTTTTGGATTTAGGGTGAGAACAATGTTGATAACACACCGATGTTTTAGTTGTTGCTAGGTAGTGCTTACACTAGCCAAGGACTGTTCAGCTTCCCATGCTCTACC
>NW_008795371.1:1402017-1425834 GCF_000699145.1 Aptenodytes forsteri | reverse complement strand
TGGCCAAAGGGATATTCCATACCATGTGACGTCATGCTCAGTATATAAAGCTGGGGGAAGAAGAAGGAAGGGGGGGACGTTTGGAGTGATGGCGTTTGTCTTCCCAAGTAACCGTTACGCGTGATGGAGCCCTGCTTTCCTGGAGATGGCTGAACACCTGCCTGCCCATGGGAAGTAGTGAATGAATTCCTTGTTTTGCTTTGCTTGCGTGTGTGGCTTTTGCTTTACCTATTAAACTGTCTTTATCTCAACCCACGAGTTTTTCTCACTTTTACCCTTCTGATTCTCTCCGCCATCCCACCGGGGGGGGAGTGAGCGAGCGGCTGCGTGGTGCTTAGTTGCCAACTGAGATTAAACCACGACAGCACCTCATCAAAACCGAGCTAAACGTTAATCACTCTGGGACACAGAATTCTCCCATCACTCTCACTTTGGAGTACGGCAGGAAGCTTAGCACTTTATCCAGCAACTGATGCTGTAAACAGCGTAAGGTCTTCAATGCACCAATCAATAACCAATGATGGCTTCCAATGCTTACTCAGGCAGGGGAGGAATATTAAAGCAGCAGAAAAAGGGCAACACAATTGGATTAAATTTCTAGAAAATAAAGATCTATACCTATTGCCCAAAAGCTGTAGTCTCTTAATTTGTGTTTGTGCATGCATACATACAGGCCTGGGAGCCACCAACATATCCATGTTGAAACCTGTTCAAAGACAAGAAATATCGCTCTACTCTGAGTTGTCTACAAAAATCCCCACTGTCACCCTGGTTGCCAATGACCAAAAAAGACACTATGTTACTGCAACCTCAGCTTTAAGTAACATACCAAACACGGCAGATTAATAATCTATTCAAGAGCTCTTCTCCCATCTCTTAGGTTCCTTTCTGTCTACGCTAAACAGGAAGATACCATAAATCCGATACAGTGAAAGTAACATTTCTCATTTAAACTGGCAGACTCAAATGCTATTCGTAGTCTTCAGTATGACCTATTTATCTGTCTTCTTTTAATCAATCCCTGTTTCAGTGTTTCCAAGTTCACAGCCTACTTAATTAACAATTATTTTACTTTCAAACTAAATATCATACTTACATTATTTAAGGACCATAACTCCTAGGGAAAATATCTGACCACGAATTGACAATGCGAACTAAATACTAAAGATCTTTCTGGGCGATATTGATATGCATATATTCCAAGTCCAGTGAGTTTCAACGCTGCATATTTTTCATTTATAATCCTATCGAAAACCCACACAGTCACTTCAGTGGTTAACAGCATTTCCTGATTAACTTCAGTGAAGACAGAAACAAACCCCACCCGAAATACCAAAACACAAATTGGTTCCCTTTACAATGACTTACTGTCAGATACAGTTTAGGATAATGGTCACTTGAGAGAGAAAGGAATTTTTGGTAATTCAGTAGAGAGATAAAGTATTTTCCGTTTTCTTACTAGGATATATCCACAAATACCAATGACTTTATTTTGTTTTGCCTTTCTTTTCCATTCATTTAATGCATCTTTCTCTTGACTGTCTCACACAAAATGTATTCCATGTGTTTGCAAGTATATCTTCATTACAGATATTATTACTGTTGTTGTTATTATTATTAGGTTTTAAAACTCTTTATTCAAATCAGGTGTTACTACATATTGCTTTACTTCCCAAGCAAAGAGCCAGGCCTTTCAGCTCGTCTAAGGCAGCACAGTTCCAATGAAATCAATGGCACCATTGTAATTTACAAGCCGCTGAGGATCTGCCCCTGCCTGTTTGAACAGCAGCTTTTTTACATCCACAAGCACGTGGGCCCAAAAGTCTGCTGAAAGTTCAAAAGCATTTTTAATTTTTGTGCACTTCTTTTCAAGCACTTTTAAAGTTATTTGGGCAGTAGAAAAAACACTTTATCCAGCGAGGCTCCAAAAGTGTTTAATACAGTTCATTGCAGTAGGAGTGCTTAATGGGCATTTTCAGGCTGCTCCTTATCCTGCTCACAGGATCGTGAGGATCCAATTAATTAATGTCAGAAAAACACTTTGAAGATAAGAAGCACTTTCTGTGACGATTTTCTCAAAGAACCAAGGAGCTTTTGTTTCAACAGCCAAATTCTGGATGGAGGCATGAAATACAAACCCATACACTGGTGGATTTCAACAGAAAACACCACCGAGAGAAGGTGAAGGAGGGCAGCCTTGCACAGCAAGAAGTTTTAGTAACTGTTCCCACCTTCCCTCTGGAACTATTTACCATGCTGAATGGATTTTAAGCACTAAACAGCTATACTGCTATTTATTATTAATTTTAAAAGGCAGCGTCTTGAAATACTTTTGGAACATCTTAATGGTCTATTAAAGCCTGGGAGCCTTTCAAAGAATGAGAAACCTAGGCAGCTCTGCTTATACTCATAGGCACTATGTATGCAAAACCATGCACAAGATGAAAGGTCTGGCCTGTTACTGCATTCCCTCAGAAGATCAGTTCTAGGATTTTTCTTATATTGATTTGGACTCCGAGAAAGCCGGATCATGACAGTCAAAAGGTTCAAAATAAATATTTAACTCGAATCCACCGTCATTTCTGCTGGGGATGCAAATATGCAACACCTTTGGTAGCACCCTCACTTTCATCTCCATTGTGAAACCCAGTACTTTGTAAAAGATTGGTATAATTTATCTGACTCACAACATGCCAAAACAGAATCTGTACTTCAGACTCTTAAGTACCTTAGACCAATTAAACACATTACCATTAACATTAAACATTTGCTTGAAAACCTCATCTACATAGTGTATTTTTAAGGTTTTAAGTTGCCAGAGTCAGCACATACGCAGGCCTAAAGAATTCCACTATTCCATTATTCTGCACCATTAGGGAGAGTAGAAATTTCACCCTTGCAAGTGGTGGTGCTGAACTGCCTTAGAAGGAGAGAACAAGAGGTGAGAACTGCAACTCAGACATTAAAAGCTGTTTTTCAGTTTTCAAGGGAAGAAAGCCACAGGATGCCTGCTTTATACTGGAGGAGGGAAGAAAAAGCACAAGCAGGTGGCAATGCATAACAGTTATTAGTTCTTGTTAAAATCTAAATCCAACAGGAATTGGACTCTACATATACAATATTGTACCAATTTTAAGACGTAGGTATACCAGAATGAAGGAGCAACAGATGACTCACATATGAGCAGATGCTATAGTCAGGGCTTACTGTTCAGTCTTGTTAATTCATTGTACCTCTAAGACATGATGAAAATTCAAATATAGCAAATGAAAATGGCACAATTCAACCAAGTGAAAAGAAAGCAGCATTAGTCCATGACTAGTGACGCTAAATTCACCAGGAAAATCTGCATCCTCAGATGTATACACAAAATATACCAAGGAAATACTAAAGAAAAGTTTAGACTTCATTACACAGTAATGTTATATCTGCTCTGTCACTGTATTCCTTTGTTTTAACATGCAGCTCTCTCAATTTTAGATTCTTACCTTACAATCTAACAGATAACTTATTAACTCTTTAATACTAAGGAGAGTTGAGGGTCTCTAAGCTTCTTTAGAGAGTACGCATCAGCACCTGCAGAATTAAGGGCAATGGAGATGCATCTAACTAATTCTGAAGCCTAGCTGGGTTCCAACATGCCTGATTTTGGTTGGACTTCACAGGAATCCTGACCATATTACCATTGTTTTCTGCATAAAATTGATGAAGCTAACAGACTGAAAAAAGCCTTCAATTCACCTCCAGAAAAGTGTTAAATGGTTATTGCTTCATCTGCATTAGGGATGATATTGAAACAAAATGCAAACGCTTACACCCCATTCCACACTCCCTGTTTATTCCTCCCGAATCTTTAGAGACATTCCAAGGTGGGAACAAAACTATTCCATCTGATTCCACCTTTGCTTCAAAAGTGTACGCAATGGAGATGGAGATGCTAAAGACATAGCACATGTTCTAAACTGAAAAACAAGAGAGAACAGTGAATTTTAAGACTCCTTATTTGCTCTGTTTCTCAGTTTAACTTTGAACTTTAGCCAACAAAATCTAACTCAGGAACATGACTCTGGCAGGATAGAGTATCAAATATCCTAAGGTGTCAGACTCACCTGATCATCAATAAATACAAAATAACGTTCATCTTCCAAGGTGCATGCAGAAAGTCACATGGCTGTTTTCTTAAGTGTTTGAATCTCTGAAAAAATTGTCTGGTTTTATTTTTACAATAACATTGTTCTACTTGTTAGTATGCTCATTTCACAGTCTGTTAACTGAAGACAAATAAAGGCAAAGAACAAAGATGCAAGCTGCACCATCTTAAACAGCTTGTGAAAACACTACTTCTGTTTGTTGTATGGTCATCGGAGATACTTCTCCCTGGGTTCCGAGTACACACCTCTCCTGACACATGAACTACCACACGCAGTTTGTTATAAAGAAGGACTCCAAAGGGCCACCATCAGTACAACGTAATTCAAGGTTAATCCGAACAAAATAATAGAATTTCCCACATTTATCTTTTTTATTTAAACTATCTACAAGGTTCATGGCAACATACTAAATTACAAATACGTGACACTTCTTCACAAACTAACAGAATGGAATAAAATCCTGTATTTTCCTTTGCAGTTCTCCAAAATCTGTCTTTTGCACAACCACTCACAATTGAGCCCACACTAAGAGGCATGGGGAGGGAACTCTGTTTCATTCATAAACCAGTGAACCTTTGCTTATAAATAAATGACAAACTTTGCCATTTCAATGCACAATACCTCTCCCTCTAATAGAGCTAACCACTGGTAGTTAACAATAAACTAGGTCTGTTGCTCATTAGGACTGTATGAACAGTTTCAAAACAATCCATGAAGAACTGTTTTGAACTAGAGACTCAAAAGCTTTAGGAATGAACTATGATGTGCTACTGAGACAAGGGTTCTAAGAAAAATTAATTTCTCACTGTATCAATAGATACAGACTGAAGAAACCGCTAAGTTCTTAAGATTACATGCTTTTTTCAACTGACACATTGGAGACTTTTTTTCAAAAGTCCACTTCGTTAAAAATGCAACAGAAAATGATGTTGGAAAGTTACAATCTCTTAACACAAATTTAAGACTGCATCATGCTTCTCAGTCTTCTTTTTACTGGCAGAAGACAACTGAAGAAACGTATTGTCTGCTTGTAATGTAAATTTAAGCTCAGACCAATCGCCATGGCTTGGCCTTCCCCTGCATTAATTAGGCTTGGGGAAGGAAAGAAAAAGTATTTGGTAAGAACAACAAAAAAATCAGAGGGAACTATCGTCTGGATATATAACAACCTCTTCTAGCTCTGCCAGACACTTAAGGAAAAATCAATCCCCCCAGTCCTCTAGAATATGAACCTAAAAGAGAATGATGAAGTGTTATGACAGAAATTCAACAGTAAACTTATAATTCCACTTATTGAAGGTATCTTTATTCTGTAGTCTGACTGAACATCTGCAGATACATTATACACTAAGACACTGCTGCCTTAGGTCCTTATAAGCAATTTACAAGACAAATGATGGGGCCTCTTTTTGCCAATAAAAACGTATCTCTTTCCCAAGTTTTCCAAAGCTCTGGTATTCCTTATCATTTAGATGTTCTCATGCTTTGGTTAGAGTCCTCCTGCTCAATGGAACAGCCCTGCTCTTGCTCTTCCCTGAGGTTTACCTCCCATAATTTCAGTGAAACTGCTACACAGAATCCTTATTTTAAGTTACATTCAGATGTCCCTTGCTCGGTACTAGCTACAGATAAAGAGTTTTAAACGTGCGGGGGAAACAGCTGTAGCCTTATGCCATAGCAATCACTTACGCCAACTGACTGCATGCTGACTCAAAGCTGTGTATTATTTTCTTCAGTAGAAGTGCTGTTATAGGTGAATGTAGGTGAATGAGATGGACTGAGTTATTAACCTCTCAATGCCTATTAGCTGCAGCTGGACTATCATGCCCTTAATAAATCCCTTTATTAGCATTTCGTGGTTACCGGTGCTCAACAGATACTCGGTTTTTCTACCTCAGGGTCCCTAAGCCATGTCTAGATTAGCAGTGCGAGCTGGTAACCTTTGCTAAGTAGCTCACTAAAAACAAGTTCATAATCTCACAGCAGACATTCACCTGACCCAGAACTCTCAGCCACGCTACCAAAATGTTCAGAATTACAGCAGTTTAATTATAACACAGATACAAAATAAAATAAATGACTGTGGGGTAACTACTGCTGCCATGGGTACAAATATGAAAGGAAGATTGGGTCTCTAAGGCTTCTAAGCACCCAAATTTTTCTGACACAAAGTGTTTGAAGTAATATTCAATAGAAAACAAAGACACTGGCCAAGTTAAGAAATAAAGGATAAAGTTTAATCTCCCTTGACTAACTTCATGACACAGTCTATAAATCAAGTTTTAAATCCCCATATATATTGTGTATTAGAAAAGACTTGGATTTCTTTTGGAATTTAATGCTGCAATATAAAAATATTCTCCGCAGATGAAATCTCTTTATTGGATCCAACCATGAAGCCACTAATCATGTAGAATTTCTACTGGGTGATTATTTTACTAACAGATTTTTAAAAGGGTAAGAAACAAAAATGTTGAAACTGAGAAGTTCAAAGGGAAGTAAGAGAAGCAACAGCAAAAAAAAAAGATGAAAATATGTTTTTTACAGAATCAGACAAAGATGTAAGAACACATTCTATCTGACTAGATCAAGGGACACTTAAGGAACAAAGAAAGGTTTTTGCTATCCAAAAGAGAATTTTGTTCAGAATAAAATAAGATTAAGGAATCAAAGAATGCTGTACAGAAATACCTACGACAATTGAAACCAGGTTCCCAACTATTTTTTCTTAAGTTTTGTTGTGTAGCATTGGAACAACTATTTAAATTAGTAACAACCTCTCCTCTTGGCAAGAAAAGGAAGAAATGTGTCTTCATGTGATTTGGGAACTTGCCTATGGACAGTTTATGAATTTGGACTGACACTGGTCATTCTTTATGTATAGCTAAGTCAGAGTACAAAATTCATTTTGAATTAAAATTTGTAAGAGGTAAGAGGAGAAAAGTACTGTATCAGACCCATGACTAGCAAGGTAAGATCACTACACCTTGATCACAATTTTAAAGAAAGAACATCCTTAGTCAAAGTAGTGTTTACTCCAGGTAAAACGACAACTGATTACATATAAGGGACTTTAATCAACTCACAAAGCTAACGACTTCCAAAGAGCACATGACATTTCCAAAATGGTCCCTTGTTGGCCATCTTAGAGACAAAGGAAGAATGGAGTGAAGGCAGAAAGTCAGCTGCATTAGCGAGAGGAGAATCCATGTTACTGAATATTGGTCAGTGCCATGAAATGTATGCATCGTAAGATGCTCAATTAACACACGCTGCTCAGAAGAGCTTAGATTTTTTTAAGAAGCCTTGAACAAACCATGTGTTGATATTCCAAACACTGTGCACTAAGACCAATGTTCAAACGAGTATTTTCATGCAAACTACTTGATGGTTTGGTCATCAACTAGAAGACAAAAATAATCTAAAGCTTTGAGTTCTAAGAAGTTCACATTAATTGGGTTCAGATTAATAAAAACCCTTCAAACAGACCATCTCTTTCATTTTTTAAAGCATTTTCTTTGAAATTTTGCATTCAAGTCCCCTGGTTCTGTCCATAACCGGAAACAGAAGTATAATCAAAACACTGTGAGAAAGACTGAAATTAAAGTTTTTGGGGTCTGACAAGAAGCAGGAGATACTGAAAATCTTGCAGAGTCAGTCCTCCAGAGGCTTCCAGGCCAAGGGGGTTTGCAAAGTTATATAAGCAACCAGATTGCTGGGTGCTTTACAAGTCAAACTGAACAACCAGCCTTTCTGAGTTCCCTCTCACTATTTTGCATATTTCTCTTTATCCCCTTCCCTTCCTTTAAAAACAACCTTTCCGTATTTCAAGAGAAGGAAAAAAACATTCATTTAATACAGAACTTATGAAACAAGCACCTCAGTGGGACTCATTGCTGCTGGCTGTTGTTCAGATGATGTATTTGCAGGGCAGAGCATCAAAGCAACAGCAGGCTTCAGCTGGTGCACTGCTGTAGTGACAGCTGTTTTTATAAGAACATTGCTTACAAACAAATGGTAAAAAAAACATAACAACACCTGCGTCAAATGACAACAGAGCTAGGAAACACAGGAAATGAAAACATGATTTCTATGAGTTCCAACACTGGTCGCAACCGCTGTCATCAATGAGCAGGTATGAGCCAAAAAGCCTAGCCAATGGGTGCTGGAAAGAAATATTCATATTCTTCTTCAAGATGCAGAGGGAAAAGAGAAAAAAGGCCAGGAAGCCGTTTACCTAGAAAAGCACCAACACTGAGAACTCCCCTTGAAGTTCAGGCCAGATGGAAAGCCACCAGTCTCCCAGGCCAGGCATCCCGGCTTCTTGCTCAGCACCCCAACTCAGGGCTATCTCTCAGCAGATCTCCCGCAATCAGCAAGCAAAGAGAATCTCATTTAGAAGCTCGTAAGTTAAAACACCAATGGCAAGCGACATGCAGAAGACTGTTCTGTAAGACAGTGGTGGAAAGCTGTGATACAGAAGTTAACCCAGCCATTAAGGCTTAACCACTTTCCTGAGGCCAGGGGAAAGAGTACTTCCCATCACCCAGACGAGTAACACGGTCTGCCTTTTTTTAAGAGCTGTCACTTAATATATAAAAAAGAATAAACCAGCTTTTGAGAAAGCATTTCTTTTTTATGTTTTCAAAATGTGCCTGGAACCCTACAGACCACTATACAGAGTGTTAGATATTAGCTGGCTGTTTAATGAAGCCAGAAGGGAAAAGGTAATCTTGGAATTTACTATAATAAGATAACCTTGCCAGAAACTCTAGAATGTAATTATTTAAGCAACACTGGTATTGAAAAAATATATGGTCAGCAAAGAATAATGTCCTAGATATATTCTGGTTCAACTATAGGTCATTAGACTAGGTAAGACTCCTGTGCAACTTGAATTCAGTGGAGTTGAATTCATTAACACCAGGGTTGAATTTCATCCAAAATCTTAACAACTTCAAGGGTTTTAGTAAGTGATCACCCTAGCCAAGTAATACATGTTGGCTGCAATAAGATGAACATTTATTTAGTGAAAGAAACTCTCCCTGCAGAAAATCAATTTGAAACTATTTTAAGGACAATAATTCAAAGGATATGTAAATGTTGGTGTGTGTGCATGAAGAACCAGGCATCTTAGTAACGATCTTCAGGTAAGAAGTGTTAGAAAGATAGCTATTGCACATTTCTGTCTGTCTTAATATACTGCCTCCAATTATTCTTTTGCATTAGAAGCAAACTTGTGACAGTCTTTATTCTCCGTAATAACTTACCTACACATGCATTATCCTCAAACATAGGCTGAACTCCAAAGGTCAAATACTGACATAACCTGCAAGGACTTCAAGTAGCACTGTATCAGATCGTAAGTGAAATCCCCTTTACAGCCTCAGGAGTGTCTACATCGGATTTTAGATTGCCTCCCATCCTATACCTTACGTGAAGCTGTCCCACCGTGATTCTTCAGTGCTGGATTTTTCTGTTTTTGTTCTTTTAAATTTGATGAAAAGCTCATATTGTTTTCAAAAATCATTATCTTTTAAAGGCTTTTACAAGTGAAAGATCTACGCTCTCCCTGGCTTTGTGTGTCCCAGATGTTTATCTAGCATCTCCACAGAAAAGGCCTTCCAAATCCCATAATGAACTAACCCACGTGACAACACACATACAACTGTGGCTAGAAAGCATAAGCAGTAATCGCAATTGTCCTGTAACCTATCATCACCTTTTAGGAAGGAATGGTTTAATAAATAGAATGTTATCAATAAGGCAATTAGTATACAGAAGAAAGTACAAAGACTGTTAAATGTACCACAGTGAACACTTCATCCTAGCTATGACTTTTTTAATAGGGAAAAACCACGCTCATTGTGACAGGAATATGACCGCAGAAGGCAAGATCCAAACTCAGACTGACCCAAAAATTCTTGACAGAATATTCTTCTAAGATTTCTGTCGTCTGCAGACATAAAACAGAGACTCCTCATGCCTCTTCACCATTGTCTTGAATCCTCCAAACAGAATGTGGTAGCCAGACTGGCTATGTTAAAGGTAATTATCATGACCCAAAGTAAGAGTAGGCTGTAGGCCCCACACCCACTGAAACTACAGTTTGCAGAGGAAGATCATGAAATCATCAAAAATCACCCATGTAAACAAGTTTTGCCATGACCAACTAACCACAATACTGGACCTAACTTTTTGGCTTAAGGAAATGCAACCCATTGAGAGTCTCAGGCCAGCACATGCAGTCTAAACGTAAATCCTGAAGTGAATCTGTCAGCAATTAGTGTAATATTAACTCACATGCACTGGACTGGGTAGTTGCTAAAAAATGCATGTTGTCTGATCAGACTCTGAGCTTCTGTGCATAAAACAACAGTCATGGAAAAGCATTTTCCTGGATAGGTCAGCATTAGACACTTCAGTACTGAGGCTGTTTTTAAATCCATGTTGAGAAAGACAACTCTCTTAGTAGACCTGTGTTAGTTTTGAATTAAAGCATGGCCACGCAGACAGCAATTAATTCAAATTATTATTAATTCAGATAATCAATATATCTACAATTAAGCAACCAATGCTAACTAAACTGAATTAAGTGAAGTGGAAAAAATTAGAATCTTCTCTGCTCATCAGGTCTCTTCCAAAACTGACGTAGAATCGAACCTTTTGAGGTGGCCAAAAATTGGTTAAGCTTCTATTAATGGCCAATTTTGTAGAGTCAGAAAATATCAAACCAAAAGTAAAATATGAAGCACAGAAGGAAAAGACTGAGAGTGGAAATAAGCAGATAAGGCAGAAGCAAATTCGCAGGAGTTATCAATTGATATTACCATTACCATGTTTTTATAGGAATGCTTGATTTTGCAAACATTTTCCAAAAAACCAAGTTGTTCCTCTTTCTGTGTAGTATTTCCTGACTCTTCAGTTCAGTATTCAGGAAGTAACTGCACAACAGATTTGCTAGGATTCCTAGTCATAAAAAGCGTATTTTAGGAATATTATTCAAAATGTTCTGGTTAAGTTTACACAGAGGTTCTAACTGCCTCTTCAGATATTAATAATTTACTCTGAAATTTCCTTACGGCTTGAACTTGCTGTGCTGAATTTCAGTTTATTTAAGAATTGATTCCTTAAATCTTTTCTTCACAGTTTGGAGCACATTGTTGTCTGTACAAAGAAATGTCTTTGTTGTTTAACTCCAGCAGAGAACAGGCAAGAGGACCAAGGACAAAAGGTAAAAAAAACAGTTATTCTAATCCAGATATTGTAATTACATAGTTTATAAGTAATGCATTCAGTAAGCTGTACATGAGATACACACTCCAACTCTAATGCACAGACTGACACATACAGGGATGCACTCAATAATATACACCATAAGAAATACAATGTCAAAGTCCTTGTGAGGGTTTCACAAGTCCATCACAATAAACATACATAATAGCATACCTTTGGGTTGCAGCACTTGGTAAACTCAAATGAAAAAACTGCAGATTTTGTTTCTGAATAGAAATGTAAGAATTACCAATGGTGCACTGAGAGCTCTCACTACTTATTTGGGACAGCCACTGAACCCAGCGCACACCTAAGCACTACACGTAAGCACTGTAACAGAAGTTTATGTCAAGCAGATCCCTTGTATATAAAGTAATTGAGAAAATAGAAAATCTTTCCTCCTCTGGTATATTCTTGCATGTTCATTCCAAGCCCTGAAAATTCAAACACACATCCTCTCCTCCATATTACTATATAGTATCTGTTGCAAATTTTTTTGCACAGAAACCTTTTTAATCTTGTATTTAAAAAAAAATCATTAAGAGCAATTTAAAAAATGTGTATTTTAATGTGTATTAATTGATCTAATTAGCATCACATGAAGGAAATCAATGAGTTAATTGCTAATATATAAATTATAAAACTTTTCATATGATCATGTGATATAGCAGTGCCTCTAACAATGTTTATCTTCTAAATTCTCTGCCAGTGTTCTGATCTAATTCCTTTATTTGCTGTAAATTTGAATCTCTAAACTGATTTCAAAACGTTATTTTAAGCTCAAGAGCTGCTAACAATATTTCATCATGAGACATATTGTTTGAATGTTATCTGCTGCAGGGAATACTGAATCAAAATATTTTTTAGAGAATCTTTTCACAGCCCCTTTAGTATCAGCCACTGTTGTTTTCTTACAACAAATTCCTTAAATCCATGTTCATGTTCAGGCACGCCAATATTCACAAGAATGCTATCAATGTCTCTTGGACTTTTGTTAAAAAAAATATTAATGTGTAACTCAAAAATACTGTATACTGGCATGTGCTAATAGAAGATACTAGAATAGCACAGTATCATTTTACAGAAAGCAGGGAAAACGGATTAGATCCAAAGATCTCCCTATCTCATTTAGTGGCTGAAATAACTTGATTCCATGAAAAACAAAATTGAAATACATAATATATTCCCTGAAGGAACTGTAAAGAGCTTTACAATTAGCAATGAAATAAATTTCACTATGAAACATCTTTGTAGTAAATAGTATTCAGGTAAGGCACAAAATGTTAAGAGACTTGCAAAAACTCTAACGTATATACTTTGCCTTTCATAAGATATCTCATAAACATCTACTGCCAACGATAGCAGGCAGTATGTCTGGTACCGTTTGCAGAACTGAGTCTCAAAGTCATATGACTCCAGATTCAGACAACTGCTCCAGAAACAAACTGTTGCTTGAGTTACGGGACATTACCAGATTCTTTCCAATTAGAGTAAGTTCATTACACATGGTAAGTGTATTTCAAAAGTAATGCATTTTCAACCATTGTATCTTTCACTCTTGTATTAAGCTAAATTTTAATTCTTACTATTGATACCTCTTTCCCATCAGATTCTCTTGCTGTTGAGGCTATGGATAACAACCAGCTTCTTTGAATTAGGTTCTCAAGACCCAACATACAAAAAAGCACCTTCCAAATAATCACTTCGGATTCATGTCATTTGGCTTTAAAATTCTGCCATTATCCCAAATCCCAATCCCAAAGATGCTAAGTATTTATACTCAAAACCACATGTTTTGCAGCATAAGTGCTGTAACGTACTGGTCCCACTTAAGGTATTGTGGTCCTACTTAATTCAGTGGCAAGCTTCCCACTTCAGTGTATGAGAACTGGCCAGCTGATGATTACCAGTGGGATAAAAAGTATGTCTTTGTCTCTTTTCTGTACAAGACTAGCATGTGACAGAAGTGCTTTGCCAATGGAAAAGTCTGTCCAAGGTCAGCAGTTCTGTTGCCGAAAGGTCTAACACATCAGCCAGTAAGAAAATATTGCTGAAAACTACTTTGAGAAGCAAGTCATTCCATACATAGCTTAGGACTGTACAGCCTTGTTTACACTTCATAGAGTCTAAACCTAAATTGTAATACATAGCTTTTGCTTCTAACTGTAAAAAAAAATACTAGAGTAAATATATAGACTGATTAATACATTATTAATAGTTATTAATAGCTATTATTTAGCAGTCCAAAACTGGACTGCTTGCTTTCCGAACACACACACACACACACAAGAAAAAATACAAGATGTTTCCTGGGGAATTTCTGATCTGTCTTATGGCTCTATTGCAGGTAGTTCATTTTGGCTTACTAAGAAACACCAATTAATGTCGCAGGCCACTCTCAATCTGACTGTTAAAATATTTTCCTTTATCAGACCAACAGTCTTCCTACAGTAAAGATCTTCAAGAAATGGAAAACCTAAAAGGATTTTTAGCACATGGGGGGGAGGGGGGGGGCAGGGAGAAGAAAAGATTATGTTTGTGCTGTATGAAATTTATTCATTCAAAAACAGGAGAACACCCAAATAAAGAAAACATAAGCAGAAGAAAACACAAACTATTTTGTTGAAGGGTTTTAAGGTATACAGAAATAAAATAGTATAGATCACTAGATGCACAAGGAATCTATGATTTTGTAGTTTTTGTGAAATGTTAATTATAAAGTTACATGAACAACCAGTTGAACAACCACTGAAGTAGCCTGTCTCCTTTAATCTGAATATCCTGACTACCCAGATAATGACATGTTCCAGAAACACTAAAAGCTTCATATACCACTGTCATGTTTTTTCTTTTAACAGGAGTTTATTGTTTTCAAGTAGCAAGAACTTATAAATTTTATTCTGCAATCACTCCAACTTGTGTGCAAAAACCAAAAATGCAATACTTACAATTGGTAAACCTTAATAAGCTACCATCATCTTCAGCATCACCATTAGAACTATGCTTTTTATGAGGGTCACAGGTTTTGCAACAATGAGCAATAGATTACTACAAAAAAGTTTACAAAAGCAGTATGGAGCAGCTTTCAAATGTTTGGATGACTTTTAGCTGAGTTTGAAACTCTTTGGGTAAGAAACCTCACATTCTTGCCTGCTTTTTCCAGTACCTCCTGATTTTACAGAAATACTTCCTTGTGAAAACACACTTTCCTGACTGCTTTTTTGCTTAGTACTTTTGACAAAGCAGTGAAAAGGTGTGGAGCTTTGTAAAAATTGTTTAATGAAACCACATGGAACTCAAGACAGTCTCCTGAGCAGAGACAAGCAGAATAACTCAGATTCCCAGAAACATCTGCTGTCACCATCTAAAAGAATTTTAGTGACCTTGAGCTGACTTATGATTTTGAATTGAAGAAACCATAAACTGTGCAAAGTGAAAGGAAAACCAAAAGCAACTACCTTACCCTCCTTGCAACAAGAAGAATGTTGCTTACAAGCAGCTCCGATGGCTACAGCTGGACTATGACAGAACAGGGACCTGACACTTCAGTTTTGCAAAGCATTCAACTACAGGCTTAAAGGAATGGCTGCTGGGTTGTTTTTCTTGTTGCTGCTGCAGCATAAGGATGAGTTTAAGATTTTTTTATTATTATTTTTAAAGTTCAAGGCTTCTGCTTATTACCATAAATACAGAGAAACCAGTAAGTACCAGATCTGAGTTTTCAAGCTTCCCAGCTCTACCAGTGTTATGCGCTCTATAAAAATGTGCACATCTAAATTTTGAATGCTGTTTTATCAGTGAGAAATTTGTGACCACCAATATGCCAAAAAACAACCTCCCAATTACCATTTCACTTGTCCAATAAATTGCTTGATAAACCTTTCTCTAGTTTCAGTTTTCTGATCTGTTAGAACATGTTCATTCCTGTACTGGTGCAACTCACCTGCCTCAATAAACCAAGTTTATCACGTAACGGTGTAAGCAGAGAGGCTGGAGTCCTTCTAGCTGGAACTGCAGCCTCAAGAATTCCTAACAGGGGAGGGAGCTGGCAAATTTAGCAGACTAAATCCATACCAGCAGCTTTAAAATGAAACATATGAAACGGATAAAAAAAAAAACAAACAAAAAGAAAGAAAAGATGATAGCATAAACCTCAGGGGATAAGGAGATAAGGAGTAGCATGGGAAAGAAAAACTTTGCCGCTTTCCCATACATGCCAACAGCCTGGTTATTTTTAAGCAAAAATGTTACTCTTTTTCTGTCCTGCCCATTTCAAAAATGTTCAAGTGGCTCAGGACATTCTAACATAGTTAAGGGAATTTTTCTGCCAGCTGTTTTCAGATGCTGGCATGTAAATCTGACAGAAAAATTACATTCAACTCCATGATTTTATATATTAGTAACGTAGCTACTTTCACCGTCCTGCCAACAAGTAAGCTGCATTCTCAGCCATTTTCTACTGAATGTACAAGTATCTATGGAAGCTCTTTAGATAGAATTATTGGGTTTTTTCCATCAAACAAGTTAGCGTTGATGGATGCTATACAAATCGTTCACATGAAAAAATGAATGCTAGTGTATATAGGTGTATATAATGTATGAAAAATACATTTGGATGAAACCAGGACAAATTAGAACTGGTAAGATCACCCTACAAGAGGTGCAGAACATTTGGTTTTCTTGGACTGTGGGTAGCTTATATTATTTCTTCACTTTTGAAGAGTCACTTTTTTGGTAAAATTATGGAGTTCACATTACAGTTGAGACTGTTCCCCATAATAAACTCCCATCTACAGGCAAATGTTTCTGTAGAACAGCTCCAGCAGGAATTAAGGAGCAGAAAGCAGAACAGACGAGACAAGCAATTCAATAATGAGCACTTGCCTTTCTTGTACTTGAGCAGTAGCTGAGATGCCTACCAGCCAGAAGTGAGATAAAGCAGCTGTCAAACAAGAGTACTGGGATTTGAAACTTCCAGTTCAGCTAGATAGTTCTAGTAATAATTACACCAAGCTAGCAAGAAAGGCCTTGTGTAGCTCCATTTTTATTATTTGCTGTGGTAATTTTTAAGACAGATCTAAGGATGGACTGACAGGTGAAGAGAAATTAAAGGGCGAGGGGCAGGTTTTACAAATCTTTCCAGTCCATTCAGCAGAACTGGCTCCAAAACAGAAGCACAAATGTAGGCAAACGAAGGGCTTTGTAACCTGGGAACGTGAGAGGTTACAACAGGGAATGGCACAGTTCACAAATGCACACAAGAGAGACACAGATCTGTAGAAATTCCCCATAATCTCTAATTTGAGCACACTAGACAGATCTAGAAATATAACACAAGATGCTATGATGTTAATATAAATATTCCAGGATCCTCTATGGTTTTGAATTAATGACCTGCTTCAGAATAAACAATTGTACAAATGACCTTGCATTCTGCGGATACCACCTCAATATCACGTTATCTCAATACAATTTTGATATACTTTCATTTTAAAAGAACTGAATTTTTTAGGTAATCAGAGGATGCTTTTTTCTCCTCAAGCAGCCTCGATACACTTTACATAAATGAGCATGCCGCTTGGCTGGATTCTTGACCACTCAGAGAAGGTTAACGATGTGGGAAGCGTAATCAGCACAGCGGAACCAACTAATAGGAAACACCAAAGCCAAGTCAGACGGACAGGGAAGTAGATGGTAACAGGTCTACGGTGTTTGTCATGCGAGATCAAGACAGAATTATAAACTGCCAGTTAGTTCTGATCAAAATGCCTGTTTAATGATTCCCCCCCCCCCCTTCTCCTGCTTGTTCTTGACATCTATTTCACACTGCTTAGAAGGCCTTTCCTGGCATAACCTCCACCCAGTTGCACTAGCACACAAAGAATGCTTTATTCACTGAGATGCAACTTACCCAAATAGTTGTTGCTCTTTGACATCTCAGTAATGTTGATTTTAGTAGCTCCTTCAGGAATTTCCACTATCTTGTGGTAGCCAAGATTTGTTAGTGTGTGTTTGAAAACTCCAGACACAACCTTGCAAGCAGTGTTGTCCCCTCCACATATTCCACACTTGTCAATCACCTTGTCTGAACCCAGATAGTCGTCACAGCCAATGCTCTGCAAAATAAAATAAGATTTCTTTTTCCAAGATCTTACAACTGCAGACTTCAGATATAACAACTGAGGACAGTATGACTTTCAGAGGACATTCAATCCTGAAAAGATTTTGTGAATTAGCATTTCAGCAACTTCTTCCCTTGTTCTTCTGTATGCAAAAAGGCAATAAAAACCAGAGGGTTCACAGACTTGGGGATTTCAAGTTAGCCGACAGGTTTTTACAGCCTGTTACCAAAAATACAAGAACACACTAAAGAACACTAATGCATTGATCATTGTTGATGACACCCTCCTCAGCTGAAAGAAAAGACTCTCCTAACAACATAGTTCCTGTAGCTCTAGTCAGAAAAGAGGTGAAGAGTTACGATTTTGTTATGATCCAAAATGGGCTTTTTACAAAAGCAGAACTACTTTATATATAAAGTGTCATCTTAATCACCTCTAAAATTGAGCACTGAGCCTATTCTCACCGAAAGAGCTTTCTAAAGAGTCTTTATACTGCATCTAGACAGTTACAGAAGCGATCCTCCTGTTCACTGAGTAGAAAATCTTCAACCCACTCAGTAACACACACTGGGACAGGACAGTTTAAAAAAAAATTAAATAATTTAAAATAATGTAAATTAAATGGCAGAAAAAAATGTTAAAGATTTGTCAGAAACCAGAAAAAAAATCTTTCCAACTTACTGCACTTTAAAAGTGCACATACTGTAGAGACTATCTCCTCTTTTACAGCAACATTTTCTGTTCATTGATCTTGCTGTTTTGTATTTACAGAATTTAAATAACATTTATGATGAACACTTATCACCTACCTATATGATTAACTGGCACATGCGAAAAAGAACTTCTCATTCTCATTCAGATAAGAATGAAATATTACATAAGCCAGTAGAACAGAAGCCTATCACGTTTTATGAAATGTAATCATTTGATGGAAAACGTTCAAAATAAATGACAGAATATTGTTCTATTATTTCAAATTGCCAAAAATATTTGCAAATTCTTGCAAAATTCTTGATGAAAAAATGGTTAATTATTGTTTTATGATCTTTCCTGGAAGCAAACATCCAAGTAAGAGGGAGAAGAAAAAGAATTTTTTGATCCCACCAACTTACAACATAGGGAGTATCCTGAGCCTTGGCATCACTGTATTTCTTTCCTATTCCCAATATTAACGCTTGGCCCTTGCTGCGAAAAATGTTCTAAACTGCAAGCCAGAGTCTGCTTAGTTCCAATACAAATATTTAACACCCAACATCTTTTTAAGACTATCCAAGAAACACAGATAAAACCATCTAACTCATCACTGCCAGGATCATATGGAGCTTGACAACGATACCTATTTGTAGTCACGAAGCAAGAGAATGAAGAAGATTCCCGAGCACTCTGTGTTTCAATGGTGGGAAAACCTGATAACTAAAAATCTGTTCCATCCTATCAAATCTAGTGTGAGCAGATTGTTGCATGACTGCAAAGAGGTTTTGGATTCAAATAGAAACACTTGGTTTAACATCTCGCATTTGCATTGCTTGGCGGAAATCTTAAAATCATGTACGAGTTCAATTTTTGTGTTTTGCTTCAAAATGCATTACTAACAAAGTAATGCATTTGCTTAAACATAGGAATTATAAATGTCACTATATCAAATCATACAATATGATTTCAGACCTGCTGAAACAATCTGAAAAATGTGAGTGATCTAAATTTAAGACAGCTGTGCCCAATGACCGATTAATCTCTGTACTAGTCCTCCTTGAAGGATATTTTGCTGATAGTATTTACACTTTCTCTACCATCTCTTTTTTGGCCGGAAATGTAGTGGTACTTAGCCTACATTATACAGTGACTTTCAGGAAATTTCCACTGCCAGCAAGTTGTTTTATGGAGGGAATCCTTTCAAGTATGAGGTGTTATACAATATGAATCGCTAGTATAAATGTTTAATGGTGTTCTCCATCACTACTGAGTCCCACAGAGGTTAACAGAATTTTCTTCCTCTTAGAAAACAAAAGAGAATAGAGAAAAGTGTGTTTTATTCATTGAGAACATAATGCAGAGCTACTGTGGGTCAGTCTGAACAGAACTACTTTTCACAGAAGAAACACAACCAACCAGTACAAATGGGATTCCTTTGTAGCAAATAAGTATCAACCCTGTTTTAAACTCACATGTCATTCTTAGTCAAATGTTGACTGACATACAAAACAGCTGTCAATCTTTGGCTGTACTATTTGGAATTCTTCCCATATAGGGTAAAAGGAGCATGTGTCACAAAAAGTGCCTGCAATGCTTAAATACTCTTGCACAGAAATGACTGAGAAAGATACAAAGAATGAATTACTGGAGACAAGGACCTAATAATCTGAAACCAGCAACTGACAATGAGGAAAAAGCTACAGAACCACAAGTATATAAATAAGATAAATAATAAGATAATAAATAAATAACACAAGATAAATAAAATAATAAATACAATAAATAATAAGATATAAATAAACTATTCATATTATGCAGAGTGCACTTATATATGCATTTTACATACCAACAGAACAGGTATTTAGCAACAAAATAAGATTTTACAAAGAAAAATTAAAAATCTTTACTGGGGTACCTACTGAGGCTTCCATGGAAATGATGTACTGTAAAGATGAATATTGCATAGGTTTCAGAAGAAAAGGCCAGTTATAACTAATACATTCTAGAAAACCTTGACATTTGCTTAACAGAGTTTAGGCGGGCGTATAAAAATGACTGTGTACTCTCTAATATTTCCAGACCCAGCAAGGATATCATATAGCAAGCCTGTGTCCCACGTGTTCTATGGGAATCTCCCTTTCTAACTGTATAAAGCACAGACTTCTAGCACTGACAGGTCATGACATATTGGATCAGACACCTGTTACTGGTCCAGGACTCAATACTTAGGATGTCCTGGGCCATGGTCCAGAGTAATTTTGGGAAGATGAAAGAAACACCTTTCTGGCAAGCTGATTCTGTTTTCTTTCTGATTTTAAACAGCCGCTTGAAGCTGTGCCGAGATTTGGAATGGTAGTCATCCTTGTAGAACTAGGCTGGTAAACAGAATTCACCTAAATTAACCAAAAATGTAGAATACATGCAACTGTACTGAACAGATAATTCAGCATTTTTTTTTCTTTTTTCTGTTATGACTATAAATTTAAGAAGTACCACCTTGCTACTTGGCTAACATACATTCATATAAAAATACGAACCAACTTCTAACTTCTCTCAGGATGTGGTATTCATTACATTTAAGCACATGTATACGCAGCAAACATAAATCCCCTTATCACATTGCCTAATACAGTGTGATACATCAGCAAGAAAAAATGATGTTAAGGAAAGAAGTGATACAAACTGGAATCCACTGTGAGTGTTCTTTCCAATATTTGCTGTGGGAACATGAATAAATCTTAACTATGTCAACAGATATAAAGATTAGAAGTTATGCTAGATAAGCAGATAGGTCTGAAATCTCAGATAGTCTCCTTGTACAACTCTGGAAGGTTGAGATGTAAAGTGGGTGCCAAATACATTAACACCCAACTTAACAGGCCAGTACACTCTCACAATGGTGAAAGGCAGCCTTGGTCAATGAAGAATTCACAGTTGGTTTTCATCATGTAGTACACATTTAAGGAATCCAAAAGCAGATGTCACTTTTCGAGCCACATCACACACAACATTCCTACTATGAATGTAAAAATATTAGGATTGTGAATACGAGGTGAACGAGAAGACAAAGGTAAATGCATCCTGCCCACCAAAAGGATTTTGGACAGGACTACTGCTTGCCTATCAATATAAGGAGGTCTAGAACACATCTGTCCCTTAAAACATTTTCTTGCAAAGTGTTCTCTCTTAGAAGAGGTACTTTTGACTTGCACTATCTATACATCTTCTGTATTGCTCAACTATTTTTGCAAAGTGGTTCAAGAAACTCTTAAGTTACAAGTTAGCATGAAAGACACTGTTCAAGAATTACAGCCAACTGTAAGCCAAAATTAATTTAAATAAAAACCCTTGAGAGAAACAAGGGACAATCTGGATGAAATATTCAGTGGTGGACTTAATAGGGATTTAGGACTATGTATACAATAGAATGCAGCTGGTGCCAGGCATTTGAAAACATGAAGTGCTGATCCTTGAAATGGAAAACAGATGTTACAATTCCAGTACTAAATGATTCTATTAAAAATTGTGATCTATGTGGTAGAGTGGCATAAATAATACAACATGACAATAATTTGCTTCCGTTGCTTTAGCTGCATTATATTATCAGGTAGGAAAGCCACAGTTACGAGTTGTAGCATATTAACACAATTAACTTCAAAAATTAGTTCTATTGACAGGTAGTTAGCTAAAAGTTGGAATACATAAGTGATTTGGAGTCTGGGCATCCATGGGGCTAGAAGGCAGAAGAATAAAACGTTTACTAGAATTCATACTTAAGTATAAGTAAAAAATTCTAAGAAAAAGGTCAGGGACAGTTATGGATGTACCACAGCTGATCCAGCTGCTAAAGAAATGTTAGGCAGGGTAATATGAGAAAAGTATTCAAGCAAGGTGCATGGCCTAAAACACCACGAAAGAAGTTAAGTGGGTAGCAGAAGAATACCTGGCTACTGGTGGGAGACCTGCTTTGACACTGTGTATTATCAATAAATCCTAGTTCTACAAATTGCTGAGGCTACTGCTAATTAAGTTTTATATGCTACTGTCGTATGAAACAGAGCTTCATGGAAGCCATCATATTTGCTGTTCTGCTTGAGCAACACTACATCTCCCCCAACTTGGTATCGCTGATTTAGCCACCAAAAAACAGGTATTCTTTCATCTGCCCTGTGAAATAAATAGAAGTATTGAGATTAACTATCAGCATAGTGGATGATTTCTGGTGGTCAACTACAAGAGATGATGCCTTTACTTTTAAGCTACTGTTTCTCCTCTCCATGTTCTGAAAAACTTGGTACATGAGTCTTATGGGTGGTATAATGTAACAGTATCAGAACTAGGCACACCTCCTTTCTCAAACTTCTGGTCATCCTTCCAAAATAGTTCAACATCCTTTGATAGCGAATCCAACAAAAACAATGAAATACCAAGACCATTAAAACTACCTTTGCTAGCTGATAATATCTTTTCAGTCTTCTAATTTGCAGTTAAAATATTTACCTTTTTTCCCTTCTATAAAGTATCAAATTATGCAAAAACATATTTTGAATATATTGGGATTCAAGCTGTTTAATAGCATGTAGCTTCTACAGAGAAGCAGGATTACATGAATTAATTAAATATTATACTGACAGGAAATATTTCATAAAAATTACTGGATCTAATGCTAAGGATTAATTATTCACTGCATTTAAGGAACAAGAAAAGTAACATCCTCCAAAGTCTCTTTTCCTTTTAAGTATCCAGATACCTGAGGAGAAACTAATACTCTGTGGTTTACATTAGAAAAATACTACATCAGGGTAAGAAAATCTGCATATTGACACAAAACTACCAAAGCAAATGGGTAATCCATGAAGCATTATCAACATGGGGAATGATTAATTTTAGCACACATATCCTGTCACATTAGTTTGTGTTGAAAATAGACAGATTTAAAAGAAAAGAAAAAAGACATCCTGTAAGAGTGTCTAGATACTTCTCTATTAATATTTAGCTCTCACTTGCTGTTACCTAGCTTCATTTGTATTGTTAGCAACTATAAAATGAAATAGCTTAGTCTTAATAATATATTATTTTAATCTGAAGAGAGATATGGAATGGTGATTGCACGGCATACAGAGAATGAGATTCAAGCATAGAGTAAGAACTATTCTTATGCAGTCTGCCACCTAAGACAGAGAATGCAGAGTCATTAGATGTATATATTAAGGGCAAGAAAGAAGCAACACAGATTATTTAGATTACCCAGAAGGTAAAATACTCTACAGACACTTTTCATAGGTTATCTTAAAAGGACTTTAAATTAACAAGCAAGGATTAAGATCCAAAACAGGATATATGACTCTAGAGAAATTCAACACAGAGGGCACATATACTCCTAACAGTGACTGCAAGAAATAAAGTAGACTGCCCACATTCTTAAGCCTTTAACAAAGACCATTTGGTAAAGTATTTTAGAATTCTATCAGATAGAGATTTGAGGGTTTTGATAGAATCATAGACTAGTTTGGGTTGGAAGGGACCTCTAAAGGTCATCTAGTCCAACCCCCCTGCCGTGGGCAGGGACATCTTCA
>NW_008795371.1:1373012-1401611 GCF_000699145.1 Aptenodytes forsteri | reverse complement strand
GGCTGCGAGCGCACATTGCTGGCTCATGTCCAGCTTTTCCTCCACCAGTACCCCCAAGTCCTTCTGGGCAGGGCTGCTCTCCACCCCTTCATCCCCCAGCCTGTATTGATACTGGGGGTTGCCCCGACCCAGGTGCAGGACCTTGCACTTGGCCTTGTTAAACCTCATGAGGTTCACACGGGCCCACTTCTCCAGCTTGTCCAGGTCCCTCTGGATGGCATCCTGTCCCTCTGGTGTGTCGACCGCACCACTCAGCTTGGTGTCATCTGCCAACTTGCTGAGGGTGCACTCGAGCCCACTGTTTATGTCATTGATGAAGATATTAAATAGTACCGGTCCCAATACGGACCCCTGCGGGATGCCACTCGTCACCAAATGTATTGATGTAGGAATGCTAGCTGATAAATCATAAAGCTAGTACTATCATTTACGTCATCTAGCTGGTATTATCAAATATGTCCCCCTTACAGTAACATTATTTTCTTGTTGCCTTTTTTTACTGGAATATCTATGAAATGGTCTGAAAGTAATAAATATTGAGGCAGTAATCCTACCATTCAAACTCTCCATGAAAATACTCGTCAGACTTCATTTAAAACAAGCCATCTACAGAATTAGTTCAGAATTATACGAATTTTTGAGGAGAAGATACTTACTAGGACTCACTTAGGATTTTGCAAAATTTATATTTAGCTTCTCATTGACTTTCAGATAAATAAGATGGGATGAATGGGTTCTAACTATGTATCTTTTTTAATTAGGCATCACAGACTCTGATCCAAATGTCAGGAGTCTGGCATTTCCAGCATTCATATTGTAAATCTGCATATATTGCACTATAAAGGAACATCACTTTAAACCAAGCCAAGATAAAGCAGAATTAAAGATAGACTGGTACTGAAATAGTTATTTTGAACTTCTGCCCTTATATGATGCAGAAAAAACAAACGAGGAAGAAAATACTTTAAAGCTGACCTGTAAATAGGTAGTAACTTCAAGGTCATGTGGTAGATGACTCAAACATGGTCTTCTCGGCACATAGCTATTATTTTGCTTTTTGTGCTTCTCAGGTCCATGAAAAGAGTTGAATCTTTTTTTAAGAAATCCTGTGGGGGTTTTTCCAGGTATCTTGTTATTTCTGTAGCTTATTGTGCTTTCTTATAATTGCACCTGAGTAATCCACTCCAAGGATGCACACTAACAACTTTGAATAAAACACCAGCACAACAAAAAAAAGCAAAAGTCATTGTGTTCTTCATCCATATAAGCAACAAATGGAAATACATAAACCATGTCTGTGTGTTTACACAGACTACGCATCTGCACCAAAATTACCCTTATTCTGTCATATCTGTACTACAGGCTATATAGCCTGGTTTCTTTCCTTCCTAAAAGGAGGAATTGACCCATTGTAGATCAGCGGTGATACATGTGATGAATTCCGCAGTTGCAGCTTATTGAACAGTCATTATTGGTTGTTATTGTTGAGGAGATTCTGCCCTACAAACAGCATTGGAACAGTAAATCCAACACAAGTTCAGTATCTGAGATAAGATTCTCAGTTCTCCCACTTCTCTTCCCTTCTCCTAGAAACTACTATTTTCCTTTCATTCTCCTAGATGTTCTATAGGATTATTTTCACTAGTACAGAACAAGAAACATGGAGTACCTTATAGCTCTTGGTCTACTGTTATTATATTCTATCAAATGAAGGATGTAGAGAGTAGACTATACACTGTAATGTAACAATTTTCTCACAGAATCATGCCACTAATTAGTACTATCTTCTTAGGTTCTATGGGCTGCGTGGCACTATACAACAACAATTTAGTGCCTCACTTGTCACTAGCTTAATTTAGAATTTGTCAGAGAACCTGAAGTTCCAGTGATCCATAGCAATGTCAGTGGAAATTGCCTCTTCTGAGTTTTCCTCTCTTTGTTTTCCTCTTGAGCAAGACCTCCAAGGTCCCCAGACACATGCCTAACTGAAGTCCATAGAAGAAAACATTTCTACACTTACCTAATCCCTCCTTTCAAAATAAATGAAATAAACTACGGCATCTCTGAGAACAATGAAGGAGAAAATAATTGTAAAAAGGGGCAGAACATTACAAATGTTTTTAAAGTTAGCTTCATTTGGCTTCTCCCTAAACTCCAAAAATTTTCCTGAACATGTTTATTCAGGTCTACCAAAAAAATGCTCGTTCAAGCACAAAGAAATCATTCCTAAAAATCTATGATCACGCTAAAGCTGAAAGTCAGGAAAGATGTAATAATAAATTAGAAATACAGCAACAATTTTAACAGAAAAAAGGAAAAAGCTAAGATTCTTAACAGATAAATAAAGGGACTATTAAAACCACTTAGGGTAAAGTTGAAAGGTGATAAAAGCATGTAAACAACAAGACAATTCTTCCATCATTCTGGATTCTTTTCTACCAAATGCTGGAGCCTTAACTTTTAGAGTAACCCCTGCTCTACATTGTTCATGGTTCTGCTGTTAAGAGAATCATCTTTGACCTTTTTTCATCCCCATTTTAATAAACAGCTTCCTATATTCTAGCCAAATTTCTAAGGTAGGCTGAGCTATTCTTGCCATGTCAGATATCTTCTCCATATACAGTCTGACGTTTTTACTTCCCAAGCCTTTAAAACAGAAATAGAAAGATGTTATCTTAATAATTCAACCAGTAATAACATGGACACAATTGAACTTGCAGATTAGAAATTTAGTGTTGCCCCCAGGACGCTTAGGTGAGGTAACCATTTGTACAATATGTAAAACAGCTTCCCAACAGCTGAGATGCTAACTTAGAGACTTCTTCACTGACGAGGAATATAACTGTATTTTTACAAAAACAATGCTGCTGTATATTTTTGTAACAGTTTCATTAAAAAACAATTTATCTAGAAGAGAAATCAGCTTCTGTTTTGTGACAACATACAAACCACTTCATCAGCAAGCCAAGGAAGAGATTTGATGTCCTGGAATTTTCATACTGGTTATGGCGTAAGTATAGCCTGGAGATAAGTAGGAATTTGTGACTGCATTGTGCACAAGCAGTTGGAATCGTTGGCAGCTAAACAGCATACAGACAAACCGCATGGTATTTACTTCTAGAATACAGGCTTGAATTTGAGTTGGCTAGAAGGGAAGCTCCAGATCCTCAAGAGACACTTTAAAGATAAGCAGCAGATACTTAATATACCTTGAATCTGATAGCACTATCTTTATTAAAAAGCAGAAAAGTAACTACATATAATTAGAACCTCTGTATTCTTCAGAATAAAATTTGGTTTTATTTCTGCAAAGCACAGAAATGCCTGAATCAGGGCTTGCTGTTACAGGCATCACTGTACCTAGGCATTAGAGACAAGACATTCCCCCATGTAAAAACATGGCATAGCTGACCCACCCAGCACCATGAGATGTCACAACACCATGTCCCAGAGCAGAATACAGCTGCCAGAAACACAGGAAACACCAGGATGTCTGACAAAGAAAACGCTACAACCCACACACAGAGATGCAGACTATCAAGCCACCTTCTGAACACCACAGTCCACTGTCACAACAAAGTCCCAACCAACATAGGGATGATGATTGAGCTGTTCAAGAGCCACAAATTAGTCACCCATGGACACAATCAGGAGAAGGGGTGAATAAGCAGCCACCTTTTCAGGTTGTTTTTAAATCTGGAAGGATAAGATTGCTAGAACAACCTGCAGTCACACTGGAGGTCTGTGGGAGAACCCCAAACTCCCTCCAGACGTAAGTCATAGAATCATAGAATCATTAAGGTTGGAAAAAACCTCTAAGATCATTGAGTCCAACCATCAACCCAACACCACCATGCCCACTAAACCATAGAATCATAGAATCACTGAGGTTGGAAAAGACCTCTAAGATCATTGAGTCCAACCATCAACCCAACACCACCATGCCCACTAAACCATGTCCCTAAGCGCCTCATCTACACGTCTTTTAAATACTTCCAGGGATGGGGACTCAACCACTTCCCTGGGCAGCCTGTTCCAATGTTTAACCACTCTGTCAGTAAAGAAATAAAGAAATAAAGACCCAGACCATGCCTCCATTATACCACTATTTCTACTTAGTTTCCCATATCCAAACTTAAAGCTGCTATTGTCACTCCTCAAGAAAATTGTTTTGCAAGTGGAAACAAGTTAGAAACTCTGTTGATGCAGAAACCAGGAAAAAAGTCTCATTTTCCCTAGCACTGTAGGGCCAACACAGCTATGGGAACATGAGACTAATTTCTTTCTGGTTTGTGCATCAACTGAATTAACTAGACTCCAATTGTAGAACAATGACCTGTAGGAATGACACTTCCAATAGCAGCTTAACTACATTTCTAATGCTCTTCCAGTAACTTGTATTTTCTCCTTCTACAAATATACAATGAACAATATAAATTTCTCTATTTTAACCTACAGAAAAAACAGTGACAAATACTTTCTAGGAAGCTCTCCTTCCAGTATCTAAAGTTCAGAATACACTATATAGATTTCAATTAAGTTCACTGAAATCTGTAGGAATGTTCGCAGCTGAAAGAGGCCTTAGGAGGAACAGTCATCTAACATCCATAGAGCTTCTCCTCTCAGTGCTCTCTTGATCCTGAGAACATATCACTGCATACTTCTGGTATTATTCATTTTGCCACTTTTTATGTTATAAGCAACATCTTGTTTCGCACTGCATCAGGGGAGGCGGGGCAGAATTGATTCAATCTTAGCTATTCCTTTCTTCTACCATTATCACCTCCCTCCTGTTGCTGCTCGTTGATATACTACTCATTCTTGAGAGCACTAACAACTCAACAGTGTTTTTTTCTTTTGGCTGCTAACATATGCTTCATTTCAAATGGATACAGAATACAGGCTGATCTAGTTACCACAGCTTAGTAATGTTTTTGAACATGTACACAGTCATTTGTGTTTACAGAAAACACTTGAATCCAACCATTCAAATTGACTGCAAATGGTTAGAGAGATGGCTGAGGTAAAGGGGAGGAAGACAAAGAGGAAAAATGTAAAAGAGAGCCCAGGCACAGGCTAATTAAACTGCAGTTTCTTCTTTGTGAATGTAATTCTCTTAATATTTGCTCAACTTAATGTACTGGTGGAGCAAATGCTGTTGGGTGTTTTTTGGCTTTATTTTAATTCCTCACCTTAAATGCTTGAGCAGATCATTGGAACCATTTAAAAGTAATTTACTTTTCCTAAACATACTATTTGTTTCCTTTGTGCATTTTGTTCAAGATGGACAAGGCATTTATTGTCTTGTTAAATCTTCACTTTCATTTCTAGTTAACAGCATTCTGGTATTACTTAGAGGTGCTGTAATTTTTTAAACAGACTTTATTTGGAAAGCCCACAATAGAGGAAATTAAAATGACTGAATTCAACAACTGTACTTTGCAATGTCCACTATTCCATGATTCTAGGAATATATACTGCAAAACTTTTATTGCATTGCCATGATTGAATTTTATTTATTGGCTTTGGGAAATATCAACTTCTCTGTTCTCTCACACCTATAAGCAAATTCTGAGCACCAAGGTTAGTTCGTTTACACAGAGAACTCTGCTTTACATATAAACTCAATGCTGAAATGTTGTTATGCAGTATCCAATTCTGAAATTCGACCTCTCTGACCTACCTGATGCAAGAGAGCCCTATGCATTTTCTGAGGCACTCATTTGCTGGCAGTCAGACTGTCATTCACAATTTAAAAGCCTTTGGGCAGGAGCATAACAGAAGAGCTCTTAAAAGAAAAAAGTGTATACAGGTAACACAGCATGAACTGCTGACAATTAAAAATTACATGTGCTACTTCATGACATTGCATGAATTATTGTTATCAAGTCACTTTCACACAAGGACATTTGGGGTTACAACATAAAGAGCTTGTCAAATTACCAGACATCAGGGATTTCACTCCTATGGTATTCCATTGATGTCTCACTCAGGAGAAGTTGCCTGAAAACACAGGTCTGCTCCATTATACATTTAGAAAGTGCTCTGCCCTCCACCTTTACAGGAATTCCTTGCTTTTCCTCCTCAGTCCTTAAATGGATTCTTCTTTCTCCTTCCCATTAAAAAACCATGCAGGGATGAAGTCAGTCACAGCATAAGTCACAGTCAGTTCAGCTCCACAAGTTGGTGTTTTAGTTTCTTACCAGCAGTCAGTTGCACTCAGTGTCCAACTCTCCTTCCTTTGAATATTCCAGACCTCCTCATGATGTAGCATCTAGTGGACACTGGACCTTATTTTTTTTTTTTTAGCTCCCTCGTACTGCAATTGTGCTAACAGATGATGCATTACCTTCATATAAAATGTCTCACTCAGTGACCGTGGTCTAGACACACTCAGCTGAGTGAATGCAGCAGGTTCCTGAGCAAAGAATACGCAGGGAGCTTTGAAAGGATTATTAGGTATATGTGCAGTAAGTGGTCAAATATTCAGAAATTTGTCCAACAAAATCTACTTCATGGAGAAACACATTTGTATAATATTAGTTACTCTTGATCCAAATCCCACTGAAACGGTGGAAAGGCTCCCTTTGAAATCAGTGGGAGTTAGGCCTAGGAATTAGCTCTAGTCTCCAGCATGATGCCATTTACAAAAGATCCAAGAATAAGTATAATTTACTGTTCTTGATTCACCAGGAATAGCTTGCTGAAATCACAATTTACTTCATGGCCCTCTGTAAGTGTGGAGGATTTTCAACTTAAAGTTGTGGGATTCATTGTACCACAAATGCAGCATGATTAATGGCCTTTCAGAGCCCTTTCACCTCAGACAATAACTTAGGAGGTCTCCATGGGGACTCTTTGTCTGTATCCAGTCTTATAAAGGTCTTGAACTCTGAAGGAATATAATGTTGTTAATTTTCTCAGTTGGTTTACGATTCTACTGTTCAGTCCTCAAATTTCATCTTAAGTTAAACAAACCTCAAGCTCACCAGGACAACTACAAAAAGCTAGATGATATGAACAAAAAAAATTTCAACGCTATCACCGATAGCCTTTTATACTCGGTGGTTGCTTCACAGATACCTTAATCTCTTTCACACTTTTGCCACTGGAAATGATCATTGCCGTTGTATCCAGAACCAGAAGATTTGTTTTATCAATCCCAATTTACCCAACAGGTTTACCCACCTCAATGTTAAATTCACACCTGCAAACACTGTTATTGACTTTTTAGCAAAGCATTTAGTATGTAAATATTATTGTCTTTAATACACAACACTTTTTTTTCCTGTCTGTGACAGAGGCTTCAAGCTAAAGCTGTAAATATTTGCCTTTCTCGGAGTTCTCTTACACACTGGTTCCCTCATTAAGATCTTGCCTTCAAAGCTTTTAAGAACCATGCCAGTGTTGCTGTCTCGGAGGTTAGCTATGCTTTCCCCTGGTAAGTCTGAGCAGCTTTTACATGCGTTTTTAGTCATGGTATCTGTTCCTCTTTCTGGTATCTATCTGAACTGTCATCTGACATTCTGTTGTCTATCAGAACTTGTTTGCAATTTCTGAAACAAAAGTTTGCACGTATGCTCCTGAGGTCAAACTGCATACTAACTCCTCTATTTGTTATTTACAACATACTGTCTCAGATAAACAGAACTGTAACTAACTACAGAACTTATCTCAGGAGTCTCTAAGAACTGATACAAGGTTTAAACTAATTTAGCAAACACTACACTCACCTTTAATAAAGTATGAAATCTGAACACAAGCTTTGCTGCTTTATCGGTCTATTATTCATCCATCAAATATCCGTCTGGGTAAGACAACATCTAGATGTACACATGTAATCCAGTTTAGCCTTTTGACAAAAAAACTTATGAGAAAGCCATTTTATTAGAGGAGTTCTGATTTGAAGACCCATTTTGAATCAATTCCTTCTTCACTGATGCCACAAAAAAGGCAGCAAGTTTTGTTGGTCCCCAATGCAACACAGAAAATACTGATGTCATTTAACACACAGCCTGGAACACAACTGTGGAAGCTAAGAAAAACTGTCAGTGAGAATGGGAAGAGCTGGGGAATCATGCCCATCCCTGAGACTCAATTCCACTGCAACTGAACACAGGAAAACTGGGCAAATAATTAGGTTGAATAAGGTCTTGGGAAACGAAACATAAAACACAACTCACCAGAGAAGCAGAAAGTGAAACCAGAATGGGTTTTGGCTCATTTCAGGTTTCCGGTTCTGGGCCTGAAGCTGCTTAGGTTCAGTTCCAGTTAAATCAACATCAGTCTAATATAAATTGGGTAACATGGTTTGGTAAATCAGCCCACATTGCAAAACATGAGAGAAATGTAAGGATCACATGATGAAAGCAGACTTACAAAGAGGGGCTTTGGCCAGGAAGGCAGGTTGGTTCTTTTTCCTGCTTCCTAAACACAGTGTGAGCACCTCTGAGATTTCAGTGCTGCAGCTGCATCTGGTACTCAGAGCAGGACTGGCTAGAAATTCTGGCATTGCACTCCCCAGGAAAGTGTCCAGAAACACTACAACCAGAGCTTGGCAGTTGCAGGATAAATGCTCTTTAGCCTGGTTTCCCAGGCTCTGAACTAGACCAAGCTGAGTTTTATTTACTCCCTGTTTCAGATCTTGTGTACCACTCTTTGGGAGGTGTCTTTGAGCTCAAGGTGCCCAGGCTCAAGGCTAACTTTCATAATGCAGCCATCCAGCCTTGAACCACAGAGCTGAGACGCCTCCTGCTCTCCTTTTTCCCAGGAGGTGCTTCTAAGGTCAGGGTCTCACCACTGGTCTCTGTCCGAGCTACGCTGCAGGCACACCTGTGCCAGCTCTTGTTCCACCCTGATTCTGACCCTGGTCCTGATCTGCTGACTTGATTTTCTGGGTTGACGTAAGATCTAGCTCATCGTTATGGATTGGCCTTGACATCTGGACTGTTGGCTGAGTCTGGCAACCATCAGCAGACCTGCCCTACTTGCTCTGGAACTAGGGACATGCACCCTTTTTGGTAAGGCCACTGTCTGCCTGGCTTGCTGTGATTCTCAGCTCCAGGTTCACCTTCTCCTATGGATCAGCACGCCCTTGTTGCTCCTGAAACTGTAGATGAGACTGACCAAATTAGTTTTCCTCTGGCTGTCAAACTACCCCACTACTCCAAGTTCCAGTCAAAGCAAAAAGATGTCCTGCTTTGAGCAATGCAGCTTGCTTACTGAATAGAAAACAGAAACCCAAAATAAGCAAATTAATATTGCTCTAAATAACCTAAATCTCTCTGAATCAAAATAAGCAGAAAATGCATAACTTTATTTTTTCCCCTAATCAGGGGAAGCTTGCACTGTGCAGTTGTTACTTAGATTTTACTGTATGTCATGATGTAACACTGCAACCAACAGTGGTTCAAAACCTAGACAGTCTTGAAGCTCTTAGTAATGTGTGATAAGAAGAAAATAAATGTAGAATATATCTGTTCCTGCATACTCCTACATTCTTTTTAAAGTTAAGGGGAAACACTGTTTTTTCTTCTTAATCTAGGAATGTTAAAAGATTTGACAAAAAAATGATACTTGAAAGGTTTTAAATTACTAAACAAAAGGCTGTATTATTTAACACTACTGGGAACAAATGCTTGGTCCCCTCTTCAATAGGGCGGGGCTATCTGGCATCTCTTAGAGAGAATCTGAAGAGAACCCAGAGCTTGGGTAACTGAGAAAAGGGAAACTTACTAGTTAAAAGACCTGGTTTTCTGCAATTTACAGTCCTTAGTAAAGTTCTACATATCATGTAACAAGTTGCCATTCAAACCAGATCTGTGATCCACACAAGCTAGCATTCAGGATCTGGTAACACGGTAACATGTTCTTTGACTTCAGAGATTTCTTACAGAATACTCATATACTAATTAAGAAGGTAAAGTCTCAGAACATGAATTCACAATACTGGAAAATACAATAAATCAAAATCCTCCAATCCTTAAAGAAAATGTAACTAATTTCTGTCACAGAATTTGAAACTAATTTTTACTATCCTACCTCACCAAGTTGTGTCCGATGAGATACAAGATTAATAATGTTGTCCACAAGGTGGCACTTACAAACCTTGTGAAATCAGAATGTAAAAGGTCCATGCAAAAAAAGGTTAATTTCTTACACCTAACCACAAAGTTTGTATTGCTCTTCTTTTCAAATTAGCCTCTACTACGTGAGTAACAACTACTGCTGTTTTGTTATCGGTAATATGTTCTTAAAATTTATCAGTCAATCCAAAGATTTCTTTTGGTTTGAGAGGTATTTTAACCTGAAATAAAATGTTATACAAAACTGAAATAAAGGAGAAACTCTCAAACTGATTTTTCTTGCATCATCTGCTCTCCTTGTCTGGAGAGCAGGTGGACTTCATTTATCAATCATAAATAAATATATTAATCCAAATCCTGCTGTCCTTCCTCAAAAGGAATCCTCATTGACTTCAAAGTTAACATCAACTGGAAATCTGCCAACTCACAGGAGTCGGCCTCTTTATGGATTTGACAAGGCAAAATTATGTCAATTCCATGGTCTTCACAATCCAAAATTTACTAACAAATTTAAATGGCTTTTGGTTTTAAGTGTATCAAACAGAAGTATATATTCTGGTTTTGTGTAAAATTAAATCACTCCCACTGAGTCTGTGGAAATGAGTAGAGAAAGATCAAATTAGGGAGCACCTGACAAAATTTTATGTACACAAATCTTTGGGACCAGATGGGATGCAACCAAAGGTGCCCACAGAGCTGGATGACATCACAGTGAGGTCATGGTGATTGGTGGCAATGCCCAATGACTGGAAAAAGCAAATGCCACATCCATCTTCATTAAGGGCAAGAAGGAGGACCTGAGGCTCAGTTGCAGGTTGGTCACCCTAATCCCAGCCCTCAGAAAGACTGCAGAGCCAATCCTCCTGGAAGTCATTTCCACGCACATGAAGGACAAAAAAAATTACTGGAAACATATATGGATTTACCATACACGGTAACATCATGGATTTACCAAGGTCAAGTCACACCTGAGCAAGCTACTGTCTTCTGTGATTAAATGACTAGTTCAGTGGATAAGTGGAGAGCAATGGATGTTTTCTACCTTGACTTTAGCGAGGCCTTCAACATAGTCTCCCACAGTATTCTTAAAGCCAAACTGGAGAAATCCAGACTGAGTAAGTTGACAATAAGGTGGATGGGAAACCAGTTGGATTGCCAGACTTAAAGGGTAGTGATCAGTGCTCCAAAATCCAACTGACAGGCAGTTACTAGTGGCATCCCTCTGGGAGGCCTACTGGAGTCAATACTGTTTAACATTTCTTTCAAAACCTGGACCATAAGACAAGAGTGTGCTGTTAGCAAATATACAGATGATACCAAATTGCAGGGAGTAGTCAAGATACTGGAAGCAGGACTGCTACTTAGAGGGACCTCGACAGGCTGGAGAAATGGGCAGACAGGAACCATATGAAGTTCAAATGCAAAGTTCTGCATCTCAGACAGAATAACTCCATGCACCAGTATAGGATGGGTGCTCACTGGCTAGGAAGTAGCTCTGCAGAAAAGGATCCGGGGGTCCTTGTGGACAACAAGTTGAACATGAGCAAGCAGTGTGCCCTTGCAGCAAAGACAGCAACTACATACTGGGCTGTACTAGCAAGGGTGTAGCCAGCAGGTCAAGGAAGGTGATTATACTCTCCATTTGACACTTGAGAAACCACAAATGAAATACTGTGTCCAATTTTGGGCTCCCAGTAGAAGGCATTTATTTTAAGAATGTTTTTGAAGAGAAAGCATTAAAAGCTTCTGAATATGTCAAAGATAAACCCTTCCCCTGTTCTTTTTCCTGTTTTCCTTACCCAAGCCCCTCTTCCACTTTTGCCTCCTCCAAAAGAAGAAAAGTGAAAATACCATGAAATGATACAAAGAAATGCGAAACCACAAAAAAATGAATGATTATCAAAATAAAACAATACCGGTTATCAACTCTTTCCACTGGACATCTTATAAGATGATCTGCATCACTTCCTTTTCATATTTTCTGTTCAAAGTTGCACCAGCAACTAGCAATGGTTCTTTCTTATCTGTTATTAATTCCAGCTATATCTCTATTAAGTTTTACGAGACATAGTCACTGTAGAACAGGCAGTAAACTTGATTAAAACTGGCTAGATGTAGACATCTGCATTTATACCTTCAAGAATTAAGGTTTCATTTATGCATTACTATTAGAAGCCAAGCCATCTTTAAACTAAAACAAACATAAAGCAAGGATCCTTTTATTCTTTCAATACCAGATTTATTTTTCTAAAGAAAGCCTTGAGCATCTTTTTTCAGAGTCAAATTTGTATCATGGACATCCCACAGAAATGAAAAAATCACTCTAAACCAATAAACTCAAAAATTTAAATACTAAGAAAGGCCAAGGATATTTGGCAAGAACAGCCCATTGATCATTTTCTCCAGATGAGTATTTATGTCTAAGAACTCCTTTTATAACCAAGCAACACCATAAAAATAAAGTCGGGGTTTTTTTTCCCCTAAGTAATGGCTATGTAAGTAAACAGCTGGGAAAGAAAATTATAAACTTTAAAGTATGTCCCTTTATACCACTAGTGCCACTCTATTCACTCAGAACTCCAATTTCCAGGAGTTTGTATTAATATAAACTCAGCTGCCTTATTTCACTTCAGGTTGTACTCCACAGAAGATCTACACACCTGCCTTCATTTGCATGTGCAACTTAACATTAATGCATTCTGTTTCTAATGGATCAAATTCACAGCAAGTAGTGAATATACCTTTACAAACCCCAAACACATACAAATTCAAAGTAAATCAGAAGAATGAATGAGGAGCAGTAAGGTTAGTTAATGAAAAAGCAAACTCAAACATTAGAATATATATTTGACACAGTTTCAAGCCCTGTTTGAGCAATTTGAATCTTCTAAATTTCTCACTGCGATTAAAAACATTTGATGCACAATGCTGAGGAGACAATATTAAAAGACAATTCTGGCATACAAATGATGATCTTTTTCTCAGATGAGTCACTTTAACCCAGGTAAAAACTGTAGGATAAAATCTAACGTAAACGTTAGTAAAATCAGATCATAACAGAATTCTACACCAGAATGGGTAAAGTACTTACTTACAACAAAATGGTACAGCTCTATCTATGGGGTTCTATGGCAATGCGCATCACACGAGTATGTGACACACTCCAGAAGGTGTTAGGTTATCCACAAAGTCACTTATGATATTGGACTGGCGGGGCTAAATAAGTCATTAAACGCTTGCAGTACTGCTTTAGTTTGGTGTTTACATTCTAGGCTCCCCCTTTAGAACTTGTACAAGGAAGCTTGGATAAAGAGGGCATCACAAGAGATACTAACTAAGAAAGTCCCAACTTTATTAATTTCACTCAACTGGAATTCACAGAAGTGCCGCTCATTTAATCCTTTCCCTCTAGGCAGGAGGTACATTAGATTAGTAACAAGAAAGCATATATTGCTTTGGCATCTGAAAGCTTTGGCTCCTCATCTTTCAGAAATACAGTTTGCGTTAGTGGACTTCATTCCTTTCCCAGACAGCCAGTTTCTGACACTTCCACCCCAACTCTTGTTTCTTGTCTTTGATACATCTCTCTCCTCTCCGCTAGGGAGGACCCTAGTTTTTCTGCGTTTTTTTCCCCCAAGCCTAAGCCAGGCTGCCTAGAGATCGGCTGGATGGCTCTCCCCTCAACATGTGAAGAAGCTGAGGATAACAATACTGGTTTCCTCTGGCCACTGTTAAAACCTTTGACCTTCATGTATGAACTTACAGATTTAACTCCTACAGTGAGATGAAGATTATTCCTTTCATTGCTATCTGTCTGTGACAGGTGTTAAATGAGACACCAATGAAGATTTTATGACTGCTAGACAATAATAGCTGGCACATGCCAATACATCTCCTCTCCTGGTGGGATTCCCAACAAATGTACACCTCATTCACCATAGCTCTTTGTAAATGAGAAGAATGATACAGATTTCCAGGAACTGCTTTCAGCTTTGCTGATCCCTGAGGAAGCCGAAATGTACATGCTGCATAGCATTCTAATAGAACAGCAAGCAAATTACACCACACAGCCAGATTTTTAAGGATTTTACTGTATGAAGTACTTAACATGTACAAACAAGAGTGCAAGGTTCAGTGGTGCATGTCCTTCAGAGGAAACAAAATAAACAGGGTGTTCAACAGTGAGGAACCTTGCCTATACTTGTAGAGCAAGAGTACTTGTAGAGCAAGAGCTTCAGAAAAGTTCCAAAGGCAGAGCACAACAAAGACAGTATAGCCTGCTTGTCTTACTTTAATGACTCGCATGTCTTCAAGGTTGCAGCCTAACCCTCATTTGCTTTACAAATCAACGGAGCAATGTTGAGAATTTACATTCAACCACAGGATAACAAACAACATTCTAATGGCTCTCGCTTGATTTGTGGTTAGCTGTAACCATAATTTTTACCCAAACATTTGATCCTACTTTGGCTTTCAAATATTTCCTGCTGTCCACAGACCTAATGCTCACAAATCTTTGATGCTATTTACAGCCCTTCACAAATAGATTGTGGTCACATCCAGATGCCGCCCACTTAATTAACCACAGATTTTCTACCTGCACAATAGATGTTTTCATTACCTATCTGTGCTTTATGTTGAACTTCATTTTGTCAGATACATTTCAGACAGCAAGAAGAAACAAACTATTCATTTTTGACAACCTTAAGAATCCCAATGACATTTATAGTATCTAGATATGAACCAGTTTAATGAAAAAAAAGCTACTCACATAAAGACATATAAAGACTCTTTCACTAAGACATTCAATGGTTTCTTGCTGGCTAGAGAATTACTTGAGAGAAAAAAGGTTTTATTCTTGTTACAATGGAAAAAGTAAAGTCATCCAGGAAAAGTAACCATGTGAAAAGATGGTCTTAAAGATATCAACTAGTAACAGCTAATAAAAAAGGATTAAAAATACAAAGCATGCATCTCACACTGATACCTCTGACAGTTAGCAAAACAATTTCTCTCACATTGTTTTTGTTCTAAGGAAAGATACTATAAATGGGACTTGTAGCTCTCCCATGCACAGAACCAATTTAAGGTGTATGAAATCAAGCTAACCACCAGCAATACTGCAGCAATAAAGAGCTGAAATTGAAACAGACCATTGCTGGCTATCACCTTATCAAAGTAAAGATAGCTGTTCAACTCTACAAATAGCTTATTAAAGAAGTTGGTTACTCAAGTGTTTTGGAGTGGTCATGTTAGTAGCATTTAAGAGTGAAGGAGATTAAGATGCCTTATCATAATATATACATTCTACTGGAAACTGGAAAACATATATTGAAGGTGCGTGCAAGGCTTGTAGGCCTTTTTCTTCATTTGATCGTATACCATTCAGTCAGCAGCACTCATTTCTGCCTGGGTTAGAAGACATCTATCTTAACCATTCAGGAGCCTCTAGGCACTGAATCCAACCACAAGCACATGACCATAATACAGAAGGAGACTAGTTTTACCATGCCTGGACACTAGGGTCAGTCTGTTCACATACATATCTGCTGCTAGAGCATTCAGAAGCACATCTAGGGTCCTGGGGCTTCAGTTTTGTGTCTTCACACTTTCAAGTGGATCAAATTGCTCACATTCATTACAGATGGGAATACTGTGATAGAAAAAACAACCAAAAAGTACCTGAAATTGAAAGTTTGACTATTTTTTTCATGTGAACATTACATCTGCAACTGGAAGCTCCATATCCAAAGAAGTTCTAATGCTCAAGAGGTACAATAGGTTCAAATGGTATGTGCATCTCCACAATGCACTAACTGCTTTTTCACTTCAGAAAACTTAAAACCACAAGGATAGTAAAGTTGCTTTAGTCTGAAACCAGACTAAATCTAATCTGAAATAAATATTCCAAGCCAGATATAATGAAGCACTCATGTCTACTTGAGTATATTGATCTGCTGCAAATATGCCGAATTACTTGATATCACAGATTCAACAAGAGTAAGGCAACTTTATGCTTCTATTGATACAACTCAACTGGAAAAGCAAAAACCGTTTCAATATCTAAGGTCAGATACCAACTCCACACATTACAGTTCTTGAAGAAAGGTATCTTGTTTCCTAGAATCTGTACACAGAGATGAAGCCTATGTTTATGATGTGGATCATAAAGCTAAGGCCTTCAAAAGACAGGGCTTGGACATACAGATGTACTGAATCCAGTAACAGTGCAGTTTGAAAATTCATGAAACAGTTCTTAAAATCTAGCCTAATTTGACCTTGTTGGCAATAACAAGAAACAGTTAAATAAAATAATACAATTGATGTCATTGATGTTAACTCTATGCCTTCTTAAAACACCTCTTATCTAAGCGGCTAAAGCTAATGCATAAGTCAGCACCTCCCTGATCATATCTCAATATTATTGTTGGCAAGTAGTACTATGCCCATTTCAGGATTAAATGAAAGGTCTCCACAATTCTCTTCAAAAGCTTGATACTTCAGAAAACAAGTGTAAAACACAATGTAACCCATCAAGATATGGCCAACAAGAGTAAGGCAACTTTATGCTTCTATTGATACAACTCAACTGGAAAAGCAAAAACCGTTTCAATATCTAAGGTCAGATACCAACTCCACACATTACAGTTCTTGAAGAAAGGTATCTTGTTTCCTAGAATCTGTACACAGAGATGAAGCCTATGTTTATGATGTGGATCATAAAGCTAAGGCCTTCAAAAGACAGGGCTTGGACATACAGATGTACTGAATCCAGTAACAGTGCAGTTTGAAAATTCATGAAACAGTTCTTAAAATCTAGCCTAATTTGACCTTGTTGGCAATAACAAGAAACAGTTAAATAAAATAATACAATTGATGTCATTGATGTTAACTCTATGCCTTCTTAAAACACCTCTTATCTAAGCGGCTAAAGCTAATGCATAAGTCAGCACCTCCCTGATCATATCTCAATATTATTGTTGGCAAGTAGTACTATGCCCATTTCAGGATTAAATGAAAGGTCTCCACAATTCTCTTCAAAAGCTTGATACTTCAGAAAACAAGTGTAAAACACAATGTAACCCATCCAAAGATATGGCTGTTTCCCCAATATAACATACCTACTCCTTGTTGGCCTTGAAAGATTGCATTTTAAGTTTTCTCCTGAACTCTTACAATACCTACCATTATTATGTTCTGGTTCACGAATGTCATAAAGAGTGTAAACAAACAGTAATAATATTTGAAGACAACATCAGGAAGAGAGCTGAAGAACACAAATAGTCTCAGTTATGACTTAAGTTTAGAATAGCCTCCTGTGCACTTACAGGCAAACGTTTGCCTCTACCCACACAGCAGTGAGAGTCCCTGCTTCCGCAGCCAAGTATTTAATTGTTTAAAGAAAGGTTCTATGGCATGATGACCTCTATGATGCTGTTTTTATCCTGCCATGTAGGAACAGGAGATGGAAAAATGGACTGGTAGATTTTCCATTTGAATGACAGAAAAATTCAATCTGTTCCTTCTGAAAAATCAGAAATGGTAGAGCACCCACTCCACAACGCAGCAGACCTCTCCAATGTCACAGCCAGGAGTGGAATCCTCCATTCAATACAGCTGTATTTTCTCCATCCTTGGTGCTGAACAGCTATATAGTATCATCCCAATTAACATCCATTTAAACAACATGGGTGATTTTGCACAAATACAAATGCTTTTTCTTTTTGAAGAAACTATATACTACATGGAGCTCTAACTGAGATACTTGAAATCTTTCAAACTTACAGGCTCAAGTTTTCTAGTTTTTAATAAATAGACAAACAAAACAGATTTTATCCTTGCAAAGCTCTATTTGAGCTTGCAGTCCTGAAATACTAAAATTCTGTCTGTCCTATAGAAAATAATAGCCCTTAAAACATAAAAGGAGGGGGGGGTGGGGGCCGTTTATTGCAAATCTCCTGCAAGACAAGTGGAATCTAAACACTCTGGAGCTTTACATACTCCTGTTGACCAGAATTTAGGAAGGGAGGCAGCACACCCTAGCTCTGTTACATGAGTTAAGTACGAAGCCCATTTAATATTCAGCCATCTGGATCTTTGGCTGTACATCAATGCTGTAGGGGAAGGAGGTGTGTGAATCCAAAAGGGAGGAGACTGCAAGAGCAGAGGATGTGATGGCATAAAATAGCTCCTTCCAAGTGTATGTCTGTATCACAAGTAGCAGAGATAGGAACACCCACTTCCTATGAATGCAAGCAATACCTGAGAAAATTTCTTTGTGGAAGACTCCACACAGCTGCTGATCACTTCTCTTTAGGATCTCATGTGGCCCTGAGCATTTGTCAGACTTTTTCGATTTATCTTGAAAGAGATGATCCTTTGCTCTTCAGCCAGCAAGGACTGGATTTAACTAGTGCTTGTTTCTTAACACGGTGTTACTGTAAGGTTTGTGCCAAAGTACTATGCTGAGATTCAACGAAGCAAACTTCAGAAATATTCCATCTGATAAAAAGAAAAAATAAGATTTACTACCATGTGAAACATAGTCCTTCCAGGAACTGTTTCTTCTTTATCTGTATAAGCTCTTCCCTGATCATCTTGCAACCAAGACGCTACAGGTCTGCAATAGATTCCCTTGGCTCACATTCTTCACTCATGTTGTTCTACTGTTTCTGGGTTTTAAGAGAGTTTAGCCCAAATAACGTCTTGTCTACACAGTATACTAAAACATTGTTTTAAATACAACTGGTTTGTACTGCAGTGGGAAGTTTCCTCTACTACATGATCTTCACCTGCCTGTGAGAAATTATTTGCAGATATGAATTTCCTTTTTACAACGTGATTTTGTGCTAACAGACATGGGAGGAAAAGAGTAGCAGCACACCATCCCTACGTGTAGAGCTCATGTTTGAAGATGGACAGAATACATTTCTGGAAAAACACGTAACTAAAACTATCCATCTTTCTATACCAATGAATATTATTTACATAAAAATAATAGTAATATAGAATACTGTAATTTTAGACAAAAAACAGCCCTCTTTTTCACTTGTTTTAATAGACTGCTTATATGGGACTAATCAGTTGACATCATTACGTATTTTTCATGCTCAAACACTATCAAATAATGAAATTAATGTTTTGAGTGACATTTCTGTAGCCAGAAACCATTTTCTTGCTAATGTGAAGATATTCAGGTTAGCAAAAAGGCCCGAGTATGAAGAGCTTCAGAAGAATCTCAAGGCAGTGAACAATCAGGCCCTTTGAATGATTAGATTCAATGACCAAAACTCTTCAGCTGTAGTACAAGAACACAGAAACAGAAAAAAGTCATGCCAAGTCAGACCAAAAGTCCATTATTCAAAGGCATCAACAATGGATCCATAAGAGAGATCCTAAAACCAGGAAAAATATATGGTATTTTGACAGTATATTTTTCCAGGCTGCATTTTTTATTTGAGGCACAAAGACTTCCTAAGTCAGATATCATGTCTTTCGTATCATTTAGTAGTCCTTTACTGAATATGCTTAGCTTCCTTCCTACATTTTAGCAGCCCTAATTCCTATGAGAGTTCCACTGTTTAACTACATGCCATATAATTTTATTTTGAGACTAACACTAGGTAATTTCTGCCAATGTCTTGTATTTCTTGTATTGAGAAAGACAATGACAATAATTTCCTCTTCACATTCTCCATGAACTCTGAAGTTTTACGGACTTCACTCAATCATTCTCACCCGAGTTATCTTTTTTCCAGACTGAAATGTTCAGCCTATTGAATCGCTGCTCATGCTATTCCATTCCCTTGTCATGTCTCTTGGCTCAACTGCATCTACTATCGTTCTAAACTGTCCTATTTGAGGTGGGGAGGCCCACACATTTGAGATGCACATGCGCCACGTGTATGTTTGTCTGTCTATACATACTTATACACAGAACCACACACAGAACAACCTATTCTGTTTTCCATTGCTTTCCTAATTCCTAACTTCTGATTTACTTTTTTACTATTTTACAGAGAGCTGACATTTTCATAAAAACATCTGTGTAAGTCTGAATGTTTTTTCTGAATGGCAAACTAGTTTACTATCATTTTTTTTTTAATTGGGGCTATCTTTCCTTCTGTGGATGACTTGCCTTTAACTGTGCTGAACAGTATAATCCTAAACCAAGACACAGTGACAAAAATTAGTTTTTTTTTTTCCATTAAGAAACCTTAGAACCATATGTTCTAATGCTTGGGGTTTATATCTTAACCAGTTACTTATCTATGGTATGATCTTTCTTCTTATCCCATCACAAATTAATTTCTTTAAGGGCCTTTATTGAGGGAACTTGCACAAAAGCTGTGGAAATCCAAATAAGATCTTCCTTGTCCCATTATGTTGATATACCCCTTCAAAGAGCTTAAAGAGATTGGGTGAGCTTGATTCCCCTTTAAAAGGTAAAGCAAGCAGCTACATTCATTACACATGAAGTGAGATTCTCGAGCACAAGGTCATATGAAGTACAAATTACAACATAGTATTTGTTTATACATGAGAGGATTACTAACACTTGAAAAGTGTTTCTAAGCATTACAGAGATTTGGGAAAATTCACATTTAGGTTTGAATTCAAAGGGGTTTTTTTTCCTAGTCTGTTATGTTCGTTTCAACAGACTAATTCTCTTCCTCTTCCAATCTCATTCTTTGAACATACCTTACTTTAGTGCTTATGCAGAAGGCTGTTACGTCTAATAGTTTTTTAAAATCTCATTGTTTTTAAGACATGCTTTTAGGAATGTGTATTTTTCAAAGTTCAATCCTGTTTTAAATATCATTATAAGCTCTGTCCAGACAGAGCCACAACCACATTCACAGTGTTTTCTCAGGGTGGAACTCATTAAAGGTTTGGTTAATTTTGGCATGCTAAGCAAAAGTCTGGTATACCTGCAAATGAATGCAACTGCACCACTTACACAACTGATCCAATTATTTACAAGGTCAGCCCACTGCTGTCCCCCATAGTGTTCTTACTATATTGTTTGCTCTAAAATGTTTTCAGAAGGTAATTCCCTCTGCTACTACCTTTCTTCAAATCATTTATGAGTGCTTGATCTCAAACACTGTTTCCCTGTTTCAGTGGAACTACTTTTCAACATCTTTTTTCTTCTTTCTTGGGTGTCTTGACAGGTCAAAATAGATATGAAAACTGCAGGCAGTTTTACAAGGTGAAATCTCTCCCCAGAGCTTCATCCATTTGGAATGCCCTGTAAAAGTCACAGCCACAGGATTTGGATTCTTTTCTGATTTTCAAGGTAGCTGATTTATCTCTTTTTCCAGAGCACTTTGGTTCAAAGAGTTGCATTTAGATTCATGCAATTCTTTGAATAATTTTTGTGCTGTAGGAAAGATAAACAATAACCAATTTTTGAGCTATAGAATTCCATTCAACTTCCATATTCCAGTTGTAAATGCTGAAGAATGCACAGACTGCAGCACACAGTAACAGGCTACGCCTGAATGAGAAAGAACATTTGAAATTATAACGGACAATTTAAGATCACAAATGTGACCTCAAATTTTATTTCCTTCTGTTTTCCTTTGGTTGTTAGTGAAAAGGTGAGAATCAAGCTAGGTAAATCAAGGACATCTAAGAACTACTGAGAATCTCTTTAGTGTGGACTCAACACCTGTTCAAATACTTAAATCTGAGTTTAAGCTTTGTTATGTCAAACATCATCTGAATTTCAAACTCAAAGAAACCTTATTGTAAAACAGGAAAACAGTAAAAAGGAATGTAATACTATGTCTCCTAGATTACTGGAAAATGGATACATCTGCAACAAAGGTCAGACTTCAGGAATTTGACTTTTGTTTCTTATTGCCCATGGTCACCACATAGTCACCATGTATTTACTATATCCTTTGTATCCCCATCACTACTGCTAGGATATAAACAAGTTTAATTTGTGAACAGTTCCTGTAAATACATTACATGAGCTGAGGTTCACACTTTGAGTACCTACAACTGCACCATGGCCACTGGCCTACTCCTGGAGCCACATCCAGATTGCACAAGGCATTCAGACAAGGAAGTCATCAATTTATTCAGTCACTGCAGTTTTGTCTGCACATATTTCTATTAGAGAATATATGAGAAAGAAACATTGAAGTTAGAGCCAGGTTATCTTCCTAGAGAGGTACATCTATCACACAAGAGTGGACAGAGAGGACTGTCTGTGTTTTTAACATGATGAAATGTACTCTGAGTCACATCTAGCATCTGTCAGCTCTCAGTCTTTACATTTCCCCAGCTCCAAAAATGATTGCTGATGATTCTGTGTCTTTTAGGCATTTCTGTTTCCTGGACTGATACACTGGAGAGAGAAAAGGAACAAGCTTTGGGTAGTCATCCAAACATGGATCAGGCATTTGGGTTTTTTCAGCAAAGATGAATTAGAGGACGGAATATAAAAAAAAGTCATCCTAAATAAAAGCTGAAGAAAATTAATGGAAAACACTGGTCCTTGGTCAGGCTCCACACTACATTTTGAGTTGCATCTGTGCAAGTTTTATGGTTGTAGTGGATTCTGCAGAGATGTGACCTTAGAAAACCATTAATGAAGATTGGCTAAGTTCTCTGAATGATCTGAAGGACCGTGCAGAAGAGAGACTGTTGTCTGCATAGATTCTACCCATATAAAAGAGTGCTTTTCTCCTTTTCTAATAAAAGAAGGGAGAAATGTTAGGAAAGACTTTCTAATCAAAACACAACTGAAGGTTGTTCTACAGTGAAACTAGTCACTGTACAGGTTTCTTTTATTGCCAAAGGTCATATGTGTAAATAAATTCTACTCTAACCACAATATGGTATTAACAGTGCTGTGCTGCTAGGTTGCCACCAGCTTCGTATTATTTAAGTGTCAATGGCATGAATATTGCCACACATTCACTCTATCAAGCGCACTTAAGTAAGTACTGGAAAAGTGCAAAGAGAGTAACAAGAATTTACATACATGTATATGTAGTATAAAGAAATACAGCTGCATATTCTAGTCTAAAATGTTAAGGACACGTTCACATTCTTTCCATTATCAATTATTTTAGAAAATGCAACGTGTGTGTTTGTAAATATCCATGTCCAAGGCAAATGATCCTATCAAGATTAGTTTTAAATTCCATTTCCTAGACTAATCAAAGTTAGCTCGTTGTTGGAAAAGCTTCATTAGATGTACTCATTCTTTTTTTGTTTAATTTACAAACACTACATGTGAGGCAGTGCATGTGATCCTAAACACCTTCTATTAATATTAAAGATTTCTACAGCTGTGACTCTTAGGACCACACTAAAAATTCTCATCCCAGATTTCAACAACTCAGTCTACAGATGTGTGTGTCCAATTTCACACATGGAACTGGTTATGCCCCCTAAAGCTGACACCACCCATTCCAACACGCCAAAACCACGTATCAGCAACCACACCCCAACTATTTGAACACTCAGACTTGCAGTTTGTACATGGACTGTGAGAAAAACATGGGTTCAGACTGAATGGATGACATATAAAAAAAATTATTATCCAATTTTTCATCCTGATCCTGTAATTAGATTTGTGCACAGTTCTCACTAAGTGGATCAGTTTCCAGGATCAAGGCAGTAGGGAGACCAGCTTGCATATGCTTCATCTATCATTAACTCAGTGAGTTTATTTAACAACTCCAACAGATGCTCTGTATGCCTTTTCAAGTTTTTTAACACCTTGGAAAATTTCAACCCAGATTTCCAAAAAAAGTAAAAATTGTGCAAAGGAAAGTTAGTCCGCAAAGACTTCTGGTTTTGATGTTATTAACTTGTTCTTTCAAGAAATCTGAACTGTTTATATTGAAAATTACATTAAAATTGAGAAGCAAGACAAACTCTCCTGAAGTGTCTATTATCTCATAGTAAAACTGTAATTTCTCATCCACTTGCTCTTTTTAAGGGTCAAACAATATATGAAGTATCTCCGCACTCTTCTTCTGGATTTTTCCTTTACACAGTGCATCAATAGCTAGCACAACTGAAACAGTCTAGGGCAGCAACATTAAATTACTAGTAATGATCAAAACAAGGCATTTGTTTTAAATTCCTTTTAAAACAATGCCTTCACACGGCATTAATCAGTGAATGCTTAGCTATTCAGATGAGATGTGTAGGTATTAATAAAAGAAAAGTCAAGATAAAAAACCCAACAACATTGTTGAGGTTCAGATGAGAGATGGGCCTGCATTTTACTGTGGAAGCTCATAGCTAGTTTTTATTTTATTTAAGTATTTTTTGCAGTCTGTGTTATAACAGTGTTGATTCCTCAGGATGGAGTACAGTCCACTCCAGTGATAAGCAGAGATAAATGAATGCCAAAAGTCTCTCAGAGCAGTAGAATTTGGATTAAAAATAAAATGCCTGGAGGCAAAGCAAAGCATAGTCATTGTCGACCTGTTTCAATCTTTTTCTCTTTTACTGAAGAACAAAATAAAAGTTAAACTAACAATCTGTTAAAACAGCAAAATTCCAGTTTTAACAGGTAACAATTTGGTTACCTCATCCAAGTTCTCAGTGGATTGTAGAAACCTAAAATCCCTGAGGCAGATACTACACTGCACACAGTTTATAGACAGGTAAACTGAGGACAAAGGAATTAAAGAACTAGTTTCAGCCATTACTAGCATTACAAGTCTTGTGACCTGGTCTAACATACAGAGAATCCAACCCATACAAGCTCTTTTTTATGCAAAAGAAATACATGCAAACTTCTGTAGAATCCAATTCATAGTTAAGTACTATTGTATGCCAACACTGCTCCCCAGAATACACAAACCTCAGCTTTCTAAGCCACTCAGACTTTTCAACTGTAACAGGAGCTTTACAAGTTTTACCTGCTTGGTACGTGTAAATAACTGTCCCTATGGGTATACTGTATTTAACAAATACTTGCATGTTTTGCAATTTCAAAGTTAAAAGAAAAGTATTTTATTTTTTTCTGAAAAATAACAGACCATATATAAAAGTTGCCTAGTGTAATACTCCTGTAAACTTCTGTCTCTTCCATACTGCTTAATAATACAGAAGTCAAGAATAGAGACTGTGTGAGCTACCCTTGAGATGGGGGAAGTCAGAGTCACTGTCTTTCTAATAATTCCCAATGTGAAAAGGACTCTGGCCATTGCCAGTAGACTAGTCCCAACTGGCTTTATACTAGGGTTATGTTTATTCAAGTGTTCTCCTTTATGAAGGAAAAACTTGGCTTTATTTCAAGGTAAAGAAAAAACCTCGAAGCAGCAAAATATTTTAAGGACAGATGTCTGATCTTGAAACAGCAGCTAACATAGCCAGAATATATCTGTGCAATAAACACTTACTCATCAGCCCTCCCTTTCAACTGCATGTATTTCTTTTTATCCACTATGTTGCTCACACGAAAGTAGCACAGAAAACAGTGTTCTCTATTATCTCCCAGGACAGCTTTAATCAATTCCTTTTATTCTAATAAAATTTGAAATTCTATAACAAGTGCTGGTTTTTTTTTTTCCTCTGGAGGCTTAATTATGCCTATTACACCTCGAACTGTGCTACTGAGAACTATGAGGTGCATGGCCCAAACAGCTGCAACACCCAGGAACTCAATGCATCCTATGAACCCAACTACGCTTTGACCTTTCGTCATCCTGCTATGCTCACTGCAGCTCAGCTTGTCTTTACTTCCTCTCCACCTTGGTGTACCTGCTTTTGAGACTACTTGCACTGATGCAATTTCATCCCCAGCAACGTTTCAAGTTACAATTTAGCTTAAAAAAAAAAAAAAAAAAAAAGAAATACAGGCAGAGCTGGTAACTATAGTAATGGCTAATATTTTCGAATGCTTTCCAAGAATATCCCTGTTGCTTTTAGGTGGTTATAGCTCTGCCAAAACTTAACAACCCACACTGAAAATTTCCTTGCCAGGTACTTGAAACAAGCTGAACATTTCTTTTCAAAGAAAATAAACAATAAAAATAATTTCATTTTTTCCAAAAACTAGGATTACACAAAATTTTGTGTGTTGTAAATATTTTAAAAAAGAACTTAACTGGTTTACTCAGCAATTCTTGTACTTTTCCTGTTTAATATCAGGGGCTCAAAATTGGCAAGGAGGCTGAGAGAGTATCAAGGATGTGCTCTTTTCTCTGCTTGTGAAACGATGTCCATGTATAGTCAAGATTTAAACTCCTGAGTATCACCATAGCATCTAGTCAACACAGACTTGTTAAGAATTGGGCAGCACAACACTAAAAAAATACCCCAGCCATACTGTGCATGCTCCAGAGTTTCAAGTAAGTTCAAGACTTTGCCTGCAATTGCTACTGTCATGAAGGAAACCACATGAAAACAGCCTGCTGTCACTGAAGCAGTAAAAGCAGCAGAAACAGTGTATTTTACTGTATGTGATTGAGGAAGAGACAGACAGTGGGTGATAAGGACAAAAAGAGAAGCTGGAGCACAACTTACAGGAAGCATATTCTCCCAGCACAGGAACAAAAGAAGAGAGGGTGAGTAGTACAGCCAGAACCTGCAGAAACTGTAGCAAAGGATCCTGAGTCTTAACACTTCAGCTGTTCAGCAAACAGCTGATATCCAATGGCTTTTTATCTAATGACTTTTAAACACTTGCTGTGCTATGAAAGTGAAGGTGATTCCATGATGAAATCTCTGGGGGGAGCAGGGGTTTGTAGCTTGCTTTCTTTAAAAAACAAGCAAGCTCATATGACTGTTCCAAACACAGGAAAATGACAATATTAAAGTAGATCTTTCAATATGCTCTCAAACTCTTTTTATTCCGCCCTCCCTCCCGCCCCCAACTCCGTATTAATTCCCAAGGTCAGACTTCAAGAGCTAGAGGTGCTCCAAAACACAGAGGTGCAGAGACATACCCCGACGCTGCACCCATACTAAGTAGGTGGGGTGGCACCACCAGCAGGTAAGAAACATTCTTTCTTAGTAAGAAAATGCTGCAGATTTTATTGAAAGGTTTGGCTTGCCACTTATGTAGTTAGGCATTCAATAAATGCTCTTTTGCCCCAAGGCATGTTGAAAGGGAATGGATAGTACCAAGTCTAGGCTTCAGAGTCTGAGTTTTTAAATGTAGGCAAGCAGTACTCTCACCTTCCTACTTATTTCTCATTCTTGGCTGCTCCAAGCTCACACTCATTTACAACAGGTTTTCACGGTTGCCCCTGGACTGCTCTAAAGGCCGCATGGCCATGTTCATGTTCCACAACAGCACTAGGCCTACGTCTGTCGGGGAAGGAAGTTTACAGACACCTACTAAGGCCTAACCTCAGCCCTCCTCTGAAGAAACACTCCAGCTCTTTAAATACCAGAAAGTCATCAACAGCCCACAGTAGGAAGTGGGATCTATTTTACCATTTTTCACCTTTAGTCTGCCCACATATATCCAACATCTCTGTCCTCACTGTGGTTTAATTAAGTCACAACCTGCATTACCAACCTGCCAAGCCATCCTAATACTCAGGAGCAAGGGACTGAATCCAGCATTCTCCCTGCCCTGAGCTGGAAGCGGTACCCCCCAGACAAGAAAGTAAATTGTAACAGTACCCCTGTCTGCTTTGATGGCACCCCAAAAGCCAAGGGATTATCTAGCACTGATGTGCTGCAGCAACTAGAACTGAGCTGTTCTTTCAAGAAATTCATATTCAACAATGGGAGGTATTTTCCTAGCTTGACTTCTACACTAAAAACTAGAATCTATTATATTTATCATGCTAACAGCAAAGCACATGCATCTTTTTCCCAGCACTTCCATTCTTAGAATGTACAATCCATCTGTTAGTAAATTAGCTTGGCCTCAGGGATTATGTAATATTCTCACTCGCTCACTGTATGGCACCAATTACACACAATCTCAGCTTCAGTTGTGTTTTAGACATTTCAAAATCTCTCACTCCAAACTACCAGTGAACTCACTGATGTAATTTAATTACTACACACTGTTTGTGCCAAGACATGACAGTTAGGATTAACCACATAGTCTGCCCATTCTTGATCCCCAGCAAAATCACAAAAACATCTCTTCTAGGGCTCTTACTCTTAGGCTTATTCTCTCTACTCCAGGTGCCTAATAAAATACATTATAGGAAGCCAAAGTAGCACTACATTTCTATTCAAGGCAGATCCACATTTAGGCTCTTGCTGGAAATAAATACAAATTTTCCTCTGGCCCTAAACTGAGGATTTTCTTCCATTTAATTCTGCCTTTTTAAAATTTATTACTCTGCCAAAGACTGCTTTTCAAATAGAAAACTGTTGACTTCTTTCACTAAGCTCTATTGTATCTACATGTATTTGCTTGAAGGCAAAAACATTACTTTGCTAGCTGCTGTGAAGAATTTGAGTCCCATTCCTTTTTTCAATCCTGCATGCTTTTCTCCAATCTTTTCTCTCTACTTCATCACTCAAATATCTGTTTATTCATGGCGGGGGGGCGGGGGGGAGG
>NW_008795371.1:1333154-1372745 GCF_000699145.1 Aptenodytes forsteri | reverse complement strand
CTCTGGAGGCGGCGCAGACAGCGAGCAGGCAACAACGTCGGCACCCTGAGCTGGCTGGCGAGCCCGGGGGCCCCCTGTCTGGGGGGGGGGGGGGGGGGAGGGACGGGGAGAAATGATAAAACACATGTTGTACTTAACCTTCTAAATACGTTATCTGGGTACTGAACTCAACAGTAATTCTGCTACTTCATTTATTGAAAAAAAGATTTCTCAGTCACGCAAACTCCATGGAAAAAATGTATCACTTTTCCATAATATTATTCAGCAACAGCTAATGAGATGCGTGTACCACCTAGCTAAATTGCGCAGTGCCTTTGGACTGTGATTTACTGAACTGGTCCTACGCAACCAGCAGGCACTCTGACTAATATTTAGGTTGGTATAGCAATTCCAACTGTCCAATGTAAATACAAGTGCCCATCACAATATGAACAGTGCAAATTCTCTGACAATCAGCCAGACATCCCAGACAACTGTTCTCCTGTGCAAGACTGTTCTGTTTGCTCTGTCTTCTAGAAGGCCACAGCTCAAAAACTCTGGAATCATTTTTATGCCAGTCATCAAAATAGAATTAAAATCCATTTTGAGCTTAACTACTCATTTAAGCTTTTATGGCACATACCATTGATGAGAGAATTTAGTTTCTGTATCCTGATCAGATTGTAACTTGCCTACAACTTCTACTGAATTTGAAATAGTATTCAATTCCTTATAAATGCTATTTAATTATGGTTTTCCTAAACATCTACTCTAACGCCCACCACAATATAATCACTGGCCAACTGTAGAGACACAAGATTATCAGGTACGAAGGACAAAGATTTTTGATATGTAAAACCATCCAAAAACCTAGGAGAAGCTTTCTCTGAGGTAAAGACGTCTAGGAACTGGGAATAACAAAGCCTTATTGAAAATAAGTATCTTAGACTAAGGCACATGAGACTTGCACAATCCCAAATAAGAACCCTTCTGCTAAGAATGAAGAGCACTAAGCTGCATCTCATATTTTGTTATTTTAAATTAGGAGAAAAGGAAAATCCAGAAACAAGACTGGTTTTACTTACATGGGAGTTAATACAATTTGCTGAGAATATGGTGGGAACTCCCTTTGCTTAGAAAAGCTTGTTACAGAAAATGTATTCTATATAAAGAATAGAAGGGGCCTCTATATTATTGCTCTGACTGCCAAACAAATTGTCAGTACCCAAATGCAAATTAATCCATAGTCTGTGCAGTTCTCTAGGATTTGTTCAATTAAAGGAATAGCCAGTATTTCAGTCAATGAAATTATGTATTTTCTTTTACAACATCCAAAACTGAAGAAGTAGGTATGTTGTGCTATCAAGACTTCAAAATTTTGAATGACAGTGAATTTTGCAGCCTACTATCTCAAAGCAAAACACCAGCAGACAGATTATTACACACCCTATTCTCCAGTGCTTTTTTAATTACAACAGAAATTCTAGTCTAGGTTGAATCAAATTAAATACTAACTAATAACAAATAACTTTAACACAGAAGCATACATATACCACCTCATCCTGGTTGTGCCAGTTTAAATATTGTGCACACGTATATGAAATAGAAAGTAAAGCAAATTACCAAAAGGCCAAAATACGTAAAACAGTATGATCATAGTCACCAATGTGTACAACATAAAATATGTGGAGACTGCTAATAAAAAGCACCACTTGTCTGTAAGTTATCTCACAGTGTCCCACATATTGCAGATATTTTATACTGTTCCACACAGGGAAACATATGAACTATTGCTGAATAATAACTGCTAACCTATGTTAATTCCTATATGATAATTGCTAAAACACTGGTTAAGTAGTGAGGTAAGTTGTAGCCGATGGGATAATCACACATACTTTTTTATGACAGAAAACGACACCTTTAGCTTTATGTTTATGTTGTCTTTAGGCAACATAAGAAACTCATCCACACACATGTATCATTTCTGATCATCTGAGATATACTCCACTTTTACCACGCTTATGTGCTTATTGTACTCTACATTTCTTAAGAAGCAGACATTCTCCACTGATAAAGGACAAGGCTTGCAAGAGAAGATACAGAACTGACCAGCCTCATCATCCTTCCAAGTGTCTGTCACTTCGTTTGCATCTTTATTTTCACTAGTGCTTAAAAGTCTACCCAGATGAAAAATAAAAGTGATAAAGAACAGAATGTTTTTTACTGCACAGCTACTTAATGGTCTTGGGATAACAAACACATTCTGCTCAGGCTTGCTGAGCTTAACTAGACAGACACTTCTCCAGGATTTGCTTATCAGACTGAACATTATAAAAGCTAACATGGACATGCAATGGAATGCAGGGCAGATGAAAAACAAAAGCCTAAGCAATTAGGGAGTAATCACTTTAAACATTTTTAAATGTTTGCTTACCAGGACTACTAAGCACTCCTGTACAAAAGAAACATCATTTTAATTCTATTAAATGCTTTAAAGCCAAAAATTCACCTTAACAAAACATCCCAAAGACCTAACTCCACTGCAAGTTTTGGCTACAGTGGAGATCTTACTCTGAGTAAGGCCCTGAATGAGGTCTTCAGGACTGAGCTATAACTTAACAAGGTGTGTTACAAATAAGCAGAAGTTAAAAGAAAAGTGTCATAAATGTGTGTATAGTAGCAACAAAAGCTACAATACATCCTAGAAAAATACGCTGACATCTACATTTAAGAGCTTAGAAATGCAGCTGTCTTACCCAAATCGATGCCACAAGGTATCTCATGCTGATATTCCATAAACAGCTTAATAATGAGACTAACTATAGCATCCACCCACATTAATTTATACAACTGCAGAAAAAACAAACACCTGAATCATTTCCTCATACCAGTTCTGCAATATGCCCAGACTCACGACACAAAAAACCAAAACCAAACCAAACCCCAAAAGACCCCCAAACCTCTGCTCTTTTCCCTAGCACAAAGTAGTACAAAACAAGTAACTGCAAAGGCAGGTAGTACAGTGTCAACAGAACTTCTGGCAAACTTAGGTTCTTCCAATTAGAGAAACAGCTTGAAAAGATACATGAAAACAGCCAACAAAATACCAATGGCAAGCAAGGAAAGAACCAGGCAAGAGAATAGAGTTTGGTTTCCTGTCCAAGGAAGGAGAGAAGGAAGAGAGGTGAATTTCCACGTGGAACAAATTCATAAAATAGTCCAGAGCGCAGAATTCTGGCAGCTGTATTTGCTGTTATACTGAATCAATATCCTGATCAAGTTTGCCAACGCTAATGCAAGCATTTCTTTCCTGCATTCATACCTATGTAAATATTCAATAAACACAGCTCTTTCCCAGGCAATGGAAGTAGCTTGCAAACACCAAAGAGCAGAATTCTCTAACCACAGAGGCACCACAGAAGGTAGGATTTCCCAGCAGCTCTCTGCAAGAGCAAGTGGAGGGAACAAAATTTTCTATTAGCATGCTATCAGCATGCGCAGTCTACATGCGGAACCATTCACAACTAACTATGTCCACCGTTTCACCAGCTGTATTACACAGTAAATTGATCATCTGTGCACAAAGCAGCAGTGTGACTGAAAGGAAAATTTTCTATGCATCTAATGATACATGAAGCATATGTCATTTCAAAAATGTGTGCAATTATACAACAGTATTAAAAAACCCATAACAAACTAGAGATGAAAGAAAATACAAGCACAAAGGAAGAGAAAAGGAGGGGAAAAAATGAATTCACCAAAAAAAACCGTACCACTATACAAAGAAAGTAAAGAGCTGCCCCCAGAAATCAGTTGAAAGCCAACCAGAAAACTAAGCCCAACTCTTTCATGAGTGCTAAAATTGACCTAAGTTAGCTAGGTGGTTATAAATAAAAAAAAGGTAGTAAAATGCAAATAATGCTTTCGAAACATTAAAAATTACGATTCCACACAATCTGGGTCTTTACTCCTATAAGATTCACCTGAGCAAAACAGCCCACAGGAGTAGCTTCTAAGCAGTTTTATTTTACATAACTTTGGAACCGGAAAGTCACAGGATGACGCGCTCATTAGTCCTTTAAAAGAATCAGGGAACACTATAAAAATGTGCAATATCTACTTATGCCAAAGTACCTCAAGGGTTATATAAATTGCTGTAAACGAGCCATTGTGAATTTGCTGAAAATCATTATTCTAATCATAGCTATGTTAATATCCAGCATGCATCTGCAGTCATGCAATACAATTTGTAGCAGAAAAAATGTATTTCCACATGAACATTCTAGACTGCATTTGTGTTGCTTACCTCTATATTTGACATCTGTACCATTAACAAATTAAATAAAATAGATGAAAAATTTGCCTGATAGTTCAATTCAGATGAAACTGAGAGTTGTAATAAAAGATATAGTACAATGTTGTTTTAATAAAAATTACTGTAGCCAGGAAACTACTTAAACAGCAAAAAGGAATTAAAAGTATGTTGCATAATACTACTACACTGCGTTTTTAGTGACAACAGACTGGCTGTGAAATTAGAAGAGATTGTAAAGACATCAGTGCTGGCTGAGGAAAATCAGTTTTAAGGTAAAGAAATCAATTAAAAGATTAGCAATTAGATCACCACAGGATACAATGAGATAATTTAATAAGCAAGCAAATGGCACAGATTAGTCCCCATTCTGGTGCCAGTCGATGTTTAGCAAGTGATTCTATTCCTATGGAAATTTTTGAATTATTTTTCATTAGTTGGATTACAGTTATGTCTAGAGAACACACTGTAAAAACTCCTACAAAAGCAGTTTCTTGAAATATTCCAAAACACAGTAAGACACAGAGTGTAAACCATAACACTGAATGACTGAGTGACATCTTCAAAATTACACAGAAGTCTGTGTAGAGAATTGTATAAAACATACTAAGATTGGTCTGGATGAAAACATATATGAGCTCCAGAAGAAACAGCAAAGCAACAGTTTAAAAAAAAAAGGCCTGTGTTGATAACAAAGGACACTGCTCATTACAATAAAGCTGAGGAACGTGGTGTTTATGTCAAGACCAGAAAGCCTACACTGCATCATGACTCGCCAGTGGAAGACTCTGCACTCTGGCAAAAGCAGGAGGGCAACAGGGCTACAGCAGGTCACATTTACCATTCCTTTTCCTGTTGGTGCAACAGGAAGACACACTGTTGCCATGAAGTGTCCCCTAACAAGAAAAAATGGACAATGTGCAGCAATTCTGCTTTGGATTTATGGATTGAGCTTCTGAGTCAAAAAGTCACTCCTAAATAGCTCTTAGGTTAGAAGAGGTGTGTCGAAAACCTGTCTTCCTCACCAAGCAAGAGACAACCCAGGAGACAGAGTGGGGACTGGACAGCCAGCATTCCTTGCCCTCTACGTTGCACAGAAGTGATCCCCACCAGACCACTTTGACAGATATGTCTTGGTGTTTCAGAGTATACGTGGGTATGTGAGTGGTAAAATCAACTTGCCTTGAGATTTTACCATAAAAAAACCCACTTTCTCCTTCCATAAGATACTGTATAGTTTTATCACCTTAATTTCCTACTTCTGTACAAACTAAATACAGTTCTACTGTCCATTTCCTGATACGAACACAATTGTTTTTATTTATGCTAGTTGAGCCTTTTTCTTGAACTACATTTCATCTGTTGATTTTAAATTACTTTAAAAAGACTAATAAAATGCAGTATTAGGGTAAATAATGAAATACCATCATAGTCTTATGTACTCTGACTTAATGAGGACACATTCAAAATTCTAGCAAAAATGAATCTACTTCATGAAGGCAGATGCATACCATTCTTCACTGCTTCAATGTTTCTCTCTCCAGTGTTTTTGCCATCTCCCAGTATAAAATTATTTCTTTTCTGGATATAATGAAGACATCACTTACTACAAGAGCAGATAAAAACAACACAAACATTAATGCTTCTAATGGAAGACAGTAGTTTTCAACAAGAACACTGCTGTAATTTCAGCAAATCTTACAGAGCAGTAATAAAAAAGAAAAAGGAAATCACACGCTTCTCAAAAGGAAGCTGGCAGAGAGAAACTGCAAAATCTTTAATATCACTGCTTCTTTAACCTTAAGCCACTTGTAAACTCACACCCACATGCTCTTTCAGTATATTCTTTTGAGGAGTGAATGCAGACTAGACTAATCCATCACTGATTCTTGTAGGTAAGAGATAATTCTTGGAACACACAGATGGGAGGCAAGCTCAGCCAAATTACCAATATCATTACCATAGTTGTGATGATTCTCTTTCCAAATCCACAATTTTTGGCAGCATTAGGCAAGAACTGACAAACAAATGAACAAAAATTAATAAATTTATCGCACTTCTGCTTAGTTAATTTTTACACTGTATGATGTTAGTGGAACTGGCATACCACGCACTAACCTACCTTCTGACCATGCTTAAGAAGCAGATGACCAACTCTTCTTGAATAAAAAACCCCTTCAATATATTTAAACTTCTACTACCTGCTGAATCCTTAGTAAAACCAAGATACAATACTTGAAACATTCATGGCAATTTTGCTTACCTCTTACTACCGCGCAGGTTCATAATGCCTAAGAATCCAGCACCTATTCTAGTTTTCTAGAATGCACATCTCAAAGCTGTTGCAGCTTCCAAAAAATGCAGTACAACTTCACAATTCTCTTTTATGCTATATACTATTTATTGTCAAGTAAAAAGTGGAAGTCTGCACTAACATAAAAGTTGTTGGGATTGGCTACAAAAGAACAGTTAAAAAGAACTTAATGAGACCATCTACAATTTCCAGCATCTCTAACAACTAGATGGATGATCCTGGCTTAATGTTTGGTTAAATCTGGTCTGATTAAATTCTTTACAGCAATTGAAGTACTTGACCTACAAATCTGAGTTCCCGTTACTGCGACTGCATGCTTAATATCTGCTGAAACTTTAAAGATAAAGGAAATGAAGCAAGCGGCTTCCATGGCTTAAGCCTGACTAAAGGAGGTATTGGTATTGGTGTTCAAGAGTTTGGTGAAGAAATTGCCTTTGTTATCTGCAAGCCTTTCAATCTCAGCCTCAGTGAGAGAAAGGAATGAAAAGAAAAAACAGGACAAATAGTTCATATGCAGGACACCCTTCATCAACTATTCATAAGGCAGCATGGAAAGATCTTCCAGCCTCTATGAAATCTTACACTGCTTGCCATAGGTTGTTGTATTTGTAAAGCACTTAACACTTGACTTCTGAAAAGCAGCAGATAGGAACTCAACTCCAGAGGAGAGTGAATGGTTCCAGAACACCCAACATGTATACACTGCACATCTATTTGAACTTTAAACTGAAGAAAGCTAGGGTAAATATCCTCATGAAGACTCACCATCCCTTACCACTAAAGTGCCACCTGGCAACATATGAGTCACACTACAAAATGTTTATGTAAAAGTTATAATCAGGACTTATTTACAACACTTACTGTTTCACAACGAGCTGCCAACAATTTTCAGTAAGCCCTAAGATCTTTTCTTGAGGTCTGCAGGGTGAGTCCCATAGCAAGCCATATTTTCTTCTTCATTTTACCCCTAGAAAACCTCTAATCTGTTAGATAAAATTTGGAATACTTCTTTCTAGAATTTTAAAACTTCTCCTTATCTTTGATGAAGTTGAAAATCCACTATTATCCTCAAGCTAGCCATCAGTTCTAAAACAAACCATTTACAGAAAACCATTTCCCTGGCACTGTTGAAAGATGTTAATGGTTTAAAACTGTTAATCAGAGAGAGACTATATTACTGTAACACCGACTATGCGTGTAATTTTAATCTTTAGAGAAAATCACTAAATATATGGAATGGTAGACACACAGCAACTTTAAGTAAAGACTATTTCTTAATGCCAGGCTGGTTCTCCCACCACCACCCTTTTCTCAATCAGTAAGTGTAAGCAAGTGCAAGTGACTGAAGCATCTGACCACCAGGAGTTAAATTAATTAAAATTTAAAAGAATGAAATTAAAAGTATGCTTCAGCAGTTAAGAATTAGAATGCATTTATGTCCTTAAGTAAATTATCATTCTGACATTAAATCAATGACTACTTCAGTCTTGCCAAAGTATCAGAATACAAAGCATATCACCTACTCTCATTCTACTAACTGCTCAATTCAAAATTTGTTATCTCACATTTCTAAATTCAGTCAGGACTATGTAAGAGTCCTAATTTTGAGGCTGTGGATTAACAGATAGTTTTCCAAGACCTGTCCTCTCAATTTGGAGAATGACTGCAAGTCTTGTTTATTTTGCTTGGTTCACCAAGCATCACTGAGTATTAATCTATGCTTCCTGAACAGTTAATGCCCATTCCCAAATATCGCCACTTTTGTCAAAACACAAAAATGTCTGACTTTCTACTGATTGACTCATGTGCTTGGCTTAATATTCTCATTCTTTATGGACATATAACGAGGCATTTAAGCTAGATTTTACTATTTTGCAATCCAGCTTTTAATCACATAGGTTATAAATAACTGGTGTGTTATATATAAATGACAACTCAAAGATAATGTAATCACTACTAGTAGGGGTAATTACATGAAACACTTTCTTTTAAAATTTCTTCAAATTTTCTTGTTATTTCACACTGATAAAGCACAGCAGTGCTTGCCATAATGACAGTTACAATGTGAGGTACTTCTCTTTCATTGGAAAATTCCGCCTGACAGTCTTAAAATTCCCAGACCTTTGCAGGATTGGTCCAGATGAGTTTTTGCCAACGTCCCTCCTGCTCAAGAAGTGAGGGTGAGCTATGTGGTAGTGGGGACCATTGCACTTGTCAGATTACAAAGACAGCATGCTATAAAAGAAGATTCCATATTCCAATGTCAATGCTGAATAAACCACCTAAGTGTAAACTAACATGAAGCGGAGCCAGAAGTTTCCACTACTCTCTGCTCTGTACATGAAGCAGAGCCAAGAGTTTCCACCACTCTGCTCTGTAGCATTAGACCGAATAGATATTCAAACACACAGTTAACAGGACAGGAGGAAAAGTAATTCTCTGCTCCTCCACTACACTGAGCAGGATCAATGATGAGGAAATTCAAGGAGTTTATGCAAGGAGCACAGACTTGCAAAATGTAGGATCAGGAAACTTTATAAAGACCACAGAATTTGGCCTATTATGTACTTAACATATTACTTTTAAAATATTTTCTTTCTGAAGAATTTATCCCAGATTGCAACCACCATTTCATACGAAGCTGTAAAAAAGTCACTACGTGATGCTTCCTACTATCTGTTTATTAAAAATCTCTATGCACAGATTAGAATTCAAAGAAAACAGGATGTAAGTCTGTTTGCCCATATGTGAAGATTAGTCTCCAAAAGAACAATTTCTATTATTCTGGATACAATGCATACAGTCTCAGTATAAAGAAAAGTCGTATCGTATAGAGTTTTAGAAACCTGATGCTAGAATTAAGAAAGAGCCTAAATGTTCTACTCTCTACCCTAGAGCAAAATTAGCAGCACTTTGAAGTCCTGACACAAAATCTTCAAAGTCTGCCTAACATTAACAAAGAGTTTGGGCTGACATACAGTGTTTAAAGAGGACTATGAAATCTGTAGGCCTGAATAAACTATCATGGTTTAGGATCCAGCCCTTCCATCCCCTCCCTACAGTCCTGTGTGGCTCCAGACCTCCCTGGCAGACTTCCCTTCCTCCTCCTAGATTTGGCCACAGGATACACCGCAGGATTTATATCCAGAGGCAGGGTTTCAGGATGCCAGGGTTCAGCATGAGGTCTCATCAACGTTTCCCCGTTCTGTTTCCACATTCCTTTATGTCCTCCAGTGCTATGCAGAACACCACAGATTAGAGCTACTGTGGTACCTAATCTAACCACCAACGAAGAGAGCAGATAAACTGCTCCTAGAAAAGCAAACACTCCTGTGCAATTCCTCTCAACCACCACCTTGGCCCACAGTAACATTTCAACAGGCTGCATTTACAACATACCCAGCCTCTACGAGCATGAAAGCACAAAAACTAATTTCACATGAAAAATTCCAGGCCTCACATCCTGTTCAGTATTGAACTCATCAATTCTATTGTACAGATAGCTAGGAAGATGCTACTGCTAAATTTCTGCTATATAAATACTCCAGGCTTGCTTCTCCAATATCTTGCCTTTTGCTTAGACACAGGCACAAGGGAAAAGTGGGTGTAAACCACAAATATTCTGATTTGTTAATATTTAAAGCTTATTTTGCACTGCTGTGTAAAAACTATATGCTCATCTCAGTACCTGGGCAGTAAACACTGATGAGGAAAACTGTTCGAACTGCATTTTACTAGACAAGCTTTTAAAACAAGTTGTAAGCAGTAAATAACTGTAAGATGGACTTTTTGTGTATTTATTGTATTGGGTAAATAAATAAAAGTTTCCTGGACTTGGTTCAAGGTTTTTATATTTGTGGGATATTTGCCAGTCTTTGTTTTACACTTAAAGCAAGAGAAAGCAAGTACACTGTTGTATTTCACAGAACATCTATTCTGTTACCACATGACAAAAACACCGACCATACTAATACTTACTCTAATTCATTGAAGAGTATCTCCTTAAACTTGGCATTAAAGTACAAAGAATTCCAAATGTAATTCTTAACATCCCCAGCCCCAGACACTGGCAGAGTTTAGAAGCCAGGCTTTCTCAGAAGGAATGCTTTTAACTTCAGCACTAACAGGGCTGAAATTATTGTAGAAAAAAGTGTATTTCCTTTTTCCTTCAAACACCCACTGTCTTCTGTGCAATTCAGCCCAAGGTTATAGAAAACTCTATGTTCTAAGTTTGGTGATCCAAATCCTTCAGTCTTTACTTAGGCAGAACTTCCACTGCAGTCAGTGAAATCAGTGGGAGTTTTGCCTGGGTAAGAACTGCTGGATTTGGCTCAGAACATACATGGCTCTGTAAGCTGAGGAGAATGTGAGTGAAAGTCATTGCTGCATCTCGGTAGCTTATGTTTCCAGCCACGAAAATCATAAATTACTTTACAATATACAAATGAGCACCTCAATAATTTCATATTACTTACATTATGTTGTAGAACGCATGTGACAAAAGGAATAGAGAAAGGCTTGTACAACTATTGATAGAGTTAAGTGACTATGATGACACTAATTCTGTGTGCAGTTACAGCTTTTCAGTACAACTTCTTACTTAGCAATCATGGAAAAAAAAAAGGGACCTAAAATAAAAACTCCTCTGAAAAAGGCAGGCAATGATTACTTGAACATGCAGCTCTGCTTAGAGCTGTGTATTTCATGAGTGGGAAGCTCTGCTTAGCCGTGTACCTCATCTGTGCCCTACTGTAACCCATGGGATACTATTCTTCAGTATGTCTCATAGCCCCACTAGAAAACCGTGGAGAATATCTGAGATATAGAAAGATTTAGGTTCAGAGAAGTGCTTCATAGAAAACAAAACACTCTGTTACTTAAATAGGTAGAATATCACTATTGTGACATGTCCATTCTGGGTCTTCAAGGCACCTTAGCATGCTTGCACTTGCCTGCGTAAGTATATTCCCTCTCACACATATGTACGTGCACTCTGTGTGAATTTGGTTTATGTTCTCAGATTTGGACAGCCCTAAACACCATCAGTATGGTGAGCAAACAGATGTGGAGACTTTAACAATGGTTTAAGAGCGAAAACTGGTTCAAACTGAAGTGAAGCAATTAAAAACTTTATAATGAAGCATACATTTGACTAAAAATTTTAGCCAACCTTCAACATTCCACAGAGCTACATTTTAAGTATCATGCTTCACTTTTAATTTGCTTCTGCACGTTTCCCTTCCCCCCCTTTTAGCTTTAGAGTTAAATTCATAAATAGGTTTCCAACCCTCATAAAACTCAACTTTTGATAAATTAAATAACTGAATTCTTCTGCTCTGCCAGTATGCACGTTAAACAGTTGGATCTGCTACCTGAAATTGACTATCACAGACATTTAGACCTCTCCCTCGCTCCTTGAATGGAGATTTAAGGATTCAGACTCCACCCAGGCAGCAGAACTTAAAAAGTAATAGGAAACAGATACAAATCTCTGCATACTAATTTTCCACCTCTCCTCAGTATTCTCTGTTCTGCACCTGTAAGAAACCAAGACAAAGCATTCTCACCTGTGTATCAACCACACACAGTATTTTTCAAAAGATTTATGTAAGCTGCAATACTCTCTACACATGATCTTCAGAGAAATTAACTGGCTTGTTAACTTGTGGAAAGTCCTCAATTCAAACTCAAATCTGAAGAAGTTATATGTAAAGAACTCTGAAAGTTTTAAAAACAACTTTTCCCATATTTAGTACATTTCAAATGAAAGTTTAAACCTTTCTAAATGAACTGATGGAACTGGATGAACTACACAAATATTTCAATTGTCCCATCATTCTCACAGAACTGTATGCAGTCTTACTCCACTAGATACAGAAATAAGATTACTTTTTTAAAAATCTCGCTGTAACATTTAAGGCCCAAAAACTTAAATAATCCTTCTATTTATTTATTTATTCTTTTGTTCCTCCCCAGCAGGCCTCTTTCCATCTGGGATCATAAGAGCACTTTGGGAGACAATTGCATAGGACAAAAGTTGTTGCTGGACTTCAGCAAGAGAAGCCTGTGGAAGACAAGAAGGATTTGCTGCAGGGGAGGGGCCACACAAGCCTGCATTCCAAATATCAAAAAGTTACATTAATGGAAGACTTGCCTGCACCAAAACCCTGTGTCTCATGATCAGTCAGTGAGTGTTCTCACCCTCCAAAACCTCAGGGCACAGGGCTGCCACCCGATTGCCTTCACTTCCCACACTATTCCTACTGTGAGTCCTTCATGACTTGCAGGAAGGGAAAAACCTCCAGCTTTCCCATCCAAATAAAATTTTTGTATCAAAATCTAAACTAATTATACTTAAGGGGGGAGAAATAGATGCAACAGGTTGCAAAATATTATTTCCAGAAAGTTCAGTTCTCTAATACAGGCATAGATTCTCATCTTCCTCACACAAAAAGTTGTTTTCAGTAAAAAGAAATATGTCTTCTTTGTACCCTTAATATTTTCAAGTAACAGGAACAGAAGGGATTCTCTCCCTCAGGTTTATCTGAAAGAAGCTAACAAACACATTTATGTTCTATTTGGGAAGGAAACCACATGTGGTAATCTGTTATGATGCCACTGCTGTACTTGCCTAAAAAAACCTGGGCGAAGGCAGCGAAAAATAGGGAATTTGTAAAGTCAGATGGTCCTGCAAATATTAGCATGCACGGTTACCATACACAAAAGCAGTGAGGATGGATTTTATCTGGGAGATTAAGATGGGAAGAAGGTATCAACTTGTGCCACTTTACGCAGAGAGCAGGTTTAAACCTCTGTGGCACTTTTCTCCTTTTCTTTTTGGCAAGAGTGCTGAACTATGCTACAGAAGATATTCCCATCAGTTATGTCTCCACGTGTTTTAAAACCAGTACAGGAACTGAACTCTCCACATTGTTGATGCAGACCAGCGCATTTCAGAAGGGACAAAGCTTACAGCAACAGGAAACAAGTCAGAGGACAAATAAATATTACTACTTTAGCCTTCTACGTAACTGGAAACCACTAACTCTTCAGATGAAAAATAGATGCTGTTCTACCAGGTTGCCATGATAGATCTTAGAAAGACACAGACAGTTTTATGGTCTTATAAGTGTTCTTCACTGAAAGGGAAACTTGGAAGTAATAAAGCATTGTCTTACAGCTGAAGCCTGACCACAACTGCTGCCAATTCAACAGTAAACTGGCTTCAAGTATGTGGAGTCAGATGATTTCAGCTTCACCACTACAGGGAAACCAACTCTGTAGCCTGGCACAACCACTATCTGGAAATCTGCCACGATTGTGCATTGAGTTAAGCTCCAGACAGACTGTAAGGGCTGAACTTTAAACCATTTGTATTTTTAACATACACAAATAAATTTATAGCTGCATAAAAAAAGTCATGCTTCAGGGATTAACCTCTAATAACCTCTCTTGCTATGTTAACAAAGACATTTAAAATCTGCCTCTCCAAGTTACACAGGACTCAGGTTAATGAAGGCAATTCACAAAGAAATTTTAGGGCCTCATTATATCTAATAAGGGATTAGTGACACCAGCAATTTTTAAGACCATTTGTGGACACTTTGATGCTGCCCTGTGGCTTGGGACTCCCTCATTTTACCTCAGGATTCCCAGATAAAGGTAAGTTTGGCAAGGTGAATAGAACGCTACAGAAGTGAGTGGCATGTAGGACTTGAAAATGGAAATAATTTTCAGAATGTCATAACATACATGACATGTCATTGTAGGCATTCTGCCATCTAGCAATTTAGTGTTATTCGTATTTAACAGAAAACTAAGGCCAACCAGGTAAAGCAATCTGCCTTAAGACTGTAGTTATTCTCATGAAGCAGAGAATACCTATGGCTGAGCAGTACTTATGTGACACTAATGCAGCTACAGACACTACCAGAAGTTTCCTACCTCTTAAGTCAAGCAAAGGCAAGACAAGAAATATATGGCAGAACAGGGACTAGTCAATGGGAAGTTTTAAGATCTGACCAGCTTTAAACACACTGAAAACTTTAATGGCTTACCTACACATTTGAGACAGGTACCACAGTTTTTGATGACAGGAGATGATGTAGAAGGAAGTAATCATAGTAGCATTCCCAGTCAGAAAAAGTTGACAGTATAAGCCCATTTTACTTCTGTTAAGAGAATCCATACAGAAATGATCTGTTCTGAACATCACAACTTCAGAAAAGCTTTATTTAAAATATCTGACTAACTAGGCAATAGAGGATCCATATGGGAAAGACCCCTTAAATCAGCATTGGCCTGTACCATCAAAACCGAAGCAGTTACAGAAATTAATGTGTTGATAAGAAGAAACTAAAGCTGGAAAAACAATGCTGATGACATACCAGATCAGAAAAACACATCAGAAGCTTGCCTTTTCTCTTAGTTGCTATTGTAGAACTGTTTCCAAAATTACTCCAACTTTTAAATAGAAAATGCAAAAGGCCTTACAGAGATGTTCATGACCTTACATATTTTCTGGGAAATTGCAAATATCCAGACTATCCAAGTTTTGTAGGTTTATTTCCAAACAAAAGGCATATTCCTAAATTTAACTACTTATCTCAGAACCTTCAAGGACAGAGGCAAAAAAAAGGAACAAAGATGAAAATTGTCAGGTTTAGAAGAACCATCATAACATGAGGTGACCTGCAACAGAAAGTTGGACATGCTTACCTACAAGGACAATTCTAATCCTATATTCCAGTATGTCTATTAATGCTTCTATTTTTTGTCTAGATAAAACAGTAAAAATACTTAAAAGTGAAAAATACCAGAGAGAAAATTTAGTTACATTTTTTTAGAGCTTCAAGGACATTAAGTTTAGTTTGACTTCTGACCATAAACTATAAGGTTTCCAGAGTTTGTATTTTATCTGAAAAAGTTCAACAAATCCCTAGTAGAAACTATTCGACAGGATAGATGTAAAAAAGAAAAATAAAACCAAAAAACAAGAAAAACCCGGACACCTAACGGCTAAAGCAATCCGTACATGCATCTGATAATATTCTACAACTGTTGATGTGACTTCATAAACTGTGGTCTGTAGTTTGGGCTTTATGGAGCCTACATATACACAATTACACATTAAGGCTGCAATCCATTAAAAATTGTGTATACTTAATTGAGAAGCAGTATTATATTACATTTTCTATCCAGAAGATGCTATAAAATACAATTAAAATGAGTAGTTCATGTTCACTGGTGTCAGGGACACAATAAATACCAATAGAACATCAAGGACACTTTGTCAATAACAACTCACAGAAGAATGAGTGAAAACCAGCTTTTTTGTCTGATTCAGGAATTATTTTTAAAATGGTATTTTCTGATGAAATGCAAAGAGACCACAAAGAGACTAAATGCTTGCATTTATACATACATCTAAATACACTGGTAAGCACGTGGATAGTTTTTTTAAAAGAGAAACAGCTGTTACTCATTTTCTAGAATGACTGTATATCAAATTTACAGTTATATTAATTCTTCATGGTTTAAACAGCTTCAAACTCAGAAATCCATAATTTATACACAAAATTAAAAGCAGACAAAAGGGAGAGATACACAAGGGAAGTGTACCTCTATGTAAACATCCCCATAGGCAACCAAACAGAAAAACTCCAGCAAAATGATCTGTTTGGAACACATAAATATGAAATTTCTTACATAAATTAGCTGAGAAAATTTTGTAGGCCTATCGAAATGTCATTGCAGTAATCTACACTTTTAGGGCTTAACTGCATGTGTACACTCCAAAAATCTTCAGATAGAAGTAGAATGTGATCAAGAATTTGAATTAAAACACAGCAAGACTTACCAAATGTGACAAATGTAATAGCTATTATCAGTATTCCACTTTCATTAGACTTTTACTTACATCTGCATCTTACTTATAAAAGTGCTTGTTATTAACCAGAACACAGGTACGAAAAGTTGTTACATTTAATCCTCTCCATACTACCTTACCTGTAACAAACAGCCACAGAGCTTCATTTGATTGATACTACTAGGACCAACAAATTATTTTTATGTTTATTTGAAGAATCTGTTTTGAAATAAATGCTAAGGTATGATACCTTATCAAAACAACCATATATAAACAACACAAATACAAGATAGTAGTATGTACTGTGGGTCCTGTTACTTTACAGACTACAGTGCCTGCTGCTAAGAGGAATCTCTCTCAGTTTAGCGTTGTTATAATGCATCTGTGTGATAAAAAATTTAGGAAGAAAGGTACCTTTTCAAGTATAAAAAATGTGAAGACTTCACTTAATTTTTGGTTTACATATCTATGGATTTCTAAATAGAAGTATGCTATCAGTAAATTAAAATGCAGAATTTTGATTCAAGCTTTAAGCAAATTTTATAGGAGGAAAAAAACCCACGGGCATTTATTGCATTGAAGAAAATGTCTCTGCCATCAGCCTGCTTGCCCATAAAACCATTAACAATAGAAAACTGAAACCAAATCTGTAGGGAGGTAAACTGTACCTAAAAAAAATTGTCATTAGCTGGATAGCTCTCTGAATTTTTACACTTGTCCTCCAGAAGCCCTGAATCTTAAAACAAACCAACCAACCACACAAACAAACAACAAAACCAAAAAAACACTCCTGCTCAAACTCCCCCCCCCCAAGCTACAAAGACTTTTTAATCCTTTCACCATCGTCACTGTAACCCTCTGAAGCATCCAAGCAATGATGTCTCACAGGTCTGTAATTATCAGGTAATTACTGTACAATTGATAAAAAATTAACTACCTCTTCGTATCTGTAAGTTTGACAATTCAGTGAATGAATAATGTATTAACTGTGCTAATTAGACATCACCTGATCTCTGAGACAAAGGCTTAATATTGTCATAGACCTAAACCAAGTCACAGCAATTTTTTCTTTTTTTTTTCTTTTTTTGGGGGCAGGGGTGGGGTGTGGAGTGGAGGGCCCCAAGGGATACAAGTATAAAAGAAGTCATTTCATGAAGGCAATTTTTTATAATACTAAGATAATGATACTGAGGAAACTATTGGACAAATTTACGAAAAAGATGCATCTTGTTTATTTCCTTTTTTGAGTTAGGGTTTAATTAATTCTGAAGTATCAGAAATCAACAGTGAATGAGGATCAATTAACCAAAGAACGCTGATTCTTCATTCGTTGCTTCTACCACAGACTCAGTCAATGAATAAATAACCACCAAAGCAATAAAACTCATTAACTTTTTCTTGAGTTATAACTTGGTTAGCTTCTGATATTTTTCATACTGAACTACTGAATCCTGATGAAAGTTTTTTTCCCAAGCATAAAATTATGAGTAGCTTTGAGACTTTTTTTTTCTTTGAGGAAGAAAAGAGTTTTTTTAAACAGGAAGAACAGACACGATGACTTCGTTTTTAAACATCACTACAAAGTCCCTCTTAACAGTGTCTTCATCGTTAATCTCAGCACTACTAGTTGATTGCAAAAAATGTTACTTCCTGATATCTGCACCAGCAGGCACTCTTGACCTAATTAACTTTTCATAAACCTCACATTTGAAGACATCATTTACCACAACATCCGGGTCTCAAGACGCCGCATAAGAAATACACACTTAGAAAAAATCCTTTACAATCATGCTTGCAAGTCCCAGTTACTTAATTTTATTCCTAACTTTTCCTTAGTTGCCAGTAACACTGTGGTCTTAACACTGCTGGAAACATGGTTCTACTGCTTTGTGTAGAAATTCCTATCATCTTCAAAAGTAATTGCTCACTATGGTCCCATCTGAGCAAGAAACTCATGCACACTAGTTCAAGGGAACTTCTCACATACTTGAAGCTGTGAACATGTTCAAATGCTTTGCTGAACAGGGCATGTCTCTGATAAAGAGGTACCAAAATTTAAGTAGTATATTGTTTCATTTTTAATCACAGCACATGTTGAAAAGTTAGAAATTATAATCTTCACTAGTTACTGTAACTGTCATGATTACCAAACAGGACAACTACCAGGAAAATGATCACAACACTGACACAATCTTTTCCATTAAATGTAAACATCCTTTGCACTTAAGACAGATAAAAAAATAAAAAAGGTTAAAAAAATTTTCAAAAAAAGGAAAACTGGGATAGTCCTGTAATAACTGCTGTAATACCACAAAGTGCTAGGACATAATTACATATTTTTATTTTTCTTAAAACACACAACTGGAAAATACTGCTTTTGGTCTTTGACTTGGCCTGAGAACTCATTTGTTACAAGCCCTTTGAAGCCATATAAAAAGACTTCATCACATACAGTGTGGACATAAGACGACAGAAAAACTTACACTAACCACCAGTGATGGCACACACAGCAGTCCTATCATGTAAGAACATTTACCATCTGGAAAAAAGAGAAACAATAAGGCTGAAATAACACTTTTCCCCCCGTGCAGTATTACTAATTAAATATTCATTCAGCTTACAACCTAACTCTCCGCGAGACTGGTTTCATTAAAGGTCCAGACTGAAAGAGAGTTTGATTCTTCCGCCTATTGGCAGAACGTTATTATCCAGGCAGAGCTGTATGTGATTAATTGGTACAAGGCACATGCCTGGAAACTCCTTGAATTACACACAGACCATTCACCAGCCTCCACCTTTTGACAACTTTTAAAAATTATAATTTTTTTTTTTAAATCAAAAACTTACTATGCCACAGCACTTTTATGAATGAAAAAGGGACAGCATTTCTCCTGAAGTTTTAGCACTGCCATTCTAAAATTTAAAATGATTTGCACAGAGTTCAGTCAGCTCTTACTATTTTTAGACATGCCCCACACCAGATGCTTTTTTCCTTTCTTATGTTGCAGGATACCACATTTATTTCCAGATCCTCCCAACCAATGCATTTACAACTCAGCCATTGTACAGATGTTTGTACAATGCATATAGGAAAACTTGCATCTAATCAAGGCAGCAGGATTTGGCTAATGACATCTCTTTCCTAAATCCCAAGTTGCCTAGAACGAAACCCCATTTATGAGAGTATTAAATCATTGACAATTTGGCTTTCATCATCTTCATCTGAGCCAAGACTTCACCTTGACGTTCCCAATGTTGATCCTCCACTTTTCCTTCCCTGCAATGTCTCCCTAATGAAGTCTCCAATAGTTTCCACAAGGCTGATTGTTTTTCAGGACATTTCCTTACTGTCCTATAGATCCACGGCCAAATACTCTTAAAGCAAACAATGTTTTAAGCAATAGTGTTCACTTCTTATTTTCTGAAATTTATCATAAATGATAAAGCACAAATTTCCTTCTGACTTGAAGCAAAAGTATTAGCATTTTCTAGCAACATCAGTTTGTTATCCAAGAACTAACTCCTTATCCTTTATAGGGAGATGTGAGAGTTCTACAAATTTTAACTTGCTTGCTAGGTATTCCCAGCTTTCTCTTCAGAGAGAGGAACCCAGTCCTGAAACTTGAGCAAGAACAGTCCTATAGTGCTATAAGCATTGAAATCTGTTCTTGCAAGTTCTGAAGTGTTTCTCCTTAACTAAAATACAGCTTCACCGGCTCTTTAATGCTTATTTAGCAGCTGGAAACAGCAGCAGATGTTAACTTTTGATCTCATCTGCTCTCAATCAATTCTTAAAATGAACGGTTGCATATACGGCTGGAGCTACACCAACTGCCATTCTTTCCAAGGACTAATGGACTTCTGTGCATCACAATACTGACTTCTGACAACATGGAAAAATGTATTAGATTTTTCCAAGTAACTCCTACTTTTTCAGTACACTGTATCTTGTCTTGTAAACATATTTACTGATTCTTCTTTCCTAAAATTGTCTTTGGGGAAATCATAAAAGAATTAGACAGTTCTTTTTTCACAAGCAGAATCTACTACAGTGAGAATGACAAAATTAAAATTAGCCTAATGACTCAATGTATCCACTAAAGCAAAAGTGATGAACAGAAAAAAAACACACTTAACACATAACACTTATTATCACCTTTAAAATAGTGTGATATTTAGGTAGTTTGTTAGGAGTGAGAACAAAGAAGAAGCCAGAACTGTACGTGATACATTCCTGGCTTGATTCTCACTGAGACTAATGTTACTTTAAAGCCTCTCAGTATTGACACAGCTATGTGAAGCGAAGTTAGTACACCTAAAAATAAGACTACTAATCTTTCTAATTTCTTCTGAGTAAGTTATTACGATTGTTTCCCTTTATTTGAACCCTAAGCATGGTTTTACTTAGTTATTAACCATTTTTATGTGCTTAGAAACCGATTTCTACCATTACAAATAAAGCATCATGATATTAGTTGTCACTCCTAGTATTTCTCACTCTCATCTGACAATTCGAAGTGGTGGTCATTAAGAAAGAAAAGGCAGAACACAACCCAGTCTCTGCTGACTTGGTCTTACCAGAGATAATCCCCAATAGCCACACTACGACAGCTGGATGCATTAGGTACTTTCTTACTCCCACTATCACAATGGTCTGATAAGGAGTTGCTTATCATTTTGCTTTGCTTTAGCTTTGTTAATTTCCTGGACCATAATAAAACAGCTGAAGAAATATCTCTGTTTCTTATTGTTGATCATTCTTAATTACTGGTTTCTTTGGTAATGCATTGTTCTTCCGAGTGCCACCATATCACCAATGTCCGAGCATCTCAATGAATGTAACACGTTACAAGCATTTGGTGTATGCTCTATCAGGCAGCCTAAGGATAACATTGAATAGTTAACCTTGTGTCCTGGTTTCAGCTGAGATAGAGTTAATTTTCTTCCTAGTAGCTGGTACAGTGCTGTGTTTTGGATTTAGGATGAGAATAATGTTGATAATGCACCGATGTTTTAGTTGTTGCTAGGTAGTGCTTACACTAGTCAAGGACTTTTCAGCTTCCCATGCTCTACCGACTGAGCAGGCTGGAGGTGCACAAGAAGCTGGGAGGGGGCACAGCCAGGACAGCTGACCCCAACTGCCCAAAGGGACATTCCATACCATGGGACGTCCCGGGGGGGTGCTGCTGCTCAGGGACTGGCTGGGCATCGGTAAGTGGGTGGTGAGCAATTGCCCTGTGCATCACTTGCTTTGTGTATTCTTTTAGTATTATTATTCTTATTATTTTATTTTATTTCAATTATTAAACTGTTCTTATCTCAAACCACGAGTTTTCTCACTTTTAGTCTTCTGATTCTCTCCTCCAACCCACCGGGGCGGGAGAGAGTGAGCGAGCGGCTGCATGGTGTTCCGTTGCCGGCTGAGGTTAAACCACGACACCTTGAAATACTAGACAATCACCTAAGTACCTGAAAATTTCAAAAGGATGAGATGCAGCCACAGAGCAAATGATGTTATAATCACCCCATGTCACGAGCAGGGTATGTGTGTGCTATCCTTAATGGCATGGGGCTACAATGCCCCTATCACTTACCCACTTCCAGTTCCTCCACAGTACCAAGAAAATCTGTGCCTGATATAGAAGCAAATACTGAACAAAATTGTCTTCAGTTCAATAGATTGACTCAAACAACATAATTCTACCATTTCAACAAAGAATTTTCCATTTAATGAGGAAATAAGAAAAGTCATTTATATAGTTACTCTGTATCCTTGTGCTTTTCTAGAGGATATTGGCTCATAGCTAACATCAAAACAGTGGGTGCCCCTGGCGAGAATACTTCACTATCACCTGCTCATTCGAGCACTAAATAAATCTCAGTTTTCAAGTACTTACAAGCAAGAGTCCAGCACGTGTTTCAAATGCTCTATTCATGTACAGATGTTAATATACCCTCCATACACTGAATGTTATCGAATGTATTTTTGTTGTCTCTGCAGCAGTTAATTTAAAACTCATTTCAAAAATATACTGAAATTATTACATTAAGAGAAAGAAGAGATCTTTCCTTAGAGGGGGTAATTTCTTACGGTAAATCTATTAACTTTTTGGGATTAAAATGCAGCATTTCCACATGTTTTTCCCATTGCTTCTATAATTTCAACTTCCAAGGAGCAAGGAGGCAATCCTGTATTAAAATACCAAGCTTTCTACTGCTGTTATCCTTTCCTTGTGATGACTTACATATTAGTCGGTATCTTTTCAAAAAACAGTTCTAAAAAACCTTTTAAATTTTCGATGAAAGAAGTGGTTTCTAACCAGTATCTTTTAACAACAAAAGCATTTTTCCTTTAAGTTAAAAATGTTAAAGGATTTATTCGCACCACCATGACATTTTGGGAAGAAATCTCATGAAAAATGGAAGCAAACATTATGCTGCAGTCAAAAAGCAGTTATTGTTGGAAGGATTAATTTATTGACTCCTAATTCACCTCAGTCTCCTGTGTCTGCCAAATAGGTGGGAGTGGAAATTTGTCAAAAACTTCTGTCTCTTGATAAAACCTTCCTCACAACCCACATGCTGGGAAAATAATACCTATAACCCATGAAGAAACAGATCGACAGCTTCAGGCAATCATATACACAGGCAAACCTTTAATTTAATACTCTCTCATGCTCCACTTTCATGTGTCTCATTTAGAAGGGGTCTTTAAAGAGAAGCAATGTAGCTGCTGTCAGTGATATAATTGCTGCGTTGGTGCCTTTGGGTCCTTAAACACACCAGCAGATGATGTTTGATCCCTACTGCTGTCCTTTTGGCAGCGATGCATAGTAAGCGATATGGAAGGAACAATCAAGAAAGCCACAGATCCAGTAAGGATAGGGATATGTGTCACACGTACCAGCCCCCTTCTATATGCTGTCTTTCAACCATGCAGTGAAAATTCGCTTTACGTTCCTGATAACTGCATAATTCCCTCCAACTCTTGACTCACAGGCTCTGAGCCACAGCTCAGTGAGCACTGCTAGTAATCCATCTATAGCAGTATACCTGCAGGAAAGCTTGTAGCAAAATTACAGTCTTGACTTTAACAGCAGGGCATTTGTTTAGTTACTTAGCACAGCCTCTTTTGTGTGCCAGGTCTCATTTCCAGAATGGCTCTGGTGGCAAGAGGCTGGGTAATTCTATTAATCAGCTAGTTTCCTTAAAATGGGTACATCATCCACATGCAGAACTTAACAGTGCTGTACACAAAATGAAAGATAATCTCAGACACGGCGGGGGTGAAAGGGGGGGAAAGTGTTTTAAGAAGTGATATTACTTAAAGGCAACCACCAGGAGTTTACAAGAACTTCCATTCTTTTAATTAAACATTTTATGAGTCTTGGAACACATTCCTGTGCCCTATTATACATCAGAGCACTTAAAAAAAATTCAGAGCCTTATAACATTACCATAAAGATATAGGAAAACCAAAGAAGTCTTCTTCTAAAGAAAGACCTATTTATACAATGACTGTTCTATTCAAAAACCAATTACAGGGACTTATTTTACTTACTAGATTTTATTCCCCCCTTTTCTGTTGTTTGTGAATACCTTTCAATACATCCTAATATAAACTACCCGCCTCCTAAATTCATTGCTCCATTTATACGCTCAGCATGTTTGGAAAAAATATTAAAATTCTAAGAAATTCAAGATAAACTCGCTGTGCCAGAAGAAAAAGCATTTACATTACAGTGATAAAAATACATTAAATAGCATTCAATTTTAAGTGAATTATTACTTCAAAAAGCAAAGATACAAAAAAAATAAAGCAAGTAAATCAAGAGAACTGATACTGATAATGAAATATGATAGAGCATTTTGTGAACTGTTTCTAGGTAAAATAGTATTTCCAGGTATAAAATTCATGGTACATTCTTTAAAACATATGTCTATCTACTAAGTAATCCAACAAGTTTCTAGGACACCTTTCCAGAAAATGGTCTATGAACCATGTCTAAGAAACAAATTAGCTCATCCATCACACGTAACCATTTATTTAGTAATGACTTAACTATAGCTTAACTATGGTAGGACTGAGCATGATGCTGTAATTACTGTGGGAATTACTGTAGCCCTCAATCTGTCTTTTAGATGTTTATAGCATGGAACAAGAAGCTCAGCATAGCCTGAAGCAGAGCCCAAAGTCAAAAGGCTTTGGATCTAGGCCTATGATCTGAGAGCTATTAAGGAGGTATCGTTACAGACTTCTGCCAGTACACACCGCTCTGCTAATATTTCAGTCCTGTCTTTCCCACAAGAATAGGCCAGGGTACACAGTATAGGAAGAACTAAAAACCCTACAGAAATCTTGAGAAGAAAATTGGAAGAACATTTATTCCACCTAATCACAAAGGGTGAAGGAATACATTTGGAGTAATTTTGCTAGAATGTAATTAACTTTAAACTGTTCATCCTACTACACTAAGTTTACATCAAAGTTTTTAAAGCAAAATAGAGTTGTGTTACTAATACTGCAGTTGAGACAGAAAATAAAGCTAGAAAGAATGAGGCAAGAATGCCAGAGGTCAAATAAACCTGTTCTGTAGTACTTACAGCAACAGCAATACAGAGCATATTCTTATAATTTGGCCACGTCTCTGGATATTTACTTGACAGGATTTTTTTCAACTATGGTATGTCTCACTTTCAGATGTTCTACTGGTGATGTCAGCAATTACTGCCATATGTAAATTACCATCTGTTTTTTCTAACTCAGAATAGGGTAATTTTAAAGTAAATCCAAATAATTTTCTTTTACGTATGCTACATAAATAAATGGTTCAATCCCTCCTTAGTTACCAGTCCACAAAGCCTCTCAAACATTCTCATCCTTCATAAACAGAAGGGTTAAGGGTGATGTTTTATGGAAAAATATAGTCAAGGTGACATATCAATTTCTCAGAGAATCAATGGAAGCCCTATTAACCTTGGCTTGCAAATAGGAACAGTCAGGGACAGAGATGAGAAACTATTTTTGCCAGTATGTCAGTGGCAGAAATTATGTTTTCTTATATGCTGGCCCCATGAAAGACAGAGATGGAAATGCTTGTTTTATTGGGCCATATCATGTGCTTCCTGCCTATAATTGAAGAAGTTGTATCAGTAACTGTAGCCTGGTGATTGAGCAGACATAGGTTAACTAGTTCATTTCCTGGCCATACAGAGTTTCTTTGAGGCAGTGCTAGGATACAAAAACATTAAGGTTCTGGAAAGGCTGATTTGTCAAGCACATCTAAAAGTTGTTCTTATTGACAACTGTTTTGAGCTTCTGAATGGTATTTTACCTCTGTGGCTCAGGAATTTGTAAGTAATAGCTGGGTAACAGCACTCCCCTACCTCAAAAGACTATCATAAGGATAAGAAAATTGAAGACAACAAAATCCACAGATACAACAGTAATTAAGGCCATGCCAATATGGCTGGTAACGTAAAGCTGAATGCAATAAATGAGGATCATTAACAGTCATGCAGTGTAAGCATTGCCATGTTCATTCTCCACACTGTCCTTCCACAGAAGTGTACTGAAATTTCATTAGCGTACTCTTGTGTGACCTGCTGGTTAGCTGTCTCCCCATGCCTCTTCACAAGTACACACCATTTGCCACACGTGCATCAGGTTTGACCGTAACACCAGAAGATTCCACTGAGTAAGGTCAGAAATTTTACTCCAACAAGTCAGAAGAAAGAGTTCTTCTGTGACAAGAAAAAAGTCAGTCAAGAAACAGTGTCAGAAGGGCCATGACCTCAAGTTGTTTGTTGGGTTTTTCCCCTCTTGCTTAAGCAGTCTATTTCTGAGATCAGCAAGGGAAAGCTCCATTCATATTATACCACACGGAAATAAGTCACAATGCTAGGATGAGCTGTACTCCCCAGCTAACCTCAGAAACGGATTGGGCAGGCAGGAAAGAATTCTACACAGGGCTACACATATGCTGAAGACTTTTTTTAAAATGCTCTATTAAGGTTTTTCTTCCACAGTCCAGCAGAGCACAGAATTAATTCTATACATATATATGCATGTGTATACATACACACGCAAAGTTTTAGAAGCAAAATCACAACTTCAAGCTTACAATAAGGATCACAGGTCTTCAACAAGATAGGGAAGATAATAATTAGGAATGCGAGAAACAGTTCAAGTCTAATAGAAACTCTCTTTAGTCTCTCCTGAAACCAAAACAATCTATCTGTCTATTTTTAGACATGAATGAAATCAGTTTACCTACAAAGATAGTGTTAAAAGTATTCATCTTCATGTAACTTATTAGTGTATTTTCTTCTGGCCAGAAAGGGAACCTTGTCTCTGAGTGCAACGTGTGTATAGTTTGGATTAATGTCTGAACCAAATCTTCTAAAGTTTGTCATAATTCCTTTGCCAGTTTTTCAGCTAAATATGCTTTGGACCTCTAAGTGTTCTTAAGTTTCTTGCAATGGGTTGCATTTGTGTAGAGGGGATTGTGACACCTAAATCTGTTCAGAACCGAATGATCCTTTAAAATGTTGACAAGTTCACTTTGCTTCTCTAGTTCCTGTGGACAAGTTACATACTGCAGAGAGGACACCCACTACGAAAGTAGAAATGAATGGGAGCCCATGACAAAAGGCTCCTCTGCATTTCTGCATGTTTATTCCTGGTCTTGCAACTTGGGACACTGTGTAAAACAACTGTTTCAAGTATCAACCCATAAGCCACCGATCAGAACCAGAAAATTCTGTATCATACAAAGATTCAGACTCCCTTATGCATTTTAGCAGGCAGAATGTGATGTTTTCACCCTCTTTATGCCCAAATTCCAAAGGGAAGCATTTCACATCTGTGAGTAAACAAACACAGCATTTATAATAAAAAAATATATTAAAACAACCTTTGAGGACATTGTTTAGTATCTTCTACACTTCATGTTAACTGCTTTATGAAGAAAGCTAAACAGTATCTAGTATTCAGATATTCTTAAAGCTAAACAGTATCTATTTAAATCAAAATTTTGCTTCTATAAACAACTTTAATATATTAACTGTAGCAAAACATCCTGTTATCTGAACAAATACTATTCAAGAACTGAAAATAATTAGGTTTAAATCTTACAAACCAGTTCCTATTCACTTAAACCTGTTGAAAGTTCTGTGTTAAGTCACATATCATGTATTTTTATGCTTAGTCAGATTATGATAACTTGCCACATTAAAATACAGATCAAATGAACATTTAAGTTACATGTGAGGCTTAGTTCCCTTTGTCCACACATTTTGTCAGCTAGACTGAATTTTTTTAATGCTAATAGAAAACAATACAAACAAAACTCAAAATTGTACAATTTGATTTTGCTTTTTTGCTGAGGAGGCCAGGCTGGTGACTTTAGTACATTTGCATAGCTTCACTGACACCTGTACTGATTCTAGTAGTACTGATTCATGGCCAATGTGTACAAGATTAAAAAAGCTACTACAATGGAAGGAGAATTCAGCTGAAACAACTATAATCTCAGGGAAGCTGAAATTCTCTTCTCAAAATACAAATATCTATTGAGTATACTGAGAAAAGAATATTTAAAAGGCTACCTGCTTGACAATGAGTGAAGAATAATTATATGCTTATGAAGACTTGAAAATAACGGGGGTAGGCTATTCCTCAGGAAGACTGTCTAGTTGCTCAAAGATTTCTCAAGCCCAATGTATCTAGTCAAACCAACAATTTTCATGCTAGAGATGATTCCAAACCACCAGATTAGAAGAAGTGGGAAGGAGGAAACCATGATTAAGTATTGTTTTGAAATTAGGAGTTCAGGCCTCATGCATTCTGCGTAGTACCACATATGTTTACCCTGCTTCATCTTTACTTTCTAGTTCCTCATCACACAGGTTTCCCATCTGATGCCAACTTAGCCTTAGCTCTTTCTCAGTCACAGAAGATAGCAGTACAGTCTGTTGATGACAACAACTGCTCCTGGACACCCCACAGAGAAGGAAGATGAACTCCGACCCTCTAGCAAGGCTGATCCTGGAAGGAGATACCAGCTAGAGCTTCCAGCGATGGATGAAGAGCGTCATGCTCATTTCCTAAGAAGCACGCAAAAAAATTTTTGGTCTTGGCCACTGCAAACGTAGTGTAAGTTGCAAAGCTATACCTTATTTCCCTCCTGAATGGAAAAGTCATGCAACGCAGTTTCACTGACTTCATGCCAAGTCATTCCTTAACTCAACAACAAATGAAAAGCAGAACAGAATTATACACACATTAGAACAAGTGTTAGGGGTTCCTTCAGAATTATAAGGGTAAAAACGTAACAGTTGGATTTTTATAATTTTCTATTTCTTAAATGGTCAAAGTTCTGCAGCATTAAAATACAGAGAGCACAAGCTGGCAAGAACAGCAACTTCCCATTGACTTTATAATCTATCACAAACTGACACTTTTATGAGCAGATCTTTTAAAAATACATACCTATAAATCAATTAAAATATTCAGAGAAGTAAACAGAACAGTTCAAAGGAGCACAAAACTACAATACAAGTTTCTTTTAAAAATGGCTTCTCACTTATTTTCCCTGTCTTCAATTCACTGTCTGTCCACCACAGGAAAAATGTAACTGAGAAATTTCCTAGAGAAATAATATTTATGTAGCCAAGGTTCTGCAGCTGGAGCAGGGAAATGCACAAGGTTATCAGGTCGTCTCTTACAATACAGGACAAAGAATTACTATATTAATAATAGTAGACACAGTATAATTTTTATTATATAATTTTCAAAATTAGCCATATGAGCATAATAAAGGTGAAAATGTCTCACTACCTACTAAAACCTACAGCCTAAGATTCATTGATAAACTAAGAGGCCATTTTTCAAATTCTGTCTGCTGTATTAGCTGAAAAACTAAGAAGAACAGTAAATTTTAAAGTACTCGGCATACAGATCACAGTGCTAAAATATTCCACATTGCACTTTTACTGCAGAAATTCATTTCCAGGTAAGAACACAGCATTGCTTTTATTTTACTTGCTAATGAGGATAATTGGCAGGCAACACTCCTGCTGCTCTAGATTTGTTCTTTATATGAATCTCTGAAGACTGCATGTGCATGCAGTGGTGACAGAAATATTTTCCATATGAGCCACCACACATTTTAAGGTCCCTCAGTCTGGACAAGGTGAGTCCATCTATCATTTTGTGTGCTCAGTAACAATCAACCAGGAAGTTAAAAACTTCAGTGACAACTAGAGGGCAATGATCAGCTTCCAATTGCTCTGATCATCAATCCATTTAAATTCCCCGAGCCTCTGCTGAAAACTTTTCCCTGCTTTAATTAGATCAAAGGCAGCACAAGATTTCATTAAAAGACATTTTCTTGAATTAAAACTGTTACAACTTCTCTTTTTAAAACACCCTGAAAGCAAAATACAGTTTATATCTAGAAATACGAGCTATAGAGAGTGTCAACCATGCACTGTTGAACAAGGTGTTTTTTCCAGTTCACTTCAACTTTCTTTTACCAGGGAAAGTAATTGCTGTGGACTTTATTAGGCTACTATAAACTTATGACAGGGCTAGCAAAAGACAAAGCTCTAAAGCAGAATCACTGTTTTCAGAAGATTTACTTGAGGAAGGCATATTATGGAAGAAAACTATCCAATGATTCCTTTAAAATGCATAACTATACACCACATTTCAGTTAGAGCGAGGGAGAATGAGTATCAAATGTGTTTTCTGCTAGTAACTTCATTAGATGGAATATTTCGTATCTAATAGTACTATGCTTGATGAATTATTTCCTAAATGACAAACGAGTAACTGAAATTTTCTGCTTTGGTATGAAATAAGAACTTGATGAAAAACTGCTCTGATGAGAACAAAAATCTGGAAAACTGCTCTTCGTAAATCAAGTAGCAACTTTTTAGAGCGTAGCAAGGACTGTTCTATTCCATTACTTAAGATTTCTCATATTAAGAATGCATAAAGTCCCTCTTTAATAATATGAAATAAGTTTTTTAAAACCAAAGTTCTTTCTGCCCTGCCACATACTAAACGTTACATATATTTGCACAAAAAGAACGTTATTAAAGTAACGGAGCCTGAAGTTTTTACATGCTCACATCCCCAAAATATATCCTTCATAAAAACTTTTTCAATCATGCACGTTTTTTGTAGAAAATCTGAACAGAACACTACCATCTACTGCTGGAAAGAGTATTGTATTTCCCTGTATGTTACTAAAGAAAAACTCACAAATTAGTCATCTCTCACAGAAAGCATATTGTATATCAAATTGAAAGATGCTAACTTTCAAACTACTCTCCCCTTAGTACCTATAGGCATTTGCAAAAAAAAAAAAAAAGCCAAAAAACAAAAAAAACACCAAACCCTGCTGCAAACAAAACAAACCCCAAAAACTAAACCAAAACAAAACAATAGCTTTTTACACATGAAGCAAGCAGTGCAATTCTAAAATGTCTAGCAACATAAAAATCATTCACAATCCATCTTAATAGATAGGAAGAAAACAGAACTCTGAGAAGACGATTTTTGACAAGACATTATACTTTGCTTACCTCACCCCCAGGTCTTGCTAACACTGCTGTTTGAAAGCAGAGCAACGTTTGTATCAGGTAGCTGACAAACATTATTACCCAAAGTTAGAGCTACCCTGGAGGAGAAAACCCTCTGCCAAGTACTAACAGCTAGCAGATGCACTTGTGTCTCAGTATCACAGCCCTTAGTTCTTCTCGGTGCGACTCTTTCTCCCTCTCCCCCTTTCTATCGCACTCACTGTACGACCAGGAGCTTTGCTCTCAGCCACTGCTCTGAAGACAACTGGTAAGTTGATCTCTTCATGTAATGACTTCTCCCTGCTGGGGGAGGGGGCTCAGCCAGCAATGAGCTGGGGGGCTGTAGTTAGTATAAAGCAAAGAAGGGGAGGGACAGAAATGGTCACTGCCAAGTTATGCATCTGCTGTGATTCATGGAACAAGCTAAACGGTAACCTTTAATGCACGAGGAGGTTTGGCAATGCATTATTGACTTAGGCAGGCATGATTGGAGAAACAGGCTAAAGCAGCTTGCAAAAGATGCCTGTTGATGGTTAGACGGCATATGCTACTTAAAGGTACAGCACCTCCTTTTATTGAAGAAGTTTATAATAAATAAATCATAAATTAAAATCTAATCAGGAAGCAGCCTATGGTTTTACAGTCAGCCCTACATCAGCACAATCCTGCAACCTGAATAGCCTGATCCTGCCACGGACATGGTCAGGATCTGCTGGCTCTCACTCCTGGCCCACAGGGAACCCAAGTGTCCATTCGCTCTCAAGAATGTCACAACTGCTTCCTGAAATGGACCCCCATCCTTTAGGATAACCCTGGAGCAGGATATGGATGTAACCTCTCTTTCTTTTTTGTATTACAGCTGAATAGAAGAAATTTTGGTTTATAACAGTCCAACCCATCAAATAACCTGCTTTGACTAAGCAAGCAGAAGTGCAAGCCTTTGAAAAGAAAATCTTTTCTTTTAGAAGACCTATTTTCAAGTAAAGAATAAAGCAATACTGAAAGCCTGAGACAAAGCTGAATTATTACATCTCGCAAGCAGGCCACGGAGTCTTTGTCCCAAAAATGAATAAAATTGCAAACAGAGCTATAAAAGTTGGGAGGGCTTCCCTTTAGTTGAGTATGTCTGATTGTAATCTCTATGCAATAGGCATTTTCTTATGGTAAACTAAGCAACATAAAAATACAGAATGTAAAAGAAGTTTTGAACCCCAATGATCTATCACATTCAACAACAGGAGAGAACAACTGTTTTATAACATATACGGGACACTCCAGTCCTGTATTCCCTTTCCTTCCCTTTCACGTTTTACTTTTTAACTTCTTCTAACTTTACTGTTGCCTATTTAAGTATTTTATCATGGGAATGTGAGACGTTATGTCTTTCTTAAAGTTCCAACTCCTGAAGTCAAGAAATCACACTATATTCTCCTCTTTCATGTAAATACATATTTCTTATCCTTATGGTTGCAGGGGAAATCTCAAGAATATGACCCAAGAATAACCTGGTCTCATATGTCAGACAGTAAACCACAGGAACTCAGAATACAGGTACTTTAAAATATCTCAAGATTTTAGGAGGCAGGAAGTAAAAATTTTGGTGAAATTGAGAAGCACACCATTATTATGTATTAGATTTCTTTTTGTAATTTGGTAAGCTTTGTATACACAGCTGAATATGTCAGACTCCTCACGCTATTTTTAAACTACCTTTACCAACCATTCTTTTCCTCTCCTATGAAAGGTGAAAGATACAAGTATTTTCCCTCTTTTTTTTAATATTCAAACAAATCATAACAACAGAATACTTTTATGTATTAGACAGCTTTCAGAATTGTAATTAAATACAGTCAAACTCCTAAACCAGTATAGAAAATTAGCATTCTCACTGCTGCTAAAAGTCCAAATTCTGCTGTATTTGAATTTGGATATCTGGTTCTCCAGCATAGTAAAATCTGACCTGCATTAACTAGACACCATGGTCACTGCGCCTCTTCCCTCTCAGGTCTTTCCTTTTACACACTACTATATTGTCCATAAAGAGTACTATCTCTTCTCCTGCCTAACCGGACTCACAATGCTGTGTCTCTCTTCTACATCTACAGAAAAACCTGTCCTTTTTAGCCTCTCAAATCAGCAGACCACCTTTCACAGGTTAACCTTTTTTTCCCCCTGTTGTTACACAGCCTTGCAGCGCCGTGGTTCTGGCAGCATTACTGCCAATACCTGCTAGCACTGTGTTCAGTGGGGGCATGCCAGGTAGGAAGCAATGCAATGTAGGCCAAGCAGGACTAGGGGTCTCAATGGCAAAAGAGTCCACTTCAGCTGACTCCCCTCGAGGAAACAGTAAAAGTTCAAGAAGATTTAAAAAGGCAGAGTGAGAGTTTCAGTATGGAGCTCATGAGTGGCTCTTCCAAATGATCTGAATGATCATAGGCAGCCAGCCACAGAGTTGTAAGAATGGTGACTGGCAGCCAAACCTGCAGTTTTTGAAAACTTACTATAACTTTAATGGTACTTTCTGACAAAAATCATCCAGAACTTTCTACTACTATGTTGATCTCACAAATACACTACCTCCCTTCAAGACCTAATTGAACGAAGCATTTTCCCCCTTTTTAAGGCAAGCTGAAGGTTTGCAGATTATACCGTTGTGCTGACAGCTAAATGTAGAGCTGCCATTACAGGTACTTTGTACACTGGTTGCCTATGGCAAAGTCTACGGACTAAAAATGTAAAGGCAAACAAACTTAAGGAAATTTTCCATCAAAACCCTGTCAGGAAGCCAACCTGTCCTTCCATATTTTTTTTTAAATACCTAGATGTACCACAAAAGGAAAAAGGATAGTAAGCAAACTGCCAACTAAACCGGAGTTCAAAATACTTCCAACATGAGAGCTCCAACTATGATAGTTAAAACTACAGTTTCAGTGCTTGAAAAAGTTTAAAAAAGAATACACCATTTCAGATGTTGCAGTGTGTAACAAAATCTCCAATGATAAAAGTTGCTTCATGCAGATTGACTACTGTTTCCATAAAACGAAGCTTTGCCTTCTTCTGCAGTTCTTCACAGAGTGAACTGATTTTTGTGAATAAATATATAACATGGGCAGAAAATTGCCAATCCTCTCTTTTTTAATGGCAGGGAGAAAAGCAAAATAAAAAAATTAGGGGTAACTGTGATTTCAGTCTTCTCTCTGCTGATCATTCCAGAAAGCAGTATATCCTCTCTAAATAATGAAAAACCTTATCAAAGTCTGAGTATTATTAGGATGAGTTTCTGAGCACAGAAAACTGTACTACATTCCCATTTAATAAGTCACATAACTAATACTTTCCATATGCATTTAATTTTTCCTCTACAAAAACATACAGGCAGAATTCCCTGAAATCCAGAAGCTGGTGTTCTGTTCTCCATATTAAGACAAGAGATCTGTCCATACCTGCTACTACGCCTTCAAGTTTTATCCAACTGAACTGGATAGAATTGTGCATGTTCACAACCACAGCTTTTCTTTGCAGCACAAAGTAACTTGAAACTTAACATTATGCCAAACTTGGCACTGCTGCAACCAAGATCAGAACTTCTCTGCTAACCTCAACAATCACTACACTAGAGATTACAAAACTATTGGTGCAATAGAAAAAAAAAACAGTTTATGACTGAAGAGCTATTTCAGATACGAAGTTCTCCAGTAGCAGACAGAGAAACCAAAACACCTTGCAATAGTAAAATGAAGAAAAAAATATCTCTAATTTCAACACAAAAGCATCCTTGCTTTTACTTAGAAACATACAAACATAGCAAAATAATACCGTAACTATTTTAGGTATATAATTTAAATAGAAAATCCAAATTTTTTTTTAAACAGAAAAATACATCAGAATCTTTTGAGGAAAGCTCCTATATCTTAGTCTCAGAAATTAAAATACACAAAATACACAATGGATCTTTGGATAGTATAGTTCTCATTAATAAAATAACTGATTTTCATCTGTGAACAAATTAACTGTCAGTCTCAAGGGGTTTGTAAATATCAATCAGTTTATGAAATTTGCTTACTAGCTACCTCCTGACTCAATTGCACCTAAATCTCAAACAAGGACAAGTTTGTTAAACTTATCAAAAGCAAGCAATTTCTCTTCCAGGTCTCTCAGCCTTCCTGTAATTCCACATGAAATCATGAACAGTATGCTCAGGTAAAATCACTCACAGTTACTTCTTTCTGCTAAAGGTGTATTTGCTTAGAAAGTTGACCAAATTCCTACTATAAAAGTAATAGTAAGAGAAAACATGAGTCAAACCATCATTTTAAATGCTTCCTTGCTACTTCCTACAGCTTTAACGTTTGTAGAGCTTAACTCTTAAACTCTTAAAGCAAGATAATATGAAGTATACTTATTTTGGGCTGAATTACTTTAGAACAAGACAATGGCAATTTCTGTGTATTTCAAAGTACTAATACGTACAAGTGAAAATCATTAGTCTAATTCACATTTTGTCACTATGGGTGCAACGTCAATGCTACTGAATTTGGGAGGAAACAGAGGGTTGACTGCAATGTCCGCTGGTACTCAGCTGAAGCACGTAAACCGATTAACTATTTAAAAGGACGATAAAGGCTAAACCAAGTCTGCTGCTACAGCATAACCCATAAGCCCGTTAACTGTTTCTTAAAGCAAGTATTTAAAATAGCATTCTGCTAATTTGCTTTGGCCAGACACCATCTTCCTGGAATCACAGGAAGAGCAAATTAAGTAGACACTGCATATTCTATTATTAAGAAAAGGTATTGTTTTTGTATTTCGATGTTCCATGTAAAAATTTAATAGAGGAGAAAAAAGGCTGAATGTACTAGAAATTTTGTACAAATTACACAAGATGCTGATGAATAACAAAAGAAAAGTCAAGTGGAAAATCTACTATGTTTTGGTTTTATTTAATTGGTCATCTTCCCCAGTTAGTGATCTAGGAAGAAAAGTTTAACAGAGAAAGTCTTATATGCTTGACAAAGTCATGTGTAAAGATGGCTGCCATATTTAAAGCTGTCAGATAGGCATTTCCAATAATTATCTCATTTCATTTTTTCCAGGAAGCATTACCTTCTGAATTTGTTATTCAGATATTTTAAGGTTAGAATAAATTACTGCTGTCCTTTAGCCTCAACTACTGAGAGACACTGGCCATAAAGCTTCTTCAAAATTTCTTCTATAAGTTTTCTTAATTTAAAAAAAAATGTTTGTGTTTAATTAAACACTTGAAATAAAGAAGAAGTCACTTGCCACCCCATGTATGTCTCTGAGCAGTCAGGGAATTTAGACTGCAGAAAGAATGTATTTTCCTTGAAGATAAAACAGTGTACTGAGAAGGATGCGTGCAGAAAAACACTGCACTCTGCCCTGCCTTCTTGGATTCAGGAAATACTGCAGCTGAACCACAAAGGGATTTCTCTACCCTCATGGAGGCTTCTACATCCATTTCACTGGTTTCTGCATTTCCCTGGCCAGACAGGGTGAAGAAAGAGAGCAAGAGACTTTCTCCTATACTCTCCCTTCTATAGTTAAAGCATTTCTCCTTGCTATTGCAGACCTTTTGAAAGAGGCATGCTCATACTCACACTGAATCTGAATTTCATCAGCACCTCTATCTTTTGTTGACCAAGAACAGATGAAATAACAATAGGTAGAAGGACCAAGAAGGAGTATTTGGACTTTTATACATGCCATTAAACAAAACAAACCCCATGCAGCTTGGGAAGGAAGTCAAAGTGTGAGCTATGTATTACAGCCTAAAAGTTAAGTATATGGAGCCCTATGAGAGCAAATCCCAGACACTAAGCACCTTGGAGAAAACAAGTCCCAGAGCCTCATGCGTATTTCGGTGCATCTCAGCATTTTTTCTTGGTTGAAGTTTTAACTCAATTTAAGTATTTCAGTTACTAACGCTTCCCCAAGTAACTCCCAACGTCTTATTTGTACCCTTTTGCTCAAATTTTTTATTAAGAAAGCAGCTGACTTCACATAATTTCTTGTCCAAAGAAACCTTTAAGGGGATATTTATGCCCATAAAATAATTCCTTCCAAAACTGAAATATTGATTGGCTACCGGAATACACCGTTGCATGGGGCAACATGTCTTCCACTGTTATCTTACATAATGAAGCTAGAGATATTCTTATCTATCTGCATGTCTAATCATTTTTTGATCCCACTGTACAGTTACGGAAAAGACAAAGGGATGCTGTGGAAAAAAGATCTTTAAAGAGCTTTTAATAAATTATTCCATACAGTCGCTTTGTGTTCTTACTAATGCTTTTATTAGTTAACCACTTTCCAACTTAACTTGTAACTTCTATTCCTGCTTATTTCCCTTTCTAAACTGAACAATTCTCATTTTTCCACTTGTTTCTCATTTAAAGTCATTCCAAGTTCTGGCTTTTCCTCTGCTTCTCATCTTTTTGTTTCTTTGTTGTGAGGAAATAGAGATCTGATCAGATCAGTTTAGAAAGTACACCATTAAAAAGGTATTATTGCATCCTGTGGAAATGGCATTACAAAGTAAGTTTCAAACAGGCATTTGTACATAATTAGGTCAGCCCAGCTTACTTTACATCACTGGAAGTTTGTCAGCTACTTCAGTAATAACATGTTAGTCTTCATTATCATCTTCTTTTACTCCTCTCACTACCATGGTACTGGCAGTGCATGGTGCTTTTAAACTACACTCAAACCCTGAAAAGGAAATCTGGCATTTCCTTCCTCTTCTCCCTGCTCTTAACTTCTTAAAGCTCAGACTTTTGATTACAAAGCCAGACTTTACTGAAGAGGTCCACCTTCAAAGAGCTGAATATTAACCTCAAATTGATTTATCATCTTGAATCTTTCCTTCAGTACTAAATCTATTATCCCTTTCTCTTTTCTGGCATTACAGTGTGCTAGAGGGAGGAAAAGACCCTTGGTTGCCACCTGCCCAGGGCTGGGCTAGAATGCATATTTTTCATGGCCATATTCCAATTTTCTGTATTTTGATGATAGAATTCTGGTTTATATCCCAAGTTCTCAAAGCACCTCTTTGCCTCCCCAGATAGTAGTTGCATAGTGCAAGTAGAATAAGACGACATTTATGACGCATTCCTTCCTCTGCCCAACACTACATTTTGACTACACAACAAGTGGACACCATGCTTTGAACTTCTAATTTTTATGAATACCATTCATTCTGTGACAAAAATTTTTCTCTCTGCATTTGTTAATCAATGTCTTCTGTTTTCCTAATAAGACATTAAGATTTTTAGCACCATATTCAGGGCCTCCTCACACTTTATTTTAATACTATTTTCTTACCTGTTTTCATAACACATGGTCCAACATTATTCATGCTGTCTTCTACCTCTTCCTATACACAAAAAAGTGGTGAAACCAAAAGGAAAAAAAATTCTTTGATGGATCATATTTAATCTCTTTCTTTTTATGCATAAAAAACAGACACACATTTCTAGAAAACTACCTCTCATCACACTAGTTTCACATAAGGCATTTTGATCTGTGTTTCATGTTGAACTGCAGCAAATGAGCAGCCACATAAAAATAGGAACTGAAGGAAAAAGCATGCCTTGCCCTTTAAAATATTTGAACCGGTTCCTTCGCACCTACCACGAAACTGGAAACAAATTATGTGGTACCACTGCTATATTTGCATACTTTACCTAAAATAAGAAATGGGACTAGGCCTGTTTGTCCTTTAAAAAAAAAATCCCCCCAAAAACCATTAAATACTCTTTAACTAAACCAAATTAATTATAAATTACACAAATAATGTATGTCTATTTCCTGTGAAAAGTAAGCATCCTCCTAGAGAAAACATTCTAAATATAAATTTGAACCATGGTATTTTCAAATCTTTCACTTCTTCATGAGGGATAAAGGCTGATACTTCTAACTCTACATGTAGAAAGTATTCTAAAGATACAATAAGGAAAAAGGTGAGGCCTCTGGATCATGTAAGTGTACTTACTCTTAAATTACAAAAACAAACAAACAGAGGTCCTGGTGAAAAAGCACCAAACTGCATGATGTAATAGGCCATGACCTATGCTATGAATCCTTCTATGAAATCAGAATTATAAAGGAGAGTCTTTTTTCAGGTCTAAAACTACAACACACTAAAACTAGATTTTAGTGCTAACACACATTCTCCCAAATGTCCAGCCGGCAAGTGACAGGTACACCAAAAATGCCATCATAAAACGATGGGAACAAGCTGTCTCCAAGAGAAAACTAGTTAGGGCTGCAAATGTAATCATAATTTTCAATTTTGCTTGGAAATGTTCTTGAAATTCATTCAGAGGAGGAATCATAGACTAGTTTGGGTTGGAAGGGACCTCTAAAGGTCATCTAGTCCAACCCCCCTGCCGTGGGCAGGGACATCTTCAACTACATCAGGTTGCTCAGAGCCCCGTCCAACCTGACCTTGAATGTGTCCAGGGATGGGGCATCCACCACCTCTCTGGGCAACCTGTTCCAGTG
>NW_008795371.1:1316163-1332166 GCF_000699145.1 Aptenodytes forsteri | reverse complement strand
GGCACAGACGTGAGACTGACTGGCCTGTAGTTCCCCGGGTCTTCCTTTTTTTCCTTTTTAAAAATGGGGGTTATGTTTCCGCTTTTCCAGTCAGTGGGAACTTCTCCAGACTGCCACGACTTCTCAAATACGATGGATAGTGGCTTAGCAACTTCATCAGCCAGTTCCTACAGGAAGCCCTTGTAGAACATGTTTTCATGCATATACTTTACCTGTCCTGTTATTTTCTACATTGCTAAAAATCTCAAAGCCATAATGACACTCTTTTAGACAGGGGAAAACAGATCTAGAAAGAACTTTGAAAATCATTGTGAGTCCTCCCCAAGAGTGGATCAACTATAGCACACACTAGTCCAATACGGAGGTAGGAAATGTCTAAAAAACATTATGGTAAAACCTACATTTGCAAGAAATGTGCATCATCTCCTGCCAACTAAAGATGAAAAGAAAGCTCTGCAAAAGCTGGCCAACATTTTTCATGCTTACTACTTAACTAAAGCAGTAAAACAATATCAGTCAACCTTCAAAAACTCTGTCAGGGAGCAGCGACAGCTGGCTGCTCCCTAAAGGGACGGGGAGCCAGGTGTCAAGCATGCCAACAAGGGCAGCAACGCAGGTGCCTGCACTGGCTAGGACTCTGTCCCACTGCCACCACAAGACGGAGCAGGGCAGATCCAGGAGTGGCAGTCAGGGTCAAAGAAGAGTCAAGATCATTGAACAAGTCTGTGGTGACAAGGCAGGTCCAAGGTCAAGCCAGGAAGGCAGTCCATGGATCAGGGTGCAAATCAGCAGGGTCTGTGGCCAGGTGCACACATGGCTGTGGCTGAGCTGGAGAGAGGCATGCCTCCTAGGTAGCTCAAGCAGGGACTGAAGGCCCAGGACTGAATTTAAATGGGGCTACTGGTCCCATGAGCACAGATGTGGGGGCAGGCCCACCAGGGTGAGGGCTGGTCAGGGCCATTAAGGCTGATCAGCTTAATTGAGGCCCTGAAAGTCTGTGCCTATGTCAAAATTTGCTTTTCTAACCATGTGTATACAGGGCTAGCAATAGTAGAAATCAACTAAGCAAAAGGAAGAAGGTAAGAGACTGTATCAGGCAGCAGATAAACAGTCTTGAAATAGAGGTAACCTTGAGAAAGGAGCCAGTACTGCATACATTACACACACTAGTTAGGGGACAGGACTAGATCAGCATTCTTCCTAACAAAAGAAAGTGAACATCAGACCAGGAGTCATACAGTTGGAGCACCAGAGCCAAGGACAATTCTGTAGCACAGGCACCTCTGTTCTCTGGTGTCACAGAAGTACTGAACCAGAGCTTACTTCAGATCCAAAAGGAGAAGAAAGGAAAAAAGTCTTGGAAGACTTGTATTCATGATCAAATTGTATTTTCTGTCGTTTATGGGAATATCAGGTTTCTCCTCTCTTCTTCTGACAGAAGAAATGAAAATAGCTGTTGTGTTGAAAATAGCTGTTGTGTTGCCAAAGGAAATCTATATGCTTGGCTGAAGACTTGAAATTTAATTGCAATACTGATCAAAACACACTGGATTAAGCCCTCATCCTGAAACCAAATACAGGAAGAAAGAGGAGGAAGATTTGCAAAGTAATTTCATTACACAACCCAGATACCTGAAGTGAGCAGAGAGAACTAATCTCATAGTAACATAACTTATGCTTTGGGCAGCAACCATATCCCAACTTTTCCCATCTAGTTACAAAACTCCTGAGCCAAAGATGCAATTATTCCTTCCCAAAATCTCTTTCTGTTCTGTTTGATTCCACCCTCCCAGTTCACCACCTCTTCCAATAAGACCATCTGATCTAAGCACATGGTAGCATACAACCTGCCCCTAATTGCATTGCAAATTAAAAGAATTAACACTAGCCTAGGTCAAAAACTACCCTATTAGTAGACTAAAGGCTCATTTTTCATCACTGGGGGTCCACACCAGGTCAAGAACGCACAGCACCGACAGATCAGTTACACTGCTGGTGCAAATTAGGTACAAATTAGAAGCATAGCAGCAGTGCAAGAACAAGGCTTCTCTTTCTCTGCAGATGTATACCATACAAACAATGAATGAACTCTTTTTAATTAAAGAGAAACTGTGTATCTTTACTGTCTTGATGAAAACAAAATTCTGGGGAAATCAGATTGCTTACATAATAGATTTTTGGATAGTTTATCTTATAAACGTGCTTGGTTTTAAAGTAATCACATTAAACACGTTACCCATTAGAACCAAATGAACTATCAGTGGATGTGGAGTCTTCCAGCTGTGTGGACTCTGGACAGTGGTCCTACATGCTTAAAAGTTTGGGAAGCACACAGGTGGAGCAGATACCTGGATTTTACTCCATTTTTCTAGGTGTCTTGCAAACACACATGCCATTTACAAAGAGAAAATGGCCAATTCTTGTGCATGGTTGATTTCTGCAACACAGGAAATTGGAAACATACAGCTATAGAATATGTTAAATCTTGAGCTACGTCTTGTATATGAATTCTTAAAATTGATATGCAGCTCAAACTAGATAAAGAAGATCTTAAAATAATTATGCATTCTTGTGTCTCAAATATTTCATTTACTATAGGATCAGCAACTCACAAAACTGATAAATACTTGTATGAACAGCTGATAAGCCTCTGAGTACTCAGAGCATGTCCAGTATAATTTAACTTGAAATTTGTCTTCCTGAAACAGAACTGAAATGAGTTCAGTACCGTCAAATTTTCCCATGGGACAAACAGCATGCCTAAATTCAGGAACACTTTTCTACTATATAAGGAGGAGAGTCAAGCCCAAAATGACTGCATGAAATAGTTCGATACTCTGAAAACATTTTTTTAAAATGTTAGTTAGCATGCCATTTTATTTTTAAGCAGTAATGTACAATTATTAGCTACACAGCTAAACCTACATCATACAGTGTAAAATCTCTACATAATGACACAAAACCTGGAAATACTGTTTGCTGATAACAAGGTGTAAATAAATGTAATATGAACGCTAAGAAAAAAAAATAACTTCTTAAAAGGCCACACAGAACAAAGGAATTGAGGAAACATTCTCTACGTATATTTTGAAAGATGCAAACGGTGCTGATACTTTATTCCCATACTCAGACTGTCTATGTGGGTTAAAGCTAGCAGTAACACCAGTTCTAATCTTAAAGGCCCGCAGAGAGACATAAAACTTGACTGTTTGAGAAATCTGGTTGTAAAAGCACATCTGTGCAGCCAACACCATCACACGGCTGGAAAACAATCAGAATTCCAACAAAAAGCAAGTGAACAAAACCACAGAAAATTCCTTCAATGTGGAAGGAAGATTTCCTTCTGAAGATTTCCTGCACAGTTCCACGTCTTTTCAATACAGTAACTTCATATTTGTATGGATCATGTCTTAAATAATTTTCAGCCAATGTTTCAGGGAAGACTTCCCTCACAATGAACTATTTCTCAATGAATACATCACTTAATTTTTATATACAGCTCCACATACTAGCTCATGTTCAATGAAACAATAGCTCTCTCACCAGAGAGCTGTTTTCCTAGCATAACAGCATTATAACCCTGCCATTCCAGTGGTAGCATATTTAGTTTAGATTTTACTTGCCTTTTTCACGTGTATTTCACAAACCACCTATCACTGCTGTTTTAGATATGCTCTCAAGGGATTCGTGCAAGCATCCAAAACAGTTACAAAATTAAGAACTAAAAAAAAAAACCACTTCAAAATATATTTCTCCCATCTTTAACTTTTTGTTTGTTTGGAGTTTTGGGGGGTTTTGTTTAGCTTGCTCATTTCATTGTGGATATTACTGTAAGAAAAGATGACTCCTGCAAGATAATGAACTTAGTGATACTTCCCGCAGGAAAGAAACTCTGGCAGAAAATAGTGTCACATAATAGCCAACATTATGATTACACTTGGGAAAGCTGGAGAGAAATTTCTCAAGGCATCAAAAGGACACAATCATCCTACAATACAGATCTCCAGGTTATCCTAACGAAGCTATTACAACTTCCAGCAGTTAAAAGAGAACTTCCCAAGAGAATTCATGAACTTCATCAGAACACCCAGATTTCTGAAGTGTCCTGGTCTAATGAACATGGTCCAAATTGTTAGTGATAGGTATTTGTCCAAGTGACTTTAACCCAAGATTAATGATCACTTATTCAGAATCACCAATACACACCAGCCAGGTATGCATTACTATCATGCTCCAATAGGAAAGAAAATGCCATCTTAATTCATAATTCATAAGGATTAGGATTCTTCTAAAGCTCCTGATCAATCCAATTACTGATGACCTTAAAGCACTACAGATATTTCAAACTTCACCTCATCAGACAAAAGAGATTCCAGAAAAACACGTCTCAAAAAAAAAAAAAAGACAATTATTATTTTGTTCTCTTCAGCTGAGAAAATTTCTGGTACCCAGGGGCCTGCACATTAACAAGTAAGCCTGTGGTGTAACACAGAACTTAATTTTCTTTTAAACATTCACCTACATTCAAAGGTTAGTAGTCTAGCCATCATTCATGCCAGCAGTCTGTCCATTAATTTAAAAAATAATTACTCAAAGCTATATAGCAACCCAATGACATGAGCCGGTGAAGGATGGTAAGTACGACTAATACCACAGCTACTCTGCTGATGTATTTGGAAACCACTTGAAGATCAAACTGAGAGCTTGCCATGATATTAGACAGCTGCATGGAGAATGCTATTTATTATTAATACTTGTCATCTGGAAAAAGTATACACAGATACATAAATTCCCCAAACCACAAATAAGCAAACAAAAACAGACACCACTTCCAAACTGACAGTTTTATTTTGTCTATATAAGTTTGCAGATTTGTCATTACTTGTTTTAGAAGCAAGTTGACAATTAAGTATGGTCATTTTATCCCTTTCCAAGGAAATACACCAAATAAAGTGCAATGATAAGATTTTCAGCTTATGTTCTTACCCACACACAATAACAAATACCCAAATAATTTTTTGAACTGTTAGGTGTAGAATCTTTTATTTTTTTGTGTCTTCAAGCCTGCAAAGTAAGTAATAGTTTTATAGTGTCTTAGTTAATTTATATTTGACCAGAAAAGGTGGGATTAACTGGAGATTGTTTGCTTCTCTTTCAATCTCAGTAATCATTTCTTTCATTTTTATAGTACCACAGTTTTTTCCCTTCTTTCTTTTTACTGAAAATGAGTGATATTATTCTCTCTTACGAAATGTTTCATACATAAAAACTCACAGTGCAACATTCTATGTAATATGCTAGAATAGAAGCCTAGCTCATACAAAATATGTATTGTTTCAAATTTCTAAATGCATTATGTGCAAGTAGATCAAGAGAATACTTTAGTATACATGGCTAAAATGTGATGGTAAATGGCATCACACAAATTCAATCTGCCATGGACCACTGACAACTACTCATCCAAAGCCAAAATAGACAAAGATTAAATCAAGCATTAATCTATGAATTAAAGTATTTATTATGAAGTACTATCATGGAAGACTAGGCATTATCTTAAAAAGGTTTTTAAGATCTCATTCTTTAACTTTCCAATCACTCCTTTTACATTAAACAGATTAACATTAATCTAAATGTAGTATTATCCAGGTACTTTTTTGCAGCTCTTCCAATCCTTCACCTCCATGTTCTCAGCTATCTTCCTTTCTCTGATGTCATTTTCAAGTAGACTCCTCTGTAATACCCAATATTAGTCCCTGTTTCCTCACGATCTCTCAGCTTGATTGCTACCATCAGGTAACAACACAGCTACTTTGCCAGTATCTTTGAGGCAAATAAAAATAACTGCTTCTCCAGCAAATATTTGTAAACAGCCTGACTCCTTGGGGCATGGTCTTATAGGTAAATATTAACTTCAAATGTAAAATATTTAATCTAATTGCCACATATTGCTTATTTTTATCTCATTTTCATGTCGTGACATTGGCACAGTAGAATCAGCAGGTTCTATGTGAACTAATTCTTAGGACGTATAATGTATTGCCACTTCTGAAGATTTTTTGCAACCTAGAGACACTAAAGTGTTAGTAAAGACTAGATTTCAATTTGTAACCTTTATTTCTAGAAGAAAACTGACCTTTTGCTTTCCTCTAAAAAACTGTAACTGTGAAGGACTCAAAGTCAGACACTGTACTTAGTTTTACCTATTACAGTAAATATTCTTATGTCCATATCTAGAAAATCATCAATATATCTAAGAAAGAAAAATTTCCTAGAAATCCCTATCTAAGATCATTATTATATGTATTATTAGGGAGAGCATAATCAACTTTAAGAGTATTAAGAAATTACCAGCTAGGTTCTTCAGTACGTCTATCCTACTACCCTAATACTTTCAATCATCGCCTTTAAATTTATGTAGGAGTCACAGACTATGTTCCCTTCGTTGTGGAGAAAAATACAGTACACATACATAATTCCACATCTAGCCTTCATGCTATTCACTGCCAAGGCGGTTTGGCAAGCAGTGAAGATATTTCAAAGGAAAACATATAGGGCCTCACTCAGCCATATTAATGCTCCTTCGCATTCCTCTTGCAATATTATACTGCCCATAAGGCTTATTTGAGTACAAGAACATCTTCAGCAAGCAGAGCCTTCAAAACAAAGACCCATGTGGAGGATGCAACATCAGCACCAGTACTTAGTTTTCACCTCCACACAATAGCCATATTACTAAAAGAACTTGTAGTTACATGAGAACAGAAAGTGATGTATAGGTTTCAAATTGAAATCAAATATAACTTTCCCAAAAAAATTTAAAATTAAGAAAGTCTGCTGATGTCACCTGGTCATTTTGCATAAAAATAAAAAAAATAAAAAACCCCTACAGACCTAAATATATAAGCAAGCATCCCACAGCAGCACTGCAGAGAGTAACTCTAGACTTTTTTTTTTTTTTTAAATGGGCATAATAGAGTGGAAGTGGGGACTGCCCGATGACTGAAAAAAATAACATTCAGACACCCTTTCCCCAACAAATGTCTTCTCTAAGCATGTTTATGTTATGAGTAGTCTAGAACAGTGTTTTAATTGGAAGAATATATAGGGTTTTAATCCAAAATAGAGTAAACACCTATTATGCTTAATTTAACATCCCTCTTACAAACTGAAAACCAACAGGAAAGTTTGATCAGTTACAGTATGGTGCATCTTACACTAAAAGGCCAAAGAAAATTGTCAGAACTATGGTTCTGAAAAAAGTGCTGAAAGCAATACATCCTCTTGCATTGATATATGTAACAAAAAGCAACTAAGAAGTCGAAGCCAAACTCATCAATGTAATTCCTAAAGCATAATGAGAAAAGACAGCAGATAACAGCTGCTGTGCAATAATGACTGTTACTAGTTTATCAGACATGATCAGATTTGACCACAGTAGAGTTCAGAAACATGATTTTAAGGTAGCTTTGTTTTTACTTTGGTTTTAGTAAGACTATAGAGAACATTTTTGTAAGAGTCAAACTTTTAAATGTACTGCATGCTGGACCCATCTTGGTCATATTTTGTACAGTATGTGTTTAAGTGACAGATTCGCAACAAATTTCTAAGCTGGAAGTTGCTTTTGAAGTACTTTCAAGTTCAGAAAAGTGGATGGAATTATGTTAAAGAAATACAATCATTTAGTTTTACACAAAATTAAGTTCTAATGAATTTGCTCTAGAAGAGACTTGTTATGCAACATATGATAATTCTGCATCTAATTCTGCAGTTCTGCCATAAATTCAATCAGGCTTTAGCATACCCCCAGTTTAATACTGCTAGTAGTACTCAGATCAATCACACGATGCTTAATCTGAACATACATGCACTTAGTCTGTGGGGACACTGTAATACAGAAATTCCCAGGAATAAATTGAGCATGTGAACCTACCTATTTAAGGAGATTAAACCCACTACAACAGTAACAGAATAAACACACCACTCTTCGGAAATAGACTGATACTACTTTTGCCTATCTCTTGTATCACACTTTTGCAAACACCATCTTAAGTTTTTTAGACTAGTTCCCTATCATTTCACATAACACGCTATGAAGTCTTAAAAATGCACCTAATTCTGTCTCCATTTGGAAAAAAACACAGCAAAACCAAATTCTTGAAAATTATCTTACAGTCCCTCTTTGTAGATCAGAAGCTGGCCAGGGAATAATCTTTCCTTTTACAGCCAAAATTCCAATCAAGTCTGAGTTTAAACAGATATTCAGAAATAATTTTGAGAAAATAAAAATATTAGAAATCTTATCTGTGATTAATTCTACTTTCTTCTAATAATTGATGTCAAGGTCCTCCTTCCAATTTACATAAACACTCATCTCAACTGTTCTTCGGTGAACACTATACTGTTTAATAGGCACAAACTATGCACAGAGCTTTCTTCTTTAGTTGACTAAAACATGTGCTCATTGCACCCATCAGGCATGGGAAAGCTGAAGAAATAAAATGAAATCATGATGATAAAGAACTTCTTTAGCCTTCAAAAGGAAAGCATACTCAGGGATGCTCCATTTAACATGTAAACAGCAACAGATACAGCTACCAAACACAAATATCATGGGACTTAATATTCTGTCAACAGAGAGGTCGAACTGCGTCCATCATCCATACAGAGATTCAGCACTGGCCTTCATTTTGCTGGTGCTATTTCCAAATCTGTTGTTTGTTTTTTTTTTTGGCTTGGAGAACTGCAAATGCACAGCACCTCTAGGGTCTGTATCTTGTTCAACTGCAGCCTACTGACAGACAGCTGAACAGCTACCTGTCAATTCACAGAGGATACGACCAGACCAACTTAATGTATTTTGGCAACCTTTATCATCTTAAGCTGTCCTTTGGAATACCTGTTCTACATCTCAAAGTGCCTTTTCCATACACGTAAAAAAGGTTGGTGTAACTTTGTAGAATTCACTAGGTTGTAAGACTGGGCATAACGTTATACATCTGGATAGCCTAGACAAATACATAAAAGCCTTTAATTCTCTCAGGTCAACATTTCCAGGAAGAAAGGACATATTTCAGAGGAAGAGATGAGGCCTGAACATATGGTTGCCATAACCAGTGCAGTATAAGTTAATAAAGACTGGAAAGAAGGATAGGGTAGCTCATCCAATTTCTCTTCATGAATACATCTAAGACATACCCATAGACACCATATAAACAAACCAAAATATCACATGCATAACAGGCCTAAAGAAAAGGAGAAAGAGAAGGCCTTTTGCTAATTTTCTAGCTAGCAGCACGCGCAATATCCGCCTTTGGAAAGGGAGCTGGAGGCCAGTGGCAATAACAGAACAAATTAGCTTTATTGGCCTGGAAAGTTTATGATTAGCATGGGAGGTCTGAAGCCTGCTGATCATTACAAAAATAACATTTCACTTTGATGCACGTCTATCAACTCTCACTATATTAAAATGTTTTCCTTTCTAAATGTGGGTTTCAGCTGCTGTGTCTGGCCACCATGTGATAGGAAAGTGAGGATCTTTAGACTATGTAACATATTGTTTTTCTAATCAGTACTTTGTCTAAGAGAAGTTAGCAAACACTGAATATTCTGTGTGCTTGTGTGCTTGCAGCGATTTTTAAAACCACTTCAAACTAATTTAAAATACTCATTCTTGGAAACACATACTGGAATAAGAAGCACAGGTTTGCCACTAGAAGCAAGACATGCTTATGGCAAATTGAGTGGACAGTTCTGATCTTTTTTAAATGAAACTATAGAAAAACAGACAAAATTTGACTGCATAAAGCAAGATCAAAACTGCACAGTAGAAGTGTATGAACTACCAAATGTTCACCATATATCCTCTATCAAACATATTGGAAAGAATTAATTTGTGTGTTGGCAGAAGTACAGCACCTTAAGCACTTCTGCAATAAAAATGTCAGACACGACAATGAGGCAGTATGATACAGTATTCTTCTTGAGGGTTTTAATATTTGTTATAAACTGATATATTATATAAGCTAAATCTTTCTTTATGGCTATCTTCAGTATTTTTTCAGCCAGAGGCAAACAACTCTTTACAAATGTGCCATCTTAACCTGGGTTGTCTTAGATTAGGTTTACAGTAAGTAAGAAAAAACTGCAGTTGTACTGAGAACCAATTAAGGAATATATGCCTTGAGAGGAGACAGAGACATTTAACATAGCTGCTGGTAACTTACAGTTTCATGTTTTGTTGTTATACAGCACGTAAATCTCCCTCTGTCCCCTCATCATTGTGCAGTATTAGAAGGGTTAATGGTGGTCTTGTCTCTATGGCAATAGTCAGGGACTCTGAAAAGTTAGGTTCTTAGACCTAAACACAAGTGAAATGAGCTGCCTGTGCTTCTAGATGGACATCCACGTACAAATATAATTCAAGATCAAGTTTAAATTTTAAGACCATCATTGAATCAGGACCAAATTTCACAATTTTGGAGAATTAGAGAAATTTAGAGAAATCTGACATAGATAGAAAAACTATCAGGCTGGATTGTGATCTGCAGATGAAGTTCCAACCATCATTTCCAAAATTGTAATGATTTTACACTCAACATTCCTTCTGGCCAATCCCTAAATGAACAAAGAGATGAGAAATAGAAGTGTTAAAAGTTTCCTAGATATCACACACACAATGATAGTTTCCCTCTTCCATGGTCCCTGTGCAGTTGTTGCCAAGGAAATTACAGAAAGGCCTCTATCAGTCTTTACTGCTTATGTGTCTGTCTTCTTATCAGAGAGCCATGCAAATGTCTTTGTGACGTCTTTGTGCAATATTTTTTCAGCTAGTGGAGACACTGGCCTAGTTATTTCTGCAAGGTTCTCTTCTAGCCCAATAGTTATTTGCAGGCAATCACAACAGTGACAACTCTGCAAAGACTTTCTAAAAAGTATGAACAAATTATATACCACTTAAAAGTATTTAGAAGCCTTTGAGTATTAGCTGTCTGCAATATTCTTAGTAACTTCTTTTCTAAAGCACTTTTGGTGATCCCCAGTTCTCTTCTTAGGCAGACATATCTTGAATCCTACACAGAAATTAACACAGATTCCAAACATTCAAAGCTGACAGTTTGTATGTGCAGAATAATGTATGGGTTACAAAGCTGATTGGGAATTACAGTTGATGAGAGCATGTACTATACAAACCAATAAAACTGAACAGATTGATTTAAAATTCACATTAGACAGCTCAAGATAAGCTTCTGCATGAACTATTTGTCAAGAACAGCTGTCATGATTCTGTGATCAAATAGCTGGTGACACTCGGGAAATTTAGTGTACATATGCAGGTAAGTTGGAAATTATTTTAGACTGCTGTCATTATGCAAACAAAACAAAATGAAAGTTAAACAGAATATTCTTTGTCATAGCTGAAAAAAGGAAGAGCACGTTTCAGACAGAAATGCCACTGAATGTCTATTGAATGTGGTTCGACAAAGATAATATTAACAATTTTGCCAATGACTTTAATGTGCAATTAAGTGGCTGACGTGAATTCATTAGTAACTTTCTTTTCCTCACCAGTCAGATATTCGTGTTCTTCACTTCCTGTCTTCTGTTCTATATTTTTTTATTCAACAAACAGAACAAAATCTGGCACAAACATCAATCTCTGATCAACTAAAGAATCAAAACTAGGCAACCTTTCAACCGAAATGAACAGGATTACCCAATGTCAACACAACACTGGAGTATTTGTTGATTTGATGGAAGAAGCACAACACTGCACACTTAAAATACTTAACTTTGCTTCATGGGAGATTAAATTCAGTTGACTTACCAAGTAGCAAAGAGCTCAGCCGTGAAGAGACTTAGAATACTGTGGACAGTTTAGCATCTATGAAAGTTTAAGACAACTAAGATACAGTGATGACATACATGTTGTCAAACTGATAGAGCAAATGGTTAACTCAGACACATGGCTTTTGTTTGCTCTAACCCACTCTGATCGGTCTACCACATTTAAACTTTTTAATGAGCAGTTTCCTGGTCAGGTCTTCAAACCTTTGACTTTTCACCAGATTGTTTCTAAGGTGTGGGCTAGTGCTTATAAAATATGGTCTTATACCAATCAGATACCAATTCTGCTTCTGGCTATACAGTTTTAACAGCTAACTGTAGTTTAATTCAGTTTCCAGCACCATAAGTCAGAATTAGTATGGAAGATATACAGAGCAGGAGAGAAACTTATAATACCAATTAATACCATAAATTAATTCAGGCCGACATCTTATGTCATTACTGCCCATATAAGCACAGTAAGAATGCAAAAAACGTTAGATATTTTAAAATATTTTTAATTGAACTCTTAAACAGTGGGAAAGTTATTGTTGGTCTGAGCTGGTCATGAGCTAGTAAAAATTTTGCATTTTAATTAGGTGTGATATAATCACCTTTCACTGCTCCAATGAAAAAACAAATGCTTTATCCTTTCCAAAGCCAGGTTAGATTAAGATATATTACAGATTATTCCCAATGTTGCTTTTAAATGAACAGGCTAGCTGTCTATATAGTAATGACTTTTTAACCAACATCACTACATAAAAATATGACCATGCAGGTATCCGCGGCCCAACCTCTGACACAATATACACTGAGACAGAAAATTGTGAATAAAGGGAGACTTGGAATTCTGGAAAGACAAGAAGGCAGTGCAGTTGCATTAGTACATTTGCAAATATGAACATTCCAGCGGACTATAAACGTGCAGAGAAAAGGGCCATTAAAAATGGCAAACCAAAGGATGATATTACTTTTGCACTATGTTCTTATTCCCTGCGCAGATTTCTTCTATCCATGTAGTCCCTCATCTAAAATGAAAAACATTCCTGTAGGACTCTCAAAATCATAATGATGAGGAGTAAGGAATAAGGAGAGGCTAGAGAACTACTACTGAAGCAGGGGCTAACACTCTGTTAGTAACAAAAACGGAGTTGATACAGGGAAAGGAAGAGGCTGATGATGGGAAGATGTGTGTTGAGTGGTAGGCGGAGGAGTCAGACTAATACTCATGATTAAACTGAGACGAGAAACTGGCTGACAAGTTTGATGATGAAGTGAGAAAAGTGGAGGGACTAAATGGTTTAGGGGTAGAGTATCAGGGCTTTAGTATGAACCCATGGGTAAGTGAGGACTTACTCTTCTCAGGCAGAAATAAGCTTTTTAAGGAAAGTTAGGCTGTTCGATCCTCTTCAACCTTCCCATTTCTTGTAATGCAGACCAGCTATTCAGCTATTTGTCACCAGAGAAATAAAACTTCTGTTCCCTTCCTACTATATCACAGCAAAGGAACTTGAGGATAGAACATAAGCACAACAGGCACTGTCCATATAACTGGAACCTCTGCACGCTATAAAAACAGAAAAATAATCTGTTCTGTAAATGGAACATTAATATAGAATGCCCAAAGGTTTCTCATATACATTAAAAGGATCCTATGAAATAGGAACATAACATCCATTTAGTTGCATATTATTAGCACTTCGTATCCAAGTGAAGACATTAGGAATAATACTTGTGAAGTGATTATGTCAGGATATACTGAACGATATTATATAAAAGTATTCAGGTCACAATATAAAATGCTTGCCAAACAGGCAACAAGGACAAAATGGAAGTGAAAACCATCTTACATGCATCTTATGTCCATCTTGGAAAGGATAATGAACAGCAAGTAAAACATGCTCTATTAAAAAACCAAACAAGCCCGAAGAAACACTTTCCAGCAAGATACAAGAGTTGATCCTCCTACATAAATAACACCAATGGTCCTTGAGGATATGATTTTAGCTTATAAAGAAAAGATCATGGACTTCTTGTGTAAAACAGGTTGCAGAGGAAAAGCAAAAATTTACTCAGGCACCACAAACACTGACTGGGCTAAACTACGCTAATTTTATCTGGAAGACTTTTTGTTCCTCTGAGTGTGAAAATTCTAGAATAAAGTATAGATAATTCATCTAAGTATTGCAGCATTTCAATTTTAGCTAACCATTATTTGAAAATTTAAAAGTATAGGACTTTTGCACATGGCACACAATTAAAAATAAATACTAAAATGGAAAATAAAGAATATATGTAAGAATCGCCCTTCATAAAACAATAAAAATACATACTTGCAAAACTCAATTGAACCCCCTAAATTAGTTATTACACATGTAAGAACATCAAACAGAAAAACAGTGAGCAAGGCTAAAAGATCTTGGCCAACTGGAAACAACCAAAGCAAGGTTCTCTCTACTTACCATTTATAAAAAAGGCTTTCTCTCTCTGTAAATGACAGAAATACTGTAACAGTGACATTCCATTAACATTATAATCACGAATGGCTTTGATCTGTAGTTTATCAAGTAATTAAAAATGATATGGCTTTTCTATTGTTTCCCTGAACTTTTAACCCTTTCCTGACAGGAACTGTGGGTGGCAATAACATTTTCCCTATGCATTAAGACAGAGACTGCAGATGCAATGCCTACAGAAAAAGACATTGATAAACATACATCAGCTTTCATATAAATGCCTTTCCTCTTTGGTGAGCAGAGGCGTATCAGTGACAGTGATCAGAATCAGGACATACACTTCTGACCCACAGAGCTACTGAGAATGTTTCCTTCACAACCCTCCAGAGATTCTTCTACAAAAAAGCTTGCCAGTGACATCAAAGATAAGGGTGACTAGAAAACTGGAGCTCACTCTGTGAGATTTGAGTCTTTTTAATTCAGTGAAAGATCTGCTCATGAAACATGACACTGCTGCAGAAGATTTCCAAAGGAAAAATTTCACCTTGAATTTCACATTCAAATTTTAATAATGAATCTTCAATGCTTAGCAAATCCAAAGAAAAGTTGATGAAATCCATTTAGTCAGGAAGCCACTCTGCCCTTGGGGAAATTTTCAAAAGTATCTGAAGTACAGTAGAACCACAGATCCTAGTGCAAGTCAACACATCTTTTGTGTTTATCTTTCCCCAGTGCTTTGAGAAAATCTCCCCCAGAAAGCAACAAGAATGTAAAAACATCTCTAAAAGCATTCTTCTCTCTGAAAGGACTGTTCCCTGTATTCAGCATTAGCTTCTGCTGTGTTTCTGAGAGTGCTACTTATTTATTTGGAGAATAAGCTTGGCATTTTAAATTACAAATGTATTTTTAAACTATTTTTCTAGCAAGCAATTTAGTAAAATATTTCAAAAACAGAACAAAGCACTCAAGACTAAGTACTCTGAACGCATTTTTAAAACAAGGTGACAGTGACTTCAGGACCCACGTTGCTGAAGGTCTTCACTAACACATGCATTGCAGTGCAATGCAGACATACCCAAGTTAGTCTTCAAGAGATCTGGTCCAAGTACAGAACATAATTTAGCTGTAACAAGGTAAACAGACCACCACCGAGTTAGGTCTATGTTGCCAAATGGCTTCCCACATTGTTCCAAAAGGAACATCTCCAAAAATCTCAGACCTTTTACACCATGCTATGCCCAGAGCTATAACAGCAGGTATAACATTGTAAAAGAAATGCTTAATAGGATTAAACCTAACCTAGTGGCCTTCCATGATGGAGTGACTACATCAGTGGACAGAGGAAGGGCTACAAATGTCGTCTATCTGGACCTCTGTAAGGCCTTTGACACGGTCCCCCACAACATCCTTCTCTCTAAACTGGAGAGCTATGGATTTGATAGGTGGACTGTCCAGTGAATGAGGAATTGGTTGGATGGTCGCATCCAGAGGGTAGTGGTCAACGGCTCAATGTCCAGATGGAGATTGGTGACAAGTGGCGTCCCGCAGGGGTCTGTATTGGGACCAGTACTGTTTAATATCTTCATCAATGACATAAACAGTGGGATCAAGTGCACCTTCAGCAAGTTGGCAGATGACACCAAGCTGCGACACACCAGAGGGACAGGATGCCATCCAGAGGGACCTGGACAAGCTCGAGAAGTGGGCCTGTGTGAACCTCA
>NW_008795371.1:1314021-1315577 GCF_000699145.1 Aptenodytes forsteri | reverse complement strand
GAAACGTTCAAGGTCAGGTTGGACGGGGCTCTGAGCAACCTGCTCTAGTTGAAGATGTCCCTGCCCATGGCAGGGGGGGTGGACTAGATGACCTTTAGAGGTCCCTTCCAACCCAAACTAGTCTATGATTCTATGATTAAGAGAGAAGAGTTCATGCAGGAAGTCTGCAATGGTTTTTAAAATGAACTCCTGATTACATTTTACATTTTGTATGCAATCAAATTCTCATTCTTTCTTTGTCCCTCAAAAAGAAGAGCTTCAAAGAAAAAAACTTACCAAGAGTCCTCAATAAAAAAAAAGGCAAGCAATAAATGCTATAGGGTCAAAAGTTTGAAAAATATCTGGCTTTTTGTTTTCCAACATACCCACCCTATGAGTAGGCTTCATAGCTTTCCTTAACAATGTTCTTAAAACTGAGGAGAACACATGAGCCCATTTCCTCCTCCTCTAAGGTAACTTTAGCCCCTGGAGGTTTTAAAGCTAGCCCTGTAAATAGTGATGTAGGTCACTAGGGCTGGAAGAGCTGAGTGCTGGAATTGCCCAACCTGAGCTCTATGCAGCTGTACCAGCTCTGGGATACATAATCCTCCTGTGCCAGGAGTCAGGTTTCTCCACACAAGGTTCACTGGCAACGGTGCCAAGGAATTAATCAGACTCAAATCACAGGGAGAGTTTATATGATTCCAGAAAAGCCAATCTGAACACAGTAAACTGTAAACTACTAAGGCTTCTAAAACCTTATCATAGAAATTAATTACTCCTGAGTAGAAGGCTGGCATGCCAAAATGCTTTCACAACCGTAATATTCTCTAGATGATAGCCCTAGGCACAGCTGCTGAAATAATAGTCCACCATGTGAAAGCTGAGGTTTACTGGTAAAAACTTCCACAAAAGATTTGCATAAAACCGTGCACCCACTCAACACAAACACCATGGAGCAACATCCAAAGATACCTGCTTACAGTTCCCCACTAAGTGAGCATAGAGCTGCCTTACGGCTAAAGATGGTACGTTTTGCAAATTTTTTCATACACTCTTACTTCTAAAGAAATGCCTACACGATACTTTGCAGGCAGATGCAAGTCACCCTGTCCTCCTTCAAACTGGCCAGATGCCAATTCTGCACTGTATAGACAAAGGGTGAAAGGTGTAAAGATTTAACAGTGTTTAGCATGACCACATGCCTTTCTGAGAGAAAGTACCAGTACCAGGCACACTCAGTATCAGCATCATGTGGCTACAAAGCTTCTAGATGGCAAGGAGCATGAGCCAAGAAACCTTCTATCTGTCTGCCAAAAAGCATGGCAAACCATCACTTCAAAGCAAGCTAGAAATAGATGATTTGAGCACGAGGCTTTTGACTGAAAATTTTTGACTGTATGTCATATGCATACCTCAGTCTCAGGGGTGCCACTTTATTGCAACTATTATCTTACAAGAGATTAAAACAAAGAAAAAATAAAGAAAAAATAAAGGTACACTAAGGAGGTGTGGTGGTTTAACCTCAGTCGGCAACTGAGTACCACACAGCCGCCCGTTCGCTCACTCCTTCCCCC
>NW_008795371.1:1266278-1313747 GCF_000699145.1 Aptenodytes forsteri | reverse complement strand
CCCCAGTTTATGTACTGAGCATGACGTCACATGGCATGGAATGTCCCTTTGGCCAGTTTGGCTGTGCCCCCTCCCAGCTTCTTGTGCACCTCCAGCCTTCTCAGTCGGTAGAGCATGGGAAGCTGAAAAGTCCTTGACTAGTGTAAGCACTACCTAGCAACAACTAACACATCGGTGTGTTATCAACTTTGTTCTCATCCTAAATCCAAAACACAGCACTGTACCAGCTACTAAGAAGGAAATTAACTCTATCCCTGCCAAAATGAGGACAGGAGGGAAAGGTTATGAATTAAATCTCTGTGCAGAGACACCACATCATCTTCTGGATCAGGACAGGGAAACAAACCCAAGACATTAACTAATAAAAATTTGAAAAAAAAAAGTTTAAGTCAAAAGCTTCCAATTAGAATTTTGTACGCTCCTCTGAAAGAGCCAAGAGAAATTATGTGTTCCAGGCAAGACTTTTGATTTTGGGGGGGCTTTCAGAAGCTGACCAACAGCAAGGCAGTAAAATCAGCAGTCCTGTTAAACAGTACATTCGCATTATCTCAAGGACATAAATCACAAATTATACATAGATGCAAAAGAGCATCATACTTTAGTCTGTATTACAAAGGGAGGCAAAAGCAATTGCTGAGATTTCATTTTAATTCCTCACTGTTCACTTGCAAACTGTAACCCTATCTTCTCTGTGTGTTCAGACTGAAGACACATCTGATTTCTGCAATGAATTTCTACTGTTACCAAAGACAGTCTCATGTTACTCACCACAGACCGACAGTGTCTTTTGAGCCATGTTCTGACTTCTGCTAAAACCTTTTATGTTCAACCAGTGATGTTTTCCTTTTCTGTTTAAGATCCTTTGCAACAAAAGGATGCAAATTAACACCACCAATTATTTAGGGTTGCTATTTTGTTGTGGTCCAATGTTAGGCAGATAATTTTTAGAAAGGTATGAGGAGACAGAAACTAAACCTCAGGGACTGGTGACAAGAGGAGGTCATAACTTTTGCAAATGCTGACTTAAACTTTTCAGTGTTACTATTTAATTATCTGGCAATATTATTTTATCTATAAATTATAGATATTACATAGCTAGAAAATACAATTGCCAGGTGGATGATGTAGAACAGACTCCTTGTGCTACTCTGCCACTATTAAAAACACTTGAAATAATGAGTTCTGATCCTATGTGTAATTCCCCAGAATAATTTCATTTATAATCTATTAAAAACTACATGAATGTGATTATTGTATTAATGAAAAATAACAGTGTTCTCTCAAGCATTCAGGTTGTGTCCTATTAAAGATTGGGTGATTGTTTATTTTCTGATATGCATTTCTTTATATCCTTCCACCCTAAAATTCATTACAAAGCCAGAAAACACAGACTACAAATATGAAAAGATTAGATCCATCCTGATAGCTCCTGAAGTTCTCAGAAGGTTATAACCTGTCTCTTAGAAGTAAATTCTGAAAGTTCTCTAGTGAGCAATGCTGGCTCCCATAACATTAACTCAATAAGGCTGACTCTTCAGCAAGAGGCATGAGGTGCCAGCAATTAGCCTTCATGACTAGCATGCCCGGGCAAAAAGAGCAACCACAGAGATATGTTCTTCCCTAAAGGCTCATCAGTGTAACACAGCCTCATATAAACCCAAGAAACCATCATCCCATAGAAATACACATCTGTATTTTCTGTTAGCTTGTAAAGAAAGAACATATTTTCTGAAATTTGAAGGTGCAGCACTATAGGCATAATTTTTCCTGAAAATTGTCTTAGAATTCTTTTCTATCCAAGTATTCTTCAACTGTATTGTCAGTCCTAGAATCAGACAGACATTTTCACCTTCTTCCATTTAGTTGACGTACCTTTCAGATAGGCCTGTACACTCAATTACCTAGTTAGTGCAAGCCATCACGTCATTACTTAATTGTGAACACTCACACCATCACATTAATTATTTATTAATAATCCATCAAGTAGAGGATTAATCTAATTACAAAGCAGTTTCTAGGAAAGAAAATCTTCTGTATGTGAACTTTTAATATTCCATTTTTAATAGAAGCTCTGACAATAATTTAATGCTTTATTGCCAATTATGGTATTTCACTTCAGGGTAATACAAAACTTAACTTCTTTAAGCTTAGCTCAAATTGAAGTTCTGCCAAACGTGTGTTCTCTCTTGCCGAAAAAGAGAAGGCAGCAACACTACAGTTCTTCAGCTCTATGCAGTTAAATGTAGTAGGGCTGACAAATTAGAAGCACATCATGGTAATCTTAGAAAAATTAATCTGTGTTTATTTTCACACACACAGATAAAGGCAGATCTTGAGACCTTCTGCAGAAAATCAGTCTTTGCTCTCACTTGCATTTAGAATCACACTGACTACTGTTATTCTAGGTACAGCAACCTCTTCACTCACTATATGCAATAAATCGTATCTTCAAATACGTCTGCTAAGGAAGGATTTCCCCAGCCAAGGCAAGGAAAGGATTCCATTTCCATTCAGATAAATGATGGAATTCGGATCAGTTCGGGGGGGGGAAGTCCTTTTTTTTTTTGCTACCATTTGGACCCTACAGGACAGCCTCTGAAGATTATTAATGGAAAATAACTGCCCCACCCCATCTTGATTCAGAGATGTGCCCTCCAAAGTGCAAATGCAGGTCATCTGTGAGCAGGAAGCAAATATTGACATAGTCTTATTATTTGTAATTAGGGAAATATACCTATGGTATAAACATGAGCCTGGACAGTTTGTAACAGTTCTTAATAAAATACAGGCTTTCATGAAAAATACAGACATTAATTCAGGCAATTTCTTCCTGCGTGAAGAAACCGTTAATTCATGTCATAAACATCTATGGAGTCAAGCAGAGGGCAGGTGCAGGCTTTAAAATGACCTTGGTACAAAAGGAACAGATGGCCACTGTAACGACATTGGTGGAATAATAAAATTAAACTTAAAATTCAACCAGCAGTCAAAATAAGAATACGAATACATTAGTAGCACAATGTAGGTCTAATCCGATACGTAACACTTGAACTCAAGGAAATGGTGCAGAAATACAAGGCACATCTTATTTTCTTATTCAGGACATATTGGAGGAAGCTGAGAATGTTTCAAACTGGATCTGTGGTATTTTACAGAATTTTCAGAATCTGTAGTCAATGCAATGAATTTTACAACCACTTTTCATTTTAAACAGATGACTGTACAGAAACTCTTTCAGGACACAATTACCTTGAAACAGGCCTGAAATATCTGAATAAAGTCCTATTCTATATGTGTTCTAACTCATGTATATGAGGCTAAAAATACAGAGCTTTTTGTGTAAGTCTGCATATGCAAAGTACAATTAAGTGTAATAACAGAATGTCTTCCATGATCCAAAAGCAGAATACTATGCTAAATATTCTATTTGTCTAACCAGCAAGATAACATCAACTTCCCTAGTAAAGCTAAATTTCATGACTGAGACCACTCAGTATGATTGAGAAGATTTAATGACCTACTGAGTTATTACTTATAAAAAAGATTAAAAAAACCCTAACAGTAAGTTTGCTATACTTTGCAGCCCTCAGCAAAGTTAGACCTCATCATAAAAGGAGACTTAGTGTATTGTCACTGCACCAAAATTTTTAACGTATACTATTATTTGTGGCCCATGCTGCCTCAGAAAAGAGTTCTGAACAGTTTACATTAAAACCTTCCACACTGTTATTTTAAGTGCAATAAACATGTACTATAAACATTGTCCTGATTTGCTGTGGACATTGTACTGAAGAAAATTAACTCTATCCCAGCCAAAACCAGGACAGGAGAAAACAATGATAAATTGATACTCTTTCAGAAAAAAGTTATCTGAATTCATACTAACCAACAAGTTTCTTCTCCAAATCAAAGATGGTGTGCAATTACCATCTAAACTACAAGAAAGTGCCCTTTACATTATTAAAATACATTTGTACAAAACTGGGTTGGGCACTTGAATTACATAGCTAATCCTTGGCATACAGCTTTTCTGTAAATCTCATTCCACAATTACCACTCTGACCAACAGCTGGTTAACATGTGTAACTTAATTTTTTCAAGTTACCTTTTCTTATTTTGCATGTCACTGCCAAAGTTGCAGCTGTTAGAGCTAGGAGTTGCCTATTTGAAATCCTTAGGAAAACTCAAGGTTGTTTTATTTATCTGGCTAGCCAGTAGGTTCTGATTTAACTTCCTTAGTATGTCTGAGATTATCTCAATAAATCAAACCCAGAAATATTAACAAAAAGCTTTTTCTGCTATATCAGATAAATTGTTTAATTACCTATTGATTTGCTTAGGTATATGAATTTATCTAGTTGCACTAGATATTTAGGCACACAATTTATGTTAAAGCAAGAGTCATTAAATAAATCATGAGTTAGCTAGACACAATAGGTAAGATTTAGCCTTCTGAGTCTAATTCAGCAGAAGGAAGGCAAAGGTTAATTGATTAGTGCATTTAGAGTTACAGAAACATAAATGAAGACTTGGCATTTCTGCCTTGAATGAAATATCCAGGCACAAATGCTTTTCATCCTCCTCCTCAAAGGATAAACATCCTTCAGCAGAACTGGTATGTTCGCGCTGACTGAGAAGGGGGAGGAGCAGGAGATGGTAATGGGAACAAAAGGTCAGAACCCACTCACAGCATCAGAGGAAAAGGAGTAAGAACAAGTGCAAGTATCCATCCATGACAAAATCCACTATTTCACAAGGGAGGTGAGGTAAGTGGGGAGGGGAAAAAAGCACTAGAGCTTCTCTAGCTATACATGTGTCAAACTGTAGACATGGCACTTCAAATTTTGCACGTGCTTATAACAAAACCAAAAAGAAGCCATTGTGTTCATTACTTCAGCTGGTATAATGTAAAGTTACATCATATCGTGTAATAGACAAAATTCTCCTGGCATTTATACCTGTGCAATCTAAAGAGATGGGCTGATATCTATTTTCCATATACTGACATGAATGAAAGTATGCCTACATATGCCTACTTATATTTTACCTTTGTCCTGGTTTTGGCTGGGATAGAGTTAGTTTTCTTCCTAGTAGCTGGTACAGTGCTGTGTTTTGGATTTAGGATGAGAACAATGTTGATAATGCACCAATGTTTTAGTTGTTGCTAGGTAGTGCTTACACTAGTCAAGGACTTTTCAGCTTCCCATGCTCTACCGACTGAGAAGGCTGGAGGTGCACAAGAAGCTGGGAGGGGGCACAGCCAGGACAGCTGACCCCAACTGCCCAAAGGGACATTCCATGCCATGTTCGTGAGCAATTGCATTGTGCATCACTTGCTTTGTATTTTATTATTATTATTATTACTATTATTATTAGGATTTTATTTCAATTATTAAACTGTTTTTATCTCAACCCATGAGTTTTTCTCACTTTTACTCTTCCGATTTTCTCCCCCATCCCACTGGGGAGGAGAAGGGGGGAAAGTGAGCGAGTGGCTGTGTGGTGCTCAGTTGCCGACTGAGGTTAAACCACGACAACCTTATATTTTAAATAGCATTTAATCAAAAATGTATAGCCATAGCATATCCAGTTCTCTGCTAGAATTCTAGTTATAGCAGTAAATAATAGGCAATGAAGCCAATTCAGTGACTTATTCAAAGCTCTGCTTAGAGGAGCACACGCATCAAACTATCACTGGATCAGAGTGAACAATCAACATGTTTTACAAACCTCCAGAACTCTCCCTGGTGTGCAAGAGTCAACGTAGCCAATGGCAGTTTCTCTGACAACATTCCCACACGCAACTAGCCTACACTCTTTAAGAGTGAACCAGAACACCACCACTCCTGGAGGAACTCAGCAGCTGTTGGTTTTAGATCTATAACTGCTATGTAAGTTTCCAACAACAGCCTATACAGGTTTTTCCAGTGTATAACCTTTCCACTTAGCTTTTTTCTGACTTCATAACAATGAATTCTTAGAGAGACACAAAACAATTTGTAAAGAGAGCTTTAAAATAAATTCAGTACACTAGGTCTTCTTTGTGTGACTCCACAAATACCAGCATGCCATTACCAAGATGCCAACATACTTTGGATTTTAAAATATAGTGTCCCTTCTTTTAAAATATGGAAGAAATTCTCCAAATGTAAACTATCATATAAATACTCACTGGGTCAAAATCACAGTACAGAAATAATTTTTGTCAGAAGCTGTTCAACAATTCTTTCAATACTATGCTTAGTGCAAGAAAAATATTTCAACAAATATGCATGTATCACTGACTTCTGGTTTTTATACCGTCCACTAAATTCTAGAGGTTTTTAAAGCACAGAAGCTTATTACAAAGCTCACCACTCTGGCCGTATTGCTACACCAGTCCTCCCCCTTCTTCCACCTCAAAACGTTTTTACAAAACGTCATTGAAGTCAGGCACGTCATAATGTGGGCTCCACCACACTAGGTAAGACTAATATGCAATACACTTATCTAACAGTATTTTTGAACTAAAGCTCATTACAATGGATGGATATATTGATCACTGGGTTTTTGATTTTTCATCAAAATCGTTATGAATGATACAGCAGGAAGCCTAAATATGCCAGTCCAAGAAAAAAGGCTGCAATTATTGGATCTGAATTCCTGAAAAACTCAGGATACATTTACAAAGACCAAATAGCAACACTGACATCAAATTATTCAGTTATTGGGCCAAAACTATAAAATTCCTTCCCTTCCCACCCTAAGAACAAACAGTAAGATATTCTCTCTTACAAAGGAGGCAAAATGAAGCATAAAGCATCAGCAGGAAAAAATGATAGGCCGATAAATGGCAGGAGACAGTATACAACTTGGTAAATTGTTTCAGATATTGCTGAAGGAAGGAAATCCAGTAGGAATAGATGACCACTTCTACACCACAGCAGGCCAGAGATGGCTCAAATAAGAGAGGTCTACTACTATTTAAAAACTAAATAAATAAAATAATAAAAAATAAAAAAGCAAGTCAAATATGGAATTGTCATTGCAGAACCTCCGGGAGGGGTGGGGGTATTTTCTCGTAATTTGGGATTATCATCTGGCTATAATGTGACTACTGCAAACACAGTAATATCTTCAAGGAATCTGACTGAATCTGAATACATTAAAGATAAAGCCTCCTACGACTAGTGATATTCAACTGTCACTATGGTACAGTAAAGCCCACAACAAAACTTGACCCCTACTGACATTAAATAAATAAAAGGTGTCAGACTTACCAACTACAGTGAGCATAAAACTGGATTGCTGGTAGATTAAACCAGGACGACATTGCCCTTATAAAAGTGAAATTACATTGTGCTAAGAATATTACCAGAAATATAACCCAAAATAGTCAAAAAAAGCTCCAAGTAACAGGAAAGGCTTAAAACGAAAGAGTGGTGTACACATTCTATCCTCATACAAGTCAAAAAAACTACAGATGTAAATACTGATTTTTCTAGTAATTTTATCTGCTCTGCTAGTTTTGCAGCACAAATACCTGACACAAAACACCTAGGAAAATACAGTTGGGTCTATCAGCTATACCAGAACACTGAAACCCAGATGCTATACTATACTGAAATTTGATGCTACTTAAGTTACATTTGCAAAACCCACTGTTTTAGATTAATCTCTGGCACTATCCTGTTGAGAGTATGTGGAGGGATTAATGTTGTTATACTTACACCTTTAAAACTCCACAAATATAAAGAAACACAATCCAAGAATTTGTAAGACACATTATTTATTCTTTGCTGTACAGAAAATTCATGCGTTTCACTATTAAATCCCAAAACTTAAATTTATGCATTTCCCCAAACTTCTCAAGTCCCCAAGGCACTATCCTGTTGAGAGTATGTGGAGGGATTAATGTTGTTATACTTACACCTTTAAAACTCCACAAATATAAAGAAACACAATCCAAGAATTTGTAAGACACATTATTTATTCTTTGCTGTACAGAAAATTCATGCGTTTCACTATTAAATCCCAAAACTTAAATTTATGCATTTCCCCAAACTTCTCAAGTCCCCAAGACAAAACAAAAAATACACATATACACCACCCCCACCCCCACCCCCAAAAAAGAAACCTTGCAATCTCAACACACATCTTTGTTCTCATAAGCCTTAGCACTGACCTATTTATTCCCCAAGGAAAAATTCAGTCAGAAACAGCAGCAGAGAGCAATTAAACAGTATCATAGCATTCAGTCCACTTGGGGTCATTATTTGTTAGTTTCAACAACTTTGTAACTGTTATTTGAAGCCTGAAACCAACTCTACACTACAGCTGGGAAAAAACCTCCACAGTTTGGCATCTGAAAAGCAGTCAATTATATAATAATACCCAATATTGTGTAAAGCAGATGTTCTCAAACTAGAGCCCGCTGCCCTCCTGAGATTAGTAAAGACCTCCTGGGGGTCTGCAAAGTTCCTTGATTTTGCTTGTAAAGCTTGTGCAGTTACCTAACTGGGCTTGACAGAAGGAGGAAAGGGTCTCCAGAAAAACCAATTCTTCAAAGATTAAGAAAAGATCATCTGATTTCACAGTATGCACACAAGTACACACCGAAGATTTTAAATGCTCATATGAGTTAAGATTTGAACAATATTTATTTTGATCATGCCACGGCAATGGAGAAAACTTGGAAATAGAAACAAATCTCTTATCTCCTTGTTGAGGGTGTTATTTGAGCAATCTGGATAGAAGGGGTTTCTTCCTCACCTGTCCACAGCCTCCTTCCGGCAACTGTCACTGCTCCTGCTGTAACTCCTAAAGAGCGAGAGAAGAGACAGCAGCAAGCTGGGGGGATCAAGCAACTTTTCTTGGTCTTGTTACGGCTTTTGGCCTTCCCCTCCCAAGCAGAGTCAGATACTTCTCTGCCACATGCAGAATCAGAGAAATCATGTGAAACTATTTCAAGGTCAACACACAAAGGTCAGCTCCCACAACTGTGAAAGTTGTGGGTTTACTGTCATGCAAGGCCTTGGTCCAAAAAAAGACACAAGCATGGGTATAACACTGCAAATGAACACAGCCTTGCTAACTTCATCTTAGTATCACAGTATATGCAGATCGCTAGACTGCTGTGAGATCTCTCTTGAAGGCTCCAGTTTAGAAATACACTTACTTGCTTCTTAGTTTGTATGAATTCTCTTTTTGATGGGAAACAGTCATGGTATTGCTTTGTTTGTCTGAATGCAGATTTCTGCCTGGGAATCACTGAAAAGCCAAAGAAAATTTTACATTCAGAAAGTAAGGTCACTCAAGGAAATTGCTAGTTTACAGTAGTCCAGTAAAAACACAGAGCCAAAAGTCCCATGTGAATAACTGCCAGCTCTTAGAATGATGCTGTTCAAGATATGATAAGCTACTCCCACCGTAACTCTCCATATCAGGTGACTGCAATTATTTCCCACACTAAAAAATGCAGCATACACTGGACTTCCTATTTCAGTACACCAGCAATGCTCATTATTCCTTGAGGATTTTGTGTCATTAATTACTGATCTTTTCATCTAGTGTAACTTTTTTCCCTACTAAATATGTATTTCTGATTCTATCCATGTGAGATACATTAGTTAAACATTTTCATTAATATATCTGTGCTTAGAAAAGCTTTTTTGTGTTACAATTCTCAGTCAGTAAAGCTTCAATTCATCAAAGCACTTAAGCCTGCACCTAACTCCAAATATGCACGTAATCCCATTGACTTTAATGGGACTGCTTACTTGCTTAGTTAGGCACGTGTTTAAGAATCAAGGCCCATGTAAGCATAATTGTGCTCTCTGGCCTGGACCCAAGCCCTTAAAAAAGGGAATAAGCAGAATGGAGAACAAATGTTCAGTAAAGCTGTAAGAAGGTACAGCAGCTTTCTAGGGAATATGCACAACATCAAAAAAAATTTGTTTAACTATCTTTACAGAAAATCCTAATCAGAGTTAACTGGGAATCCAGTTATTGAAATCCACCAAGATATTTTCAAACCTAAACTGAGCATTTTTAAGTATGCTTATTCAATAAAGGTGTTGGAAATCATAACTAAAAGAAAAGCTAATACTAGAGCATACAAGCATTTTCTCCAGATGCGTTTATGCCGCTTCACACAACTCATCCAGTTACTAAGGAACATAGTTGTCCAATGCTGCTAAGCACTGACACCTCCCCCTCTTTTTATGGGCTGAACTTAATTTAAAATACTTTTAGAACAATGTATGTTAAGTCTGAAGTTGTAATATAATTTCAACTAGGTGCACTAATGTAATCAAGAATTCAGTCCTGCATTTTTAACTTCCACAAGAATTCAATGCCTCTCTGGGTTTTATTCAATGGAGAGCTTTACAAATCCTCACATGAATGAACTGTTTGTACAAATTTTGTCAAAAAATGGAAGTAAGTTTGTAATGCTAGATGCTGTGACGAACAGCGAAGCAACATGTGGAGTCACACAGCCCTGCGTCCTCATTATCAGGTAATCTCTTAGAGTCCCATGTATCAGCCTCTGTTCTGCTAGACCAACAGCTAAAAATCTACTGCCACTTCTACTAATTTTTTTTATTCATTACAAGTTCTCTGTCTGCTCCACAGAAATGTAAAAAGTAAACAGTTTGGATCGATTTAAAAATAAGCATAATGCTTTTTTTTTTTAAAGAAAAAAAAAAGTAGTCAAACTAAGACACATTCCATTTGAAAATAACTATTTCATTTTAAAGCACTTGAAATAAAAGAAAAGAAGTAAAAGGCTAACTTAAAAAACGCACTGGATACTGGCAGTGACCTCCTCCTAGTACTCCTCAATGCCCACATGCCCAAGATGTGGAAATTCCAAGATCTAGCAAGACTTACCAAAATTTTCACGTGTGTTCTCAAGCAACTACAGCTTGTCTGAATGTGGGATTATGCTTTAAATTCCTCAGTGTTTTCTGTGGGAGTTACTCAATGCTGAGGCAGAGAACAAGAAAGAGAAAGGTTCAACAGCCTGCAGTGGATACTTACCTGGAAGGTGGGACCGTGCTCCAAGTAACAACCATAACTTCTATAGGAAGTGGAACAGATGCCACAGTATTGACAGGTAACACCATGCCCAGTGCATCAAGCAGCATGGTAACTGGGATAATTCTCAAAGCAATGGGACATAGCTTCAAGTCCCACTGAATTCAGTACAATGTCAAAATTGGAAAAAAATTCAACCACCTTTAAGGCTGGTAAGAAATAGAAGATACTTCCAAAAAATACCCATTTTCAATATTTTCCAACAGAATGCCTTGAAACTACTGTAGTAACAAAATAAGCTAATTTAATTTTCATTTACTTGCAGTTTAAATGCTACAGACACTCAAAAGCTGCAATATTTTTTGCCAGAACAAAATATGCCACAAAATCTTAGAAAGTGTTTCTCATTTCTAAACACAGCCTCTCTCATTGGAATCTGCTTTATGACAGGAACGTCAAAGCAATGTATTTGAGAAACTAGAAGAGGTGCCTAGAAGACTTATCCAAGATAAGACCATTTCGCATCTAATCCAATCTAGAAAATGGAGTTATAAAAACTGCACAGGAAAAAAAAGGATGTTACATTCCTTTAAAAAAAACCCAAAAAACAAAACAAAACAAAAACAAGGGCAAAAGAACAATTCCTCCCATGTCAATGTCCATGAAACTCAGGAACTGCTACTACCAGGCCAGGTTCATTCTTGCCACTGCATGGCAAGTTAAACACAGGAAAACCTGACAGCTGGAACACAATGCAAGTGGTGAAACTGAGGACTTTTGACTTCTTCCTCTTTGCATCACTGATGTTGAAAAGAGAGTAGTGGCAAAGGTAGCAGAAGCCGCCAGTATATGAAGTGGCAATAGTTTCATTTATATTATTAAGATTATTTGAAAATACAGGAGTGAGATTTTTCTGAGACTGACGAGTACTCCTCACGCTTCCTAGCAAGCAGGATAGATAAAGATAACATGGTTCTGATAAAAACAAAACCAAAAGCTTTCTATTTAACAAGACGAATAATTCTCTCTCTCTCTCTCAGAATGGAACTTAAACATTTGACAGTTCAAATGACCAAACACCTGACAGGTAAGATTCTTATACCTTTTTATAAAATAGTTACCAGCAAGTTTAAGATGAGAACAACTCTACAGAAAACATTTTCTGAGGGACGTGGTCCCAAGTTTCAGCTACACTTATACTTTGCTCAGCAAAGCTGCACTGCAGGAGAAAATAAATAAGATGAATCCATTTTTTAACAATGACTCATAGTGCAAAAATAAGCCTGAAGCTTTTCTTAAGTACTGTTTTCACTGGCTGGTTGATATTGCAGTGCAGAATTTAAAACTAATACAACTACAAAAACACAAGGCTTTAAACTCCTAATACATTAGATACACAGAAAGTACATCATGGTTGGCTTGTACTGGCTCCTGAATAATACAGAAATATACACTGCTTTAACTATCTGGTACAATTGAAACGTTAAGCAACAACAACTGGAAACCCACATTTTTAAAAGCACTGTACAGCAGAAGTCAAGCATTTTACAGTCCAGAAAGATCTCGCTAGTTAGCATTGCTGTTCATGATCTGCTTTTGGGCTGTTTTAATTGGTTCTGTCCAGTAACTGATCCTGTGAACTATCTTTGTCAGGACAAGTGACAAGGACAGTAAAGCATCCATGAAGTATACTTTCCACAAAGCTACTTTTAAAAGCTAAGACAACTATAGATCTGCAATGAATCTGTCAGATCATCTTCATGTTTTGTTACTGATGGAACAAACACTGCACAGGCAAGAAAATACCTCTGGAAAACCATATGCAACAAGCAATGACATTTACATAGAAATATTATTTCAAAATGCCAAAAATTCTTAGCTTTACCCTTTTTTGGTTATATAGATTTACTACTTCATTTATCACTGAAAGGGGGGCGGAAATCAAACGAAGACTGGAATAAAGAATGAGCAACTAATACATAAGGAAAACACAAACAATGATATCAGAATCTATTTCATCCCATTTGATTTTGTTGCTGAAAACAGCAATGATCTCAGAGCTGTATGGAAGGTGGAAGAAAATCACAATGTACAAGTATTACTTGCAAACACATAACTTTTTTTTTTAATATCTTGCCATCCTAGAGGATAGAAATTTAAGACTTATAAGCATATCAGAGGGGGGAAACAAACCTACAAAAGCAATTCCAAGCTCCAGTCTAGCCTTAGTAGCTGTACAAACTCATTAGTGTCCATAACAAAGGTGAATGACCTCGGAGCAGTCTAAGAGTCCACTGCAAACATTCCAGAGTTCAGAAGTCATGTCCGTCACACTGTGACTTTGTGTCGGCAAAAGGGCTTAACAAACTTTAGACACATAAGATAAACTGCATCTGCCACATACAGCCAACTCTAAACAAACAAATCTCACAGTAATAAAATTTATTTGTTTTAATAAAATTCTATAGGCTGTAAAACAATATCCTTGTGCAGGTAGGATTTCCAGAGGTCAAAGACTTTTCAGTCATGCCCCATTTCTTGAAATGTGAGCATAAACTGCAACAATCCCTTTAAAATGAAGGCTTGCCATGGTAGGAGACACATACAATTATGACAACTATTTTCCAGTCTTAAGGAATACAGACATTTTAGGCTGCTTCCATGCAGGCCACTGTACTTATTTAAGGGTTTAAATGCTGGGTATTCAGACAATAATATAGTTTCAATGCATACATATTTCTTCCATTAGATACAAGAAGAATCTGATTGAAAGATCGTGCTGCTTTATAATACTCAAGGGTTGCACGAGGCCACCTGAACCTATTTTAAAAGTTGTTTCCTCCCTCTCAGCAGACATTGGATGAATATTTTAAAATTAAGCAGTCGTCTGGCCCAGAATTTAGGGTCCAATTTGCCTGTGTTCATATTTTATTTAAATAAGCTTTAGTGAATGCATAATATCCCTCAAATCTCTCAATATTTCACATTCAGTCCTTCTCCAATTTTACTACTGAAGACACCTTAAGACACACTTTTCTCTACATGACTGTTTATGAGAATCTTAAATTGTGAAACAAGAATATTTACTAACTGCATAAATGCGTGAACTTTTCTTTTAAAAAAAGTGGAAAAGATTAGCCAAGTTCTTCTTCAGCTTTAGACACATACACAGCTACAAGAAAATGAGATTTGGCCTATCAACACAAACCCCAAAAAAGATGTTCTGCAATGGCTAAGGTACATTTAGACATACCGGTCTTTGCGTTTAAGTACTGAAAATTATGAAAACCCAAAAATACATTTCTACTTCTCATAAAAACCATTAAAACATATTTCATTTACTGAACAAACCCTAGTAAAAAAGCATAGCAATACAAAAAAGAGCATCTATTTGAATTTAAAAATCCAGTTTACCTTCAAAAACAACAGAAGCCCTACCTGTATGCGTGTGTAATATACCTGGCTTGAATAGCCTGAAGAAAAATGTTCAAAAAGACAAAAATGTAGAATTTTTACCTCAAGATGATTCAAGTGCTGATCACAATAGCTTAATGTAGTCCCTAAAATATTAAAATACACCTAAGCAATGGAGAATCATTAAAGTCAAACAGCACCAAAAGCAGCGGGGAGGTGAGGTGGGCACAAAAACCTACATCCAAGCCACATATTCTTTTTGAATTCGTAACACACACTAGATAGCAATGCTCTCAGCAAAATTTCATGCATGTTTACTGCATTGAATTCAAAGGCATGATTCACATTTACTAATTTTTGTAGAATTACTGGTAGCTCCTAGAACTACTCACTGTTTTCTCATAGAATAATAGTAACTAATGTCCTCTTCAGCAGAGAGGCATCCACCACTCCAAAAATTTGCCCACTTCCAAAGAAGCTGCCAAGAAGGAAACAATTCACCATTCACTGCATCCCAAAAGGAAAAAAACAAAACAAGAAGATGCTTTTCCAGTATTATCAATTTGTTGCGATAAGTATTCTAACTGAAGTGACAACTTCCGCAGGAGCAACAGAAAAGATGTCCCGAATCCCGATGGACCAGCTGGAGAAATCAGAGATCCAAGCTATCTTTCTGACTCTCCAGAAGACCACCATCTCAACCTCCAGCATGGAAGTGTACTGAACTAATTTATTTTAGCCTAAAATAGCTTTTAGGAGCAATGAAACTGCTAGGAATTGCTCAATTTGCTACTGAAGTTGTTGAGATGCAGGCCTGGGTTCTCTTCTGACAAGTATGTTTACTCAATTTTCCCTCTATCAGCTACCTCTCTTCCTCAAGGGAACAGTGCCCCTTGCTCACATTGTTTTGGATCATGAAAGCCGCTAGAAAAATTAAAAGAGCCATTCTGAAAGGTGACATTTTTTCAAAAGGTTAATTTCTTTTAGGAAAATTCATTTTCTAATATGAGTAAAATCAATACTCAAGCTACAGCTAGTTACTGAAATTTAATGTTAATACAGATGAACAGAGCTACAATAATTGCATAACCCTTCGCCCACAGCAAATGAAAGGTAATGCGATTATCTTAAGTCTCTAGTTGCAGCAATTCCAGGCTGCATTATTTCTTACTTGACATGAACAAGCATCAGTCACAGGTGGTTACTGTTGTTTAGCTAATCTGCAATAACGTGGTCTTGCATCCAACCCCTGAAGTACTTCCAAACATTAGCATATACCAGTTGATTTAAAGCCATGTTTTCTTCAAGCTATTTGTTGTACTGTACATACTGCACACATATGTGAAACATACACATTTCCTTCTCGTACTACCCAAGCTGTGCAAGACTTCAAAGTCCTCCATTATCTCCTCTACAGAATGTTCTTCCTTACCGGTGTCACTGCAAATCTATAGCAGAACGGTCTAGATTTGATTCTGCTCCAATTATCATCAACAGAAGCATCAAGTAAGTTACAGCTAGAGAATCCCAATTCTTCCTTTTGTCATACTTTCCACCCTACTAAACCGGGTAAAACTGTGTGTACTAAAGAGAACACATCAGCAATACAGCTATGGTGTAAAACAACCCTTCTAGGAAAGCAAGACTACATTCATTTATTGTAATCATATGTCAAGAACAGTGTTGAGGAAGAAGCATCTGCTTTGTAAGAACATGTATTTAACACTATAGCAGGAACTTAGTCCCCTTGAAAAATGTTATACTAAGCAATTCTTCCACCTTGCATTTTATAAGGTATCACCAATGCATACTAGAAACATCCACATAAATTCATTAGACTTGTGTGTAAAGGCTCACACCTCTCTACAGAAAAACGCTTGGGGTACAGGGAATAAACATGGACAGGAAGGGAAAGGAAGTGCCTCTGTCACAGAAAAGTTTGGGACTAGAGGACTGATTTTACTCGTAACTAGTTTCTGAAGTATTCTGCCGATATTTTTCATACTTACATAGGGACCAAACCGATACGCACATTCCTGCTTCTGTCATCATAGTTCCTTGTGTGTTCATGAACTTGAGAAGAATAAGCCAGACTACATATAAATAGCATCAACAACAGCCCAATATCAGTAACTAACAAGTCTCTGACATTTCTAATTTCTATAAGGTCAACATCCTGGCAAACGACAGTTATTAAAATTATAGGCACAGTTCTAGTATGGAAAGGGAAAGGCAATGTCTGTAAAAACATTTTGTATTTTATAGAAGAAAACAGATTTTTGTTTCAAAGTCATCTTTCCCTGCTATGAGATACATACATACTTATGTTTCTAATTTCCACTACACAGGGTTTGTTAAAACTACACATAAGCCAAACTATACTAAAATACTGCCAGTGAACTATTAGGATTGCTTGACTGTGGGCACAACAACTTTAACCTTGGCCAAGTTTTCATTTCATGAAATGCACTTAGATGCCAGGTTAAGCTGCCTCACACTACAAAGCTAACAATGTAATGTGGCAGACATTACTGATACATTTAAATGCGCCATAATTTAAAAAGAATATCTATCAAATTTAATGCCTGTGCTCAAGTAGGTTTTTACAAGAGACTTTGAACAGATCAGGTGTCACTGTTTGTTACGAAGAGGGAACAGGAAGTTATTCACAAGCGTTTTGACAACTTCTCCATTGAGCAAGGTATAAATACTCTTGTTCAAAGATACCATATTGTCAGAATTCCAGGAAATTGGATTATCTCATCATCAGCAACAACATAGTATATTCCTGTGACTGCATAGAAGCTGTGGCCATAAAAAGGATTAAATATGTCAATCTTATGTAATAACATCACATTTGTTCTGTTTTGTTCAAGTCTTGCCGCTATTTCTGCCAATGTGAAAAACCTGTTGTTACAACAATAAAATGTTTGGGGCCCCAAAATAGGGCACAGAACTGCAAATCAATAGAATTTTTAATAAGGGTTTGAACTCACCTCACTGGTTTTGTGAAGTCTGAGCATTAAGTATATGGTTCTAGTCAGTTTTTTATTTCTCTCAGCAGCCACAGAAGCTGGAAATTTACATTACTTTAAATGAAAACTTAAATTATCATACATTCATGTGACTCCAGTCTGTAGGACTTCGAGAAAAGTCAAATACCATGGCACAGGGGGGCAGGGCGCGGAGAGAACTGTCAATATCATGATTCTAGTTTCACTGAGAAGCCACAAGAAAGTCTGGCCGATTTCAGGTCCTGTTAAAAATTCAATTTCAACCAAGTTTGAGCAAGCTCATTTTGATCTAGCTGTACACCGTTTTACAATCTCTGATCTAATCTTATTAAATTTCACATACTGAGGTGGTACCAGATGACATCCAGAATACTTTTTTATTTTGAGCTTTTGAGAAAAGCTCAAAACCCTTATGGGAAAACTTAACCAATGTGAAATTTAAACTGAAGGGAACTCTGCATAGACTCCTGTGAAACTAAACTGTATCTTGAAAACATCTTGTAAACAAGAGCTCCTGCATCAAAATTGAAATTCTGGTCTCGGCAAAGAATTATGACTCAACATTCTTGCTCTCCCTGAGAATATTCTCCCACACCTTTGTTCTGCTCAAGGGCAAAACACAAAAACACAACTTCCTGCAGATCAATGTGGTCAAAACATATAGAAAGTACACAAAAAACAGTTTGTTACAATGAAGTGCAACACTGCTATTAATCCAGTCCCTATGTACATTTCACTACAATTAGGTCTCAAAAATTGTATTTATCCTATAAAACAAGGATTTGCCACACTATTCCCATTTTTGAGATGGAGAATCTAGGCATTAAGAGCACGTTTGGGACAAAGATGCATCATATGGAGGATACAAGAACCAGTTCCCAGCAAGCCACCCAAAGGAGGAAAGTCACAATACTATTGGGCTCCACCTCGGTTAAAAAAATTGGTTCTTAACAGGGCTACAGAGTCTGAAAAAGAGCTTTTGGGTCCAGTTTGCCCATTCAGCACACGCTCAGGTATCCTTACACAGTGCTGTATTAATGATAACCAAAGAGATTAAAAGAAATATCCAAGGTCACCCAGGAAATCTACTGCAGAACAGCCCTACTAGTTTGACTGGAACAGTGATCTGAATCCATACTAGCTCTTAGGAGCAACCAACCAGGCACTCTACATAGTCCGGTGACTTCATCTCTCCATTAGATACTGGTAAGGCTTGAACTTTCCTGCTTTCCAAGTGTCTCTTCTTTTACACATACACTACCGCAAATTTTATGTCTTTCCACATTCCTAACACGGTAGTACCTTTTTTCATGGCTTTCATTTATCACAATAAGACAACACTTCAAGCGTATTTTAAGACAGAAGAGCTCCTTAACTATTTGCTCTGGGTGCATCTATATGTGTGTGTGCAAGTGCCTACATAAAAAGAAAAATATATGCACACACAGAACTACTGTCTATATGTACCTTCCTCCCAAGGATTTATTTATTCACGGTAGTACCTTTTTTCATGGCTTTCATTTATCACAATAAGACAACACTTCAAGCGTATTTTAAGACAGAAGAGCTCCTTAACTATTTGCTCTGGGTGCATCTATATGTGTGTGTGCAAGTGCCTACATAAAAAGAAAAATATATGCACACACAGAACTACTGTCTATATGTACCTTCCTCCCAAGGATTTATTTATTCATGTGACAAATTTGCCCAATGCAGTCTTATCAAAATTGTAATTTTTGTTTTAATAGAAGTGCCTAAAAACATACTGGACCCTTTCCAGGCTCTAAAGTAATATTATAATGTAGTTAAATGAAAACAAAGCCTAAATACTTAATTTCCCGCAGACCAGATTTCCAAGATTGCTGTTCCGGTTTCCTGATTAAATAATAGGTATTTGGGGATATTCTGTTACCAGTTCTTATTAGTATTTTCAATTTGCTTCAAAAAATCATCAAAATAAAATTAAGCATTTACTTACTATTTGGCTCCTTAGTAAAAAAACGCTTAGGTCAGACTAAGCTGCACTGTTATCACTTTCTAAAAATTGTTCTACTTTCATTAAGACTTCTGGGTTATTGGCTCCTGATAGTTTATTATAATTTCTTAGTAGTTTTGTAGTTAACCAAAAAGTACCTAAATTCTAAAGTTTCTGAAATGACTGAATTGTAATAAAATTTCCATCTTATCAGTAATTTTATCACTAGTAACAGTAATTAAAACACTACCAATATTAACCTGCCACCAGTTGGTATATTAGGACTATAAGAGAAAAGATGAGCAAACCTTTAGCAATAAATATACTTTCATATTGTATTTCTAAGAACTCTGACTAGAAGATGAGCTCTGAAATATCACTAATTGCTAACACTGCACTAGCACAAAGGAGGTGCAGCCACAAACCAGCACAGGGTTATCCAACTGCAAACAAAGAAAAAAAAGCTGATCTCTAGACCATGGACATCATAGGAAACAGCGTGGATTCAAACTGACAGAGAAAGCAACAAAAAAAAATCAAAATGAAAATTAAATACTAATTCCATTTATTGTTTCAGTGATTGTTTTAGCACTCACCACGTAAATCCTCACACATGCAAGCCTTTATTTTTCCCCAAATGTTCATAAATAGCCTCCTTCCCACTTCATGACCCCATCTGCCATGTGAACATTTCAATCTGCCAATAAGCTGTCTTTAGCACACGTACATTGCCTTTTTTATTTGTAACAACTTATAGTAGTCTTATTGCACATTCCAACCCCACTGCAGGTTGAACTCTACTAACAGACACTCAGCAAGCAAGCAGAGAGAAAGTACACAACCAAATAAGAATTCTCACAAAACATGTCATACCATATCAAGCCTGCCCTAATACCGTACAACTAAGTCTTCCCCCGCCTCAGCTTTTCCTGTGTTTACCATGACAAAATCATTTGTGGTTGTTTACAGTGACAGCCTTCTAGTATAAACATTACCAGACAACAATAAGAACACAGTTTCTTCATTGTTATTTTTGGTATGACATAAGACACACCCTGCAGTGAGAAAGCTTCCCTATGCAACGTTTCCCTATCCAGTATTTCCCTGGGACAATGGCACAAAACTGATGCAGCCCAATCCTGAACGGACTGATGCATCACAGCCTCTACTGACATAAATACAACACACAGAGAATAAGCCAAAATACCACTCAGTCTATCGGGGGACTACTGACAATGTCTAGTTTTAGGCACAGAATCACAGGCAGGGACATCTTCAACTAGATCAGGTTGCTCAGAGCCCCGTCCAACCTGACCTGGAATGTTTCCAGGGATGGGGCATCCCCCACCTCTCTGGGCAACCTGGGTCAGTGTTCCACAACCCTCAGCGTCAAAAATGTCTTCCTTATATCTAGTCTGAATCTACCCCCCTTCATTTTAAAGCCATTCCCCCTTGTCCTGTCGCAACAGGCCCTGCTAAAAAGTTTGCCGCCATGTTTTTTCATAAGCCCCCTTTAAGTACTGCTAGGCTGCAATAAGGTCTCCCCAAAGCCTTCTCTTCTCCAGGCTGAACAACCCCAACTCTCTCAGCCTTTCTTCACAGGAGAGGTGTTCCATCCCCCTGATCATTTTTGTGGCCCTCTTCCGGACCCGCTCCAACAGGTACGCGTCTTCCTTATGCTGAAATGCTGAGGGCTCCAGAGCTGGATGCAGGACTCCAGGTGGGGTCTCACCAGGGCAGAGCAGAGGGGCAGAATCACCTCCCTCGACCTGCTGGCCACGCTGCTTTTGATGCAGCCCAGGATACGATTGGCCTTCTGGGCTGCGAGCGCACATTGCTGGCTCATGTCCAGCTTTTCCTCCACCAGTACCCCCAAGTCCTTCTGGGCAGGGCTGCTCTCCACCCCTTCATCCCCCAGCCTGTATTGATACTGGGGGTTGCCCTGACCCAGGTGCAGGACCTTGCACTTGGCCTTGTTAAACCTCATGAGGTTCACACGGGCCCACTTCTAACCAAGGTGCCAGGATCTCTTTATACATTCTGCAGAGAGGAATCTATAAGCCCTTTTTGGGAATCCTAACCTAATCACCACAATGAGATGCTGAAAGTCAAATGGCTTGAACATTTCCAAGCTCTGATCTCTAGCACAAGAAACATAATCCAGTCAATTAACAGAGAAAAATTCTGTAACTAAAAACACAGATCAGTTTGTTTTTATGGTATCATTTATAATTTAGGAATAATTGTGAAGTTTTCATCCATGTTCTAAATAGGAGAACAAGAATGCATATTTATACACTCAGTCCCCTTCTTCATAACTTTGTCCCCATTGCTTGCTTGTCCAGGTGTTAAACAGATCCCTCACATGAGTTTCAGAACATTATTTCTGCTGCAGCCCTCTTTGTTTCTTTGCAATAAAATCTAAATTACTTTGTTTCCTTTTGCTATTTAACCTCAGTAGTCTTACACTAGCTACATGATTCTCTTTTACAATCGCTTTCCCATCTCCCTCGAATGAATTTCAACTGGTTGAAATTTCTTGTATTTCTTTTTTCTTTGAACTGCTGTAACGTAACACAAAACAGATTGGTTCTCTTGGTTACTTAAAAGGCATTAACTATAAATTAGTAATTCCTGCATAAGAGACATCACATAAAACACTTCCACCTCAACCACAGTACAGAGTACATAGTTCTTCATCAGTTTGCCTCTTTTGTGAATGCAGTACCATGGTGCAAGCTATCTTACCACAGGTTATCATCGCTTGTTTAGTTAGAACACATTCATGAATACTCTTGAAAGGGACTGAGAAAAAATAATAGTTTTGAGATCACATTTATCTTGTATTTTTATCCATACTCCTTTTTTCTTGTCTACACAACTTCCACATCACAGCAGAAAACCAGTAATTCAGAAGCAGAACCAGTGATCCAAGAGCTCAGGTTTGTTTATGAACAACCATGTGAAGGGACTGGTGTGTTACTGAATGTTTCTTAATAAACACTCTCAGCATCCTTTCATAGTAGTATATTACTGTATTACAGGACTTTATCTTGTCTCTTTAAAACCATGTTAGGTGCAGAACATGACTCTACTGGGAGGATTACTAAATTGCATGTGCTGCTGTTTGTACTGTGAACTCAAAACAATCAAGTTCATCTCTCACTCCCTACCCAGCAAACGCTGCCAGTTGTAGGCCTCAGAAAGACACTTAAAATTACTATCAACAGCTTCAAGCAAAAAGAGAAACTTTAAACAATAAAGTCAAAACTAAAAGGACTGTCATTAAAAAAGATACTACACTAAAATGTTGGAAAAAAGGTTTAAAAGATAGGAACAGAAAAAAAAATGACTGGCAGGGGAATTATACAGGTTGGTTTACTCTTCAGCTGCTAGAATCATCAGCTGTCTCGGAGTCAAAGACTGAAGAAGAGAATATGTACTCAATACTAAACCCAGAGAAAGTCAGTAGCACCCAAGAGTGATTATTTGATTATTCCAACCTAGGGAATACTGCCAGATGAATAAACAAACCTGGCTTCACTTGCAGCCTGATATAGATCAATCTGTTTAAACAGGGAAAAAAACAAGGCCCAACAACATACAATATTTTTATTTTGTATTCCATTAGTATCCTCGGCACTCTTGAAAACTTTAATTTTTTTTTAGTTTTATTTTGGATTTTTTTAAAAAATTTATTATTTTGAAACTAGTTCAGAGAGAAGGGTACCTCAAATGTAGTAAGATTCTCTAATCGTGTCACTTAATCACTAGAGTTAATAGCATTTGCATTCAGAACTATTTTTGTAGTGATACAATTAAGCTCAAAGCTGGTATGTATTTTCTAACACTGTTATCCAACCTGTGAAGACAGATGCATACTGCGACTGCATACTGCAGACTAAGGATTACATTCTACCTTTTTAGAAAGACATCTGAATGTGCAAAATAATAGTTAAAAAGAATTGCAGAAATAAGAGCAAATTAAAGCTACACACAACTCCTTTACTTTCCTACGTCTCAAACCGCTTCAGATAGGCAGGTTATACATTATTGACTACATTTGACAGGAAAACAAAGACACAGTGGAGCACAGAGATAATCAGAATTTGGATTAGCCATTGTATGGCGCACTTCTGCATCTGTTTTTGCTCCAAACTGAAGTAAGGCAAACATTTTCAAAGCAATATGCTATGCAGAATATTTAAAAGCAGTTAAAAAACATTTTAGAATTAAGACATTCTGTAAAACCATTTTAGGTTTGTTTGGTTTTTGTTTGTTGGGGTTTTTCAAATTTCATTTTATTTTTATGTAATTGCGTAACACTATATAGCAGTAAGATATAATATAATTGGAAATGCTAATATTTTATTTTTTAAATCTTCACAGTTACACACGGAAGCTGTTTTCTCTGCCATTTAAGAAAATGATCTAGATAATTTGATCTAAAAGAAGGAATATATTTCATACAATCATGAACATCAGTTAACCTTAATTTCCCATTCTATTGATATGCTATGGAACTTGAAATGATAAATAAAATTCTACAAAGCCTTTAATGTTTTGAATGCTGATTAGGACAGTTTTCAAGACTGAGATTTTACCTCAGGTATTTGACACGGGAATTGTTTATCACTTAAGAAAAGAGCCTGTTTAATCAGGTTTTTTCTAGCATAAGTATTTTATTTTACTTTTTCCCCAGCAGCTCTGGTGAAAACATATTAACTTACAGTGATAACAGTTTTCTCCAGTACTTTGAGCTGTAAGTCAAAATTTAATGTTATTGAACTATGTTGTGTCTTTTCACAAATTTCTTGTCAGGCTATAATTCAACAAAACAGTGAAATCTCACTTTGGGGTTCCAAGTGCTAGAGGAAAAAAAAAGGCTATGTACACAATTATTACATGTAGATCTTATATAAATTCACTCTCATTAAATTAAATTTATTAAAAATTTTCATGCCTGCTTAAGGTTATTTCAGTGGGTTTTATTCCATACCTATACTGTGTTAACTTAAACTGAATCAAGAACAGTTTGTCCCCCCATAACTGGCTTAAAACTGGGGAAAAAAAAAAGAAACAAAACAAGAAAACACAGCACTAGCATAAATGCTGTATTATATGGGCTGCATAAATATGTTAAATGCCATTGTAAGTAACATCTGACCCTGATAACATCTGTATTATTGGGTTATTTATAATGAGACTAAAGAGTGCAGAACTATAGATTCAGATAGCAGCTTCATGGAAGAGTGAGGAGCTCCATCCTTTGGATTATGAGCTCTTTCTCAGGATAAGAGGCTGATAGACAGGGGAAAAGAACAAATATACAGATCTAGTGCTTACTCATTTTGTTTGAACTTAACTGACTTGAATGCTTTGCTATTCACAATTTCCTATCATCAGATTTGACATGAGTTTTAGCTCAGTTCAAAGGTAGTAAAGTTATCCTTTCAGTATCTTTCACATGCAGTGATTGCACCTGCTGTGCATCAGCTATCAGAAGCAACTTAAATTAGGTCATGGCCAAAGATCATATGCCAAAAAAAATTTTAATGTTACTTTATAAATAGAGGAGGGCAGAAAGACATTTTAGACAGTGAGGTCAAGCAATCTTACAGAGGCTCACTTAGTCTCTGTAAAACATTTAAAAGAAAACTATGCAAAGGGAAGAAGTGGCAAAAGGAGTTATTTCTTAGCTCCCAGGAACCTTTCTTCCATTAACACCTTATTAATGCCAGGCAGGTGTTTCCCAATTCAATGCTTGGCATTAGCAAGTCATTATGAAGAGAAACAATGAAGAGTCCTATTTCCAACAACCAAGAAATTATAATGGTATATATGAAAAGGCAGAGAGAAGGAGAGAACATTCTATTATAACTATAGTTTTTCACTTTCATGGTATGTTTTACAGATCAACCATTTTCCCTTGAAAGAAAAAGCATCCAACAGAGGCTCCATACACAGTATGAGCAAAACTAAATAAAGATCTGGCAAAATGTGGATTTTTGCTTCTTTCAATGCATCCTACCTACTCCTTGAAAAGGTCTTGAGCTCAGAGCATGGTGTCCTCAGGTACTATCGATAGAAACCAAACAAAAAATAAGAAAAAAGCAAGCCTTGAATATTAACAAACTAGAGATTTAATGTTCACTTGATTCTGAAATGCATTTCAGCATCTGAATGCCATTAGGCTCCATGACCTAGCTCTCCACTTCCACAGACCATATCCTGTGCACAATCATGCAACCTGATCTAGTTGAAGATGTCCCTGCCCACAGCAGGGGGGTTGGACTAGATGACCTTTAGAGGTCCCTTCCAACCCAAACTATTCTATGATTCTGTGATTCTATATCCTGGGCAAAGCCTTGATGACAATTCTCTGCAGCATGCAACTTCTTCACACAGCGGCTCCCATGGTAAAAACAATGTAAGTAATTCACTATTTCAAGGCCCACTTTTAGGATAAGGTCAAATAACTAGAAACAGTTCATTACATTGTTCCTCCTCAAATACACACAATGCTTGACACCAATCTTCACTCGTCTTTGTGCTAGTTAGGCTAATACCAAAGTACTGACGGCCAGAGCATGCCACTGAGGCACAGACCAATGTTTCATTTGGTACAGTTTCTCAGGCTGCTTTCAACATCTTCATATCTCAAAACATAGAGCTTTATAAAGTTCCTGGGCAGTGAAGAATACACCCCCCTCTTCTGAGCATCCAAGCAAGACGAACAAGCAACCACAAACGTTTTCTGTAATTCAGCTGAAGGACAGATACAGATATCCATGTGCCCTTGCTTCTGCTATATTAATCCAGGTATTAGGTTCTTCCTTACATTATTGTTGGTAAAAAATGAACACTGTAATGCCTGAGGAACAAGGAGAGAAGCTTCACAGAAGCTAGTACCGTACAGAGTACTTGCTCAGAAGAACCTACAAACTAAATAAAAGAAGATAGAGAAAGGAGAGAAGTCTGGCTCCAACTTTAAGAAAGCACACACACAAAAAACCCAAATCCACCCCAGACTTTTATTCAGTTTAAGCAATCATTACACAAGTAAGTTGAGATTCCTACCGAAAACAGATTCTTTACCCTTACAAGAACAACCATAGGACTATATTCCAGCATATATGACTTATGAGAATAACCCTAACTTAAGGAAAGTACACAGTTCTCATCACTCCAATCTGTTACTCTGATCCTACAGTCATTAAGAGTTCCCTAACTTAAAACAATAATGCCACCTATAGTTCTGTTACCTGGACACTAGTGCACATAAGCAGAGTTGCAAATGGGAGCTCCTTGCCTAATCATGTTTTTCTAATGGAGATTTAGCATGCTTGGCTATGCTTCCTATAGCTGACTTAAGTTACCTCCCTATAAAGTTTGCAAGGATTTCAACATCTGATGCATTTTTTTTTTAAAAAAGGCAAGTAAAATGTCTACTGTCAGTCATTTTACTACTGAAGTTACTCACTGTGTGCATTTTAAAACTGCTCAGATATTTTCAGTTAACTTCAGAAGTTAACTGGAAGATGAAAATAAACTACAATGCAAAAGAAAATATAATATAAAAATCAGGGGAGAGAGAATAGTTGTTTCAGGTACCTTGAAAAGATATATACAGTTCCCACCCAAATGAAGTTTTATGTGAAATGCTAAATAATACTTTTGTAAAGTGCGCCACTGCGTGGTAACTAATATCTCTACAAAACCAATTTGCTTCACAGCTTCCAAATAACCTTTTTTCTGTCTCCAAAACTACGAGTCAGTGCTCACACCTGCCCAAGTATTGGGAAAGACTTCTAGCAGAAGTGTCCTAGATGCGTGCAAAAAACGCATGCAACATGCTTCCCTATAGGTACATTTAGTAAACTATGGTCAAGGCCAAAATTATTAAGGGCATTCTTTCCTCATACTTTGCTTTATTTATTAAAACCTCCTCAATATTCTACTTGCATTTTTCTTCTAAACTTAAAAGTTACTGAGTAGCATCATCCCACTGGCTCCAGAAGAAATAAAAGGATACACTGATTTAAAACAAGCGGAAAAAAAATCTCAAAACAAGAACACACACCCTTCTGGTTAAATAGCAGGTTGAAGAAGCCCCATTAGTAGGCATTCTTTAACTTAACAGCACTGTGAAAATTCAGAGTTAGGGGAGGGGTACCAAATGTATTAAAACAAACAACACATACTCAATAATACTGAAACATATTCAAAGCATTTATATTAGCAATAACGAGCTGTGGCACTAAATAAAAATTTTGAAAAAACAAAAGTGGAACTCAATAGGACCGTCAATGAAAAAGTTCGTTCACTTTCCAAAATTCATCAGAAAGAACATTGTTCAAATGTGCAGAAAAACAATTTTACCCAGAAATAATAAAACTGATTATAAAGATCATTGTTATACCTCCTTCTTCTGCATAAGTAGAATATCACCAAGTTCCTGCCATTTTGCCTAGTTTTATTTTAAAATTATTTAATTGCTTTAAAAATATTTCATTTCATTAGAATTCAGAGTCTAGTCTACACCAGGAAGTACATAATCATTTCAATGATGAGTGAGCTTTTTTTGTAGTACTTGCATTATTATATGTGCCATATATTACTGCAATGTCACAGACAAATAAGAAAGTGAAAAAACCAACAAACAAATTTGGGTATTTTATCATGAGAACATAGTAAGTTTTGTTAAAGGACTATGTCTGAAAAGTGAGCTTTTACATACCACGTCTTGTGCTGGACAAGTTATAAAGTTTTTACTTCCGACTCTGGGGGCCAGCTGAACAAAAGAACAGCAAACAGTGAAAAAAGACACTCTCTGGAAATATGGAAATGGTTACTGGGATGCTGTTCAGAGGTACTCAGAAATATACTGCTGTTCTAACCTTACTACATGATATTTTAATGGCCACAACAACCATGCTTTAAGAAGGACTTTTGTACATACTACTGTTTTTAAAATCTTCTCTTATGCTATAGTTTATCTTTGCTGATAAGATTAAACAATACTTCAGGTTTAAAAGGCTATTGTATCTAACATTGGTTAACAACTCAAAAAGGAGAGAATTAATGTATTAAACATTCTGGTTTTGACGTTAAGACAAAACTTCTCTTTAATGTATTTTCAGTGTTAACAGGTGTGGCTGCATTTTATATATTGAGAAATTCTAACTAATGTTACTTGTCGTTGCCTTACATAATGTTTTAAATGGTTAAAAAGTGGTAAGTGAGAAATACCTTACTTCATACATGTTTAATTTTTATTTTAGATGAAGGTAAACCTGTCTCTATTGTATTCTTTATTCTGTTTCTAAGTAATTTTTATTATAGCAACACTTTCCATCTTTTGTTTCTAAGAATAAGGTAAACTGAAAATACTAACCAGAAACAATGGTCCTGGGAACAAAATAGACCATGGTTTTTTAACACAAGGATATTATTGTTCTGGTAATGCAGCAAAATGTCCAACAGAGGGTGATGGAGACCATAAATTCGTTAGACCCTTAAATTATCTGACTTTAAAAAAAATAAAATAATGTGCCATTAAGGAAGAGCTACCTACTACAAAGATTTGAATAAGCTTCATTACTTGAGAAACATTTTCAGTTAACTGTAAATGCTTACAACTTCTCAGAAAAATATTCTCTTAAGCATCTGACTGTACAAAACAAATTATTTGATTCTCTAATTATTACATCCTTCAGCTACATCCATGTGCACTCTACAGCATATAATATCACTGTTAAGTAAAGGGTTTTTTTTTATTTTTAGTAGTTTTGCTGCCTACGCAAGTGGATACAGTCTCGGAGTCCAAGGAGACAGGCAATACATGCAACCTAATATTCATTTGTGTATCAGATTTATTCATCCTTAAATCATAGGGAACATGAGATTTTACATATGGAATAGATAAAAAAGGAACAAGATAAGTGATTTTAATACACGCGAATCTATCCTGAAACATAAAGTACTTTTAAGAAGAAGAATGAAGCATATCTCATCTGACATAACATTATCAACTTCCCTCAAATGCAAACATGCTATTGACTATTCAGAGGTAAAATTTCACCAAAGATGTAGCACTGACTTTCTAATCTTGAACCACGGACATCACTGAAAAAAGAATAACTGAGTCAATAATGACAGTGCTTCAAATCACCGTGAAGCTGTAATACTGTATTTTCCTTTAGTTTCACGTATGTATCTCTGAATACTCCCTCAAATACTAACTCAAAACTTCAAAACAAAGAAGAGTAGAGTGTGGTTTACACACACACAGAATCTCAACATAACTATTGCATGGTCCAACAGGTCAAGTCTCTTTCAGCAGACATCCACCTTACAATTTTACTGAGATTGCAAGTAATGAATAAGTGAATTGCTACAGATCAAAAGAACTAACCACAAGAAGCTGGAAAATGTCTGAATTAAGTTCCTCTTCAGAATAAAAACACAAACCTTTTAATATTTTAGCTAGATGTGTCTGTCTCCCAAAGCTTCCGATGTTCAGCCTTCTGCACAAGTGCAGTTAGTACTACTGCATATGAGAACTCTGTCCACTCCTTCAGCTTCTCCCAGCTCACACTCTCATTCTACTTTGCTGTAGTGAGAACCACTACAAAGTGCACAGAGTAAGAAGTGCCTTTACCTGCTTTATCTTGGCTTTCTCATGGTATTTTATTGCTTATAAGGCACTGAACACCACTACAGAACTGGTTCTATTTAACTCTTTAAGAATGATAGACTACATCACTTCACTGAGCATTAAGTAAACATTACTGAGGAACAGTTTAAATAGATGCACTAAGAGAACATCACTGCTGAGTAAATGGACAGCCAGTAAGACCCAATTCTTAAAAATGGCAATCAGGACCAATCAGAAAAGTTACACTAACACCAGCCAAAAAGCAATGAAAATAAACACATAACGGAATGTACCATTATGCTGCAGACTGAAAAAAATATCTCCACTCTAACGTTTAATCAAAGAAAGATACTACATTTCTCTCTTATTTAAGCTTCCAATTTTTTTGTTCTGATTCTTTCACAGAATCTCTTCTGTAGAAAGCTAAATATGTGGAAAAAGCTCACTGGAAATCACCTTAATCTTGGCCAGAACACCTTCTGAATCCAGCCTTTCAGCATTCCATAGTTTGTTCTCAGTAGACAGAAACATTAGTTAAGAAATAAAACCAGTAATAATAAAAGTTAACATTTTTCACACTTACTTAAAAAAAAAAAAAAAGAAAAGTTCAAGATACCATTTCACAGGTACGGTTGTATCAACCTCTTACAGAAATTAAACACGGCACAGACAGTCTACAGGCAAACTTGCTAGAGATAGTAGCCTTACCTTGCACTGCCCTGCCACACAGATTGAAGTTCCGTTTTGGTCACAGGGTGTCCCATCTATCACCTTTTCAGCTTGTCTCACATAGAATCGGTAGCCTATCGCACGGCAATTCAGCTCACACTTCTGACTTCCCTTCACTGTGGGAAGAGACAAAAGTCCCCGTTATAAAGACCACAACAGGAGTTTTAAAGAGGAAAAGCCCATTAAACTAACACTAAGGTTTGAGAGGAAGAAACAAATAAGCAAATACAATGCAATGTGAATGACTACATCAAATGAATGGTGATTAAGAAACCAACTCCAAGGTAAACATTCTAACATACCTTATGAAAATGTAAACAGTATCTCAGTTTTTAATGACAGATACTTTCCTAAATGACCAAGAGTATTTTTAGTTTTATAAAAATTTTGGCAAATTTAGTCTTCTTAAAGCATAGTAACATGTTATGACATTTCGTAACTCCTAAGTGTCAGCAAAATTCCACTGCAATCAGAAAGATGTGCATCGAAGTAGGCTCACATACAGTAACCAGTCGGTTCACGTCAAATAAGCATACTAACATTTAGCATTAAGAAACACATAAAACAAGCTAGATGCAAATTTTAAAAAAATCCATTTTTTTCTCTCTTCCTTTTTACAAGTTGCACTTCAGTGACTACTCCTTAGTTCAAGAGAAAATTAAGAAAGGATCAACTCTTTGAATTTTAAAAATATATAAAACGCATCATTACTCAAAACCTCGGGATCTCTGTCGACATGCAAGAACCAGAAGGAAATCAGTTCATTGAACTCTGGGCAAGAGGAACACAGAAGACAAGAAACAAGTTATCTTCTCCTGTGAAAATCTGTTACTTAAACAGATAGAGCCTAACACTCCACGTATCTTATGCTATCAAGTTTGTTAACACATTTGTGTAGTCTTTCTATTTCAAATCATCTGTCATGTTGAAGTTGCACATAGTTCATTACCCCTATTTGCCAACTGAAATAACAATACCTTCAGTTTCTTTCCAACCAAGAGTAGCACTGTTACACAGTGGCAGTGAGGTACAAACAGAATTCCTTTTTCTTTTGACAATACTTTCCTTGCTGCCATAATCAAAAACTAAAATTCCCCTGACTTCACCAAGGTTCAGCTCATGCCCTATAACATAACTGAAACCCGCTATTTAATCTGTCAAAGGAGATGCTATACACCTTAGTTAGCTGCTAAAACACGGTATTCCAAGGATTTTCTACTTAAGTGTATTTTTGAATCTTCAGCTAAGACATAACAAATAGCCAAAATAAATATGTGCAATTATTTCACATATATATTTTAACATCTGTTTCCTGTAAAAGTAAAAACTTTCAGCTCAACTTAAGTTACCCCCTGTGTGGACACAGGATTAGTGCAGATCAATTCTGAAATTTGATCTTAGATTTCCCCTCACGCAGCTATTTAATTGCCACTCGTATACATCATTTATTGTATCTGGCAATCTTTTGATAAAATCCTCAAAAACCTCTACTAATTTCAAGTGAGGTCAAAGATCTGTTTACCTAGTTCCCTTTTTGCAGAAGCTATGCACGCCATGCTCAACTAGGTAATTTTTCCATTGGCTACTTTTTTAAGATAGATTCCCTAGCTTATCATTCCAAGGATTTCCCTTAGTTATTTAAAAAAAAAAAAAAAGGTGCAGTATTTCCTGCAGTTCAATCTCCAAGTATAACAGTTAGTTTACACTTAGTTATTTAAAAAAAAAAAAAAAGGTGCAGTATTTCCTGCAGTTCAATCTCCAAGTATAACAGTTAGTTTTAATGATAAACTGAGCATTATTCTTAGCAGCTTAGTCACTTCACACATAACTATTTTCATAATCCTCAAATAAATGTAATCCAGCTTCAGTGATTCATTACAATTGAAATCAACTTGTCCTTTTCTGTGTCTGAAAGCGTCCTATTTTTATAACCTGCAACACTAGCTATCAAGCAGCACCTCTGCAGTGTACATTTTCTTATCTTCCCATTCCCTAAAATCAAGTCAAACTAGCCATTTAGGGTTTCTGAAATGTCCTTATCTTCTATGTTGATTCCCTTTAGTTCAAAGTGTCCTGAAGCCTCACATTCCTGTACTCTTCCTCCTCCTAATATCTCTCATTTGGTTTTGATCCTTTAAAATATTTATTCTTTAAATTCTCAGTTTGCCTTCTAGATCCCAAGAAAAGTTTTGTGCTACTTAGAAAGATGAAGAAATTAACTGCTGAAGCATGGTATTTTTTCCTGGACCTCTCTCTTCCTTTATTTATGATTTGATAGGTAAGCCTACTGCATTGCTAATGCAGCATATTAACGACAAGCAGACTGAGTTTACTTGCTCTGTAAAATGTGACTCCTATTTCATAACTTTTGTCTTTTGTTCTTTCTTATTAGGAACTGTTCCTGCCCATACAAAAAGAAGTATTAAAACAGCCAATGCCTTTGACCAATACAAAAAAAAAAAAAAAATTCAAGCCTTAACAATAAACATACACCAGAATAAAAGCTTGTATGAGCATCTCACTCTATCACCCTTTGGCCTTCGATATTCACATTCTTTTGATGAGCAACTGTAAGGCACTGCCTTGGTTAGTCATATACCAATTACTACTACCTAAAGACAATGTTCCCAGATGCCAAAGATCTGGAAAATACTTTTGTCTAAGAGCAGCAAAATCTGCTAACTGAATTGCCCCTATTGAATGAGACATTTCCCATTAGGATTTTATGTAAGCATTGTGTATTTTCTATGCATAAATTACAGCAGAACAAATACTTTTTAGAATTCCCTTGTAAAACAAGATACCAAACTAGTAAAAAGTACTCCTCACATGTATCTTGACACCCTCCCTTACCCAGTATTTTGCCACAACTCCTGAGTTTTTATAGTTTAAGCTGTAGGTCAAGCTACACTATTGGCTTGGCAACTGGACATAAAATGTCAATTAACCAATGAGCTGTGAAGCGACTGATTCCACACAGGCAACATATTTTAGTACTATGTCATCTGATCCCAGACTTTACGAAAGGATCTATCTGGCCTCAGGGAACAGAGTAAGTAACAGTAAGTAAAGTGAAGACCTTCCAAACTAGCTGGCAGCAAGACACATTTCCACTCAAAAAGGGGCTCTTTTTAAGTGTGACACAGTTACTAAGACACTTCCCTATACAGGTACTGTTTTACATGTCCTCCTAATGTATTTGCTTTTCATTCACATGCCCACCTTAGCACAACCAAGTCTCTGTGGAAATTCTCACCTTACCCTACCTTATTAAATAATGAACTTGGGTGAAATTTAATGCTACCACGCAGGTTCTGCCAGACGTACTCATTATTGATTTAACTGAAGGAGGTGCCTTTAGTAAATAATCCTGGTAACATGTAATGTTTGGTTTTCATTTTACAGACTGAAAAATTATCTAAATAAAAAAAATCTAAGTTTCTTATAACATCCTCACCAAACTAGCTTTAAGTACCTCAGGGATATCCTGGGCTTGTCTAAACCGCAAGACTCAAGTTTTTCTCAAGACCTCTGTTGAAACTTACCTTCCACTGTCCCTTACGAGGAACAAGACCCAGGCAGGCGAGAATGGGACCACAGCACAGTTCTGCCACCTCCCACTTCACCAGTAAGGGTACTGAGACCTCATGTTTAATTACAAACTGCACCTGTCCTGCATCACAGAGCAGATATTGCAGCAAAAATTTTCTACCATAAATTAATCCCTTTACACGTTCTACCAATACACAAAAGCCCTGCAAATGGGCACTAATTTAGAAATCACTACCCTTCCAGACAGACAAAACCTGAATTCTGTCACTACCAGCAGTAACACCATGAAGTACAAAAACCAACCTGCCTTCCAGTTAATTTGTCCTATTCATTGATGCACTAAAATTCACACATAGAACGTATTTTGCATTGCACGTGTACTGACAAATACGTGTAAACCTGGAAAAAGAGGAAACATGATTTTCTGAAGTGCTATTTATCAAGTTCACACAGTAAGCCATAATCAAAATAAATTTGAGTAGAGGAGTATGGGAAACCCATACATTAATTTATAGTTGCTTTTATTCTCCGAGAAGTGATTTAATTGATCAAACTTAAATCACAATTAAATATCAAGACATTTCATTTCCCTGAAACAGCCTGTTTAAATGCAGATTTCAGTGCAGTACAGGTCTGAGAAGAAACACTCAACTGTGCAACCCACCCACACATTTTTTAAAGGGAAAAAGAGGGATTTAGATGTTACCACATTACAACCAATGGCTGGAGTTCAAACTAAGTCTTCAGCAGCATTTCAGGCTAAGGCCTCTTCGCTCACCTGGCCGAGAGGCAGGACAGAGCAGCAGCACACCTGCTGGGAAGCACAAGCAAGCATGGGAAAAACTGTCCTCCCCCAGGGTTCACAGGCTGACGCTCAGACAATCCTAAACTCCTTTTAATCTCAGTATTAGGAAAACACAGGTTTGTACAAGCTCACGACACGCTCCCAGCACAAGGCGTTGTCACCCTGATGAAGAGGCACTGCAGGCCTGAGAGGCCTGGTGCTGCAGGCAGGCCCCGGCGGCACTGGGGCACCTCAGGGGGAGAGCACTGGAAGTGATCACTTGAGCACAAGCCAAAATACAGCAATTCCTGATGGAGAAAACTCCTGGATGAGACATGGAAACAAACGGGACAATAAACGAATACTCCCTGCAACTGAACTCCCTTGTTTTTCTCTCGGGCTCGCCCTGGGTCCAGCCACATTCAGGGAGCACAACCCTCTCTACGCCACCTCCCCGCTGTAGTACCCTCACCTACTGCCTGGCACAAAAGGTGAATTAGCCCCGCTGTGTAGGAGCTCTGCATAACTTTACTCTCATCCCGCATCGATCTTGGCCCCGATTTCATTAAATGAAAGTGTAAGAAATTAATGTCCTCAAAAAATACCCATCCCAAATCTAAAACCTGTGCACGCTTAAAAAGGCAGAAAGTCACCATTTTGGCAACATTCCTACTTGCAGAAGCTTTTGAATAGATCTGTCTGCATTTCCTTGAGGAATATTTCCAAATGTTAAAACTTTACTGAAAGGGAGTTCTCCAGCCAAGTTAAGCACGTTGCTCCTTATATGCCATGCCCAGAGGCACACAGCGGGAGCCCTCAAAGAGCATTGCTTGCAGCAAAGATCCCCCAAATTAAACTCGCCTTGCCTCAGTGCTGGCCAAGGCTGACGCAACCCTTAAGAACAGGAGGGAGAGGCCAAGGCAGCTGGGGTCACTGTGTACATCTGTGCATGTTCCATCCTCCACAGGACTAAAACCTCCCACCCCTGCAGAGCCCCTGTCTCCCGCCCTCCACTCAGGCCTTCCTCCTTTCTTCTGATCTTCTGTCTTCTCTCTGCAGAAGGCCTAAAAGCAATTCCCCTCCCTGAAATGAGCAGCTCCACATCAGAGCCCATGCAGGGGGTGCTTTTGGACTTCACGTCAGCTATTCCCTTCCTTCAGCTTCCTCTTCCAATGCATTCCTCCATCTTCACTGAGCTCTAGCCCAAGGAAATGCAGCAGGGAGGAAAACAGACACAGTGGATAAGCAGGCCAAGCCAGTGGTAGAGCTACTCAGCAGTGAGCTTGAAGAGATACAGAGAGAGCTCAACAGGCAGCTTGCCAATGCAAGGAATTTCAATCTAATGATATTCTTAGGAAAAAATGTTACAAGAAAGAACATTCCAACTGCAATACATTTGCTAAATAATGTATTCAGCTGTTCAAAGGGAAATTAAAAATAGCCACAGAACCAAAAAAACCCAGGAAATAATGCGCAAATCAAATAAAAATGCAACTGATCAGTAAACTAATGACATTGCACACAACCATACACTGACTGCCCTTACAAAATATAGTAAGTTCCTCCTTTCTGTTTCAGCTCCTGAGATTGCAAGCTGCTTGGAGCATGCGTTGTGTCTTACTGCATGCACATTAAATCTCCCACCACAGACAACGCTAGATGTAGGTGCAATCAGGATAAATGATACAGCAAAGAAACTTCACGTTCCCCATGCTGTGAGGTAGGGACTGGAACGTTCAAACTCTCCTTGACGGTTCCTCAGTCCAAATCTTAATTTAATGTGAGATTCAGACTCCCCGTTGTTATCTATGTAGCAGTTGTAGTTCTCCACAGAGCTGAACATTGAAGAATGCTTTTACCATTTGTCAGTTTTTGTAAGTTTGCCTAAACATCTAAAAATAGTTAATAACAAGCTCTGCAATTTGAGAAACATGCCTTGAGGGTGCCCATAGAGAAGTGGCATGCACACTCTTGGCAAGCAAATATCACATTCATGCTAATACTACATTATGGGATTAAGCAAATTTAAATTAGGCTTCATTCTGTGTGCATACTGCCTTGTAAAGTCAACTTCAGTGCTTCTCCGTAACGAGCCAAGATACACTGATCCATGATGTGTCAGAACCAATTGTTCCAGGAACATGTTGTCTCCGCATGGCTCAGTTATTTTCAGGGCCTGGCTTGCCATGGGCTGTAATTCAGTATTTACTCACGATAAAATCTATGAGTCTGCTTTACAGGAAGTGTAATGGGGCATAGCAGACACTGGAAAAACTTTTAAGAGACGTGCTCATGTCTATCCATGTAACATCTACTTTAGTTAAAGCTTATCAGTGCTGTGGGATTTCCGCGATAGACTTGCAGGTTACTGACATTCTTGGTTATCCCACAGAAGCCCACAGGGCAGAGAAGGAAGAATGGTACAGTAAGGAGTCTGGCAAGTCTCGGGCTCCTGTATCCAGTATACTCGTTAGTAAAGCTATAGTAAGTCTACAGGCTGATGTCATCTAAATAAAGCAGTGGTCTCTTCCATTCAGGAGATGTAATTTAATAAATACTGTATTCACTAAGGCAGAACTTACAGTTTTGTGAAACCAAAGTTTCTGTTTAAAGGTTTTATTTGTATATAGGAAGTGCTTCAAGACACGTGTACATACAGGAAGACAAAGACAGGTCCAATACACTACTAGCAGAATTCTAGTCCTTTTGCATACTGCTGTGGCTGTAAGCTGACAGCTACGTTGCAGACTTAAGAGTGATACACCATGCCAGACACAGATCTAAACGTGACAATTCCATACTAAAAAGCATCCACCAGTGATCACCTGCGGAACTCAGTGTGGATGACAAGTGTTGGTGTAGTACTAAACATAGGCAGCTTTGTTTATGCAATCTCCTATACAAAGAAGGAAAATGTGTAGGAAACAAAAAAATACCACACTCCCTACAAAGCTTTCAAGAAAGCAGAACTACTTTATTTAAGGTTTCACTGTTTAGGATAAGCGACTATGTTAGCTTAGTTATCAGTACTGGAACATTAGTTAAAGTTTGCAATTTAGCAATGAAGGCTATCAGGTCCATAACAGAAAACTGACCCTGAATCAGATTGGTTTTCCACTGATGGATAGTCACAAGTTTTTGAAGTGGCCAGAAGGAATAATGCCTTTTACAGCAGTTACCTGTTGCCAGATTTCTAAATAACAATATGCAAACATTTTCCAGGAAATAATTATCATGCAACTACATTTGGTCTTTCCAACAGAAATACTAATGTGGTGTGATCTGTTTTATTTGAGTCTCTTTTGATACTTTGTCCTTATTAGGCTTGGGAACATCTCTTGACAATAACCAGAAAGAGTTTTGTTTATTTTTTTTACTTTGTCCCTTTCAGTTTTGTTAACTTCTTATAAACTTTTATTACTCTGGCTTGGATTTTTTTTCAAAAATCATTTTCCATTCTTCATTCCAGTGATGGAGGAACATCCACATTTTTTTTTTTACTTCCACTTTTCATTTTCTCATGTAATAAAGATGTTTATTAATTCACCTTGTATCAACAACTTAATACATATTTAAAATATTTTCTGCACCCAGGTTCAGATATTAAGTAAAAAAAAAAAAATCAAGCTTTTATAATGAAACCGCAAGTACATTTTAACAAATATGAAGCCAAAAAGGAAGATATCATTCAAACAAATTCCTCATCTTTACCTAAATATACCACAGTTTTTTCTACTCCCAGATCCAGTAAGTCCTATGTTAAATAGTCATGGGGAACTACTGCTGAGTAGATTCAGTGAAGATTTTTCTTCAGTGAACAGAGATATTTCTGAAAGGCCCCAATGTTCCATAATCTTGTCCTCATATTTAGTGTGCATGGCAATAAGAAACTTGCAAACATTCTAATTTACTCCAATTTTCCTGGTTTCTCCATTCCTCCCAAATCCCTTTGTCATTGAAAAACTGTTAATGATACCTTATAGATTTACTGTCATCCGGTAAAAATAGCTGGAAAGTTGATTATTCTTCTGCAATGAAATGAAAAGAAACCAACTAGAAACAAGTAATTCATAAAAACACACACGTTCAAGTCTCTCTTACCAGTTAGGACATCTGGAAATCAGCAAAAAGTTTAAGTTTGATGTGCTTTTATGAAATTTCTTTTTGTTCTGACTGCCTAAAAATTTGTCTTAACATAGTATGAATGTTCTACCTGGGTCCCGCTGTAAAAGGAGAGGAATGTAGGTATTTGGGAAGTTGCGATGTTTAATAAAAGCTTCTGAACTGTCCACAATGAGCTCAGTCGTGTCTGCCATTTTGAATTACTTCTACAAGAGTGAGAAATCCAAAGAGCTGCCTTAACAACCTTCAAAGTTTTTTTGCTATTTTTACAGCATGTAGAAATAATGATAACTCATACAACGAGGGATTTTGCACAGTAACAGCAGCATAACTGCTCTATGACATAAACATCAGGCATTTACACTGTGAATGGTGGAAGATCATTATCAGAATATGTACTTTTCTGCTCTGGTTACAGCTTTTACAGGCATTGGGGAAATCCTACAAATATAATTATTGAGCCATAATTAAATAAAGCATCTATAAACAATTGTGCCTGCTTCAAATCGCTGCATATTGCAAGGTGGCCAGTCTTTCCCAGTCAAGGGTATTTCTGTATCCTCCAATCACTGCGGAAGTCTAGTCAAAGGCTTTGGGAAACCACAACACAACTCTCAACTCCTTGCCTTTGCTGTTTCTTTGTTAACAATAATTTTCTTCAATCGGTGCTCAAAACTGAGTTTTTCATCTAAAGTTTAAATCAATACATACACATTTGTCTACAAAAACTTTAAGATGTGTTCGCTTGTAACAATTTAAATCTAAACTGTAGATGTCAACGTGCTGTTGGCCTCAGTTCAACAAAGCACTTAATCAGGTGGTTTACATGAGTACCTGAATAGTAAGTACTGTTGGCTTCAGTAGAACTGCCACAAGTTATACGTTTAATGGTGGCTCAAGGCCAGTATCCCTTCAAATGACATGACCAAGTAATGTAGTTTCTTCTATAGACCTTAGTTTTTACTGTGTTGCATTTGGAACTCTTTTCTGAATTTAAAGGGGGAAAAAAAAAGCTATTCCTAAAAATGCCTGTTTTCACATCAGCCTTTCATTTGTTAGGCAGTCAGAATCCAGAGACTACCATTTGTCAGTCACTGTAGACATTGGCCACTGGATGTCTCCACTGCCCTATGCAAACATAGGTTAAAGTTCTCTGTCAGTGAAAAAGTTTTTTTAAAAGGCATTTATCTGTATTTACAAACCACCACTTACACTTTGCATACAGTGCATAGCAGCCACGCAGACTTGCACTCTCTGGTCCTCAGAACAGCCAGGAGATGGCAGTTTCATGTGGACTGCACTTCTGGTGAAGCTTTGAATAACAGCTCCCAGTATGTAAAATCAAAATTATTAAAATGTTGCTAGGTAAGTAGAAGAAAACCAAACAGCAGTTGCTTAAGCTCAAAACTTTTTGCTTCCCTTTATAACCAGCAACAGCTAAAATTGTATCAGTAAAACTCTCATAAGATGATGGGCGAAGAACTGTCCAAAATGTCAAGCGCGGGTGCTTCTAAAGGGTAGGGAAGTTTTCTCCCCACCATTTTACTCTTTTGCTGGCGTAACTGGCTAATTCATGTAGATCTGATTAAAGCAACCATTTAGTAATAGTATGGTTTGACATCCCCTAGAAACTGTTTGCAGAAGACAGACTATTAGGATTTCATGGAAGATGCCTTCTCTTGCAGGGATATTATACAGAATTTATTAAAAATAAAATGAAAAAATTTAGGGAACGTATAGAGCCCAAACTACAGAGGAAAAAAAATACAAGTAATCTAAACAATCTCATTTTCCAGCCAGATTTTTTTTTTTCCCCAATTCTGGCACTAATCGGAGAAGAAAACCTGCTATATGCAGTGCAATTTCTCATCTGGAAAATACCATAAAGTGCTCCATCCCATGAAGTGCTGACCACTTCCTGAGGGAGGCTGAGAGCTATCAGCCCCAACTGCTATTAGTTTGGGATGTTCTGAAAGGAGCTTGATACTGCTTTCTGTCCGTCTTTAAAATCTGAAAGAACTGAGTATTTGTATTTGACTCTATTAGAATCTTACTGGCCTCTGAAATCTGAGCTTGCATCCAGATCTGTATTTTGAAATATGATTCTATCTCCATCAGCACACTAGTAGCCCAGAAAAATTTGCAAAGTAGAATAATGTAAAATTGTTGTATAAAATCAATACTTCCCAGCAACATTAGTAAATATACCTCCAAATCCTGCCTTCAGACTTTCCACAAAGCGCTTGGCCATTTTTATTTAAACTGAAGAAGGATTTCATATCACCCTTCAGAATAATAAATGCCAAAGGTAGATGGGAAGAAAGGAGATTCAAGTTTGGGCTTGTGAAGCCCCCAGCAACATTCCAGACAAAAGCTTTCAGTCATCTCTTAAGGGAGTTAAATGTCTTAGAAGTCTCTCTCCTATTAAAGCATGACCTGTGTATTTGAACACTAAAAATTCCCAAAGTAATGCTTTTCATGAAAAGACCATGAGTATAATATCCAGTTCTCTAGTATTTAATAAAACTCCTAACGAGGATCCACAGAAAGTCTTGCCTCATCTTTGTGTATCAGTGGAGTTTTCATGGAAACTAACGGCACGCTTTTACATATGTAAGAAGTCACTCCTCACTGAAGTGCATCCTAACCTTTCTTTGATATGAAGATAAAAAACTACCAAGTAGCCAGATCTGACAGCAGTGGAAGGAGGGAACACTGAATGCTGCTGTTTCTTGCTATCAAGCTCCTGTACAAAATGAGCCAGCTCTCATTGACTCATTTTGCTGCATGGTTCTTTCTTAAACAGAACTTGCTCTGAAAAGCACAGATTGCATTAAAGTCAAAATGCTTTCTGAAGTTATGCTTCTCTGAGTTATTTAGCTCGGGGGGAGGGAGAAGAAACATTTTATCTTTAAAAATAAAAAGTGTTACATCACTACTTACAAGAAATGATGACACTATCTTTTTTAAATTTTTGTATATAGGAAGCAACTTTCATTTTACTTTAATTACACAACTCAGAGACAATAATAATGTTTTCAGTCATCTCAATCCACAATTTTTTTAGTTTCTTTAAACAGGCTAAATGTGCCAAAATTTCCCAGCCAAATTATTTTGGATAAACCTATAATAATCCTTATCGTTCCCCGCCTCTTTACCCCTGCTTTCTCCAGAGGAGGCAGTGACTCTGAAACACAACTTTTTCCACAGATCCAGTTCTTAGACTGATTAACATACTGCAAATCATTTCATATCTCTCTGATTGATAACCTTGTTATTTACAGTTTTCAGTGCTGACATGAACATGGCAGCTTTGATGAATACAGACTTAAATTCCACTACCTGTGGTTGTATAAACTAAATGAAGTTACAGTTGATTTATACAATCTGAGAATAAGCCACCTTTTAAAAATCGTAATTATTACAAGTTTGCTTTATTGAGCAATATTACTTTCTTCAGAAGCAAACTGTTGATAAAATAAACTTTTGTGAATAGCTCCAGCACTTAGATAAGATGAGACAGCCATTACTGAGAAAGGATGGCATGCGGATTCTTTAATGGCATGCATCTGTGTGTGCTGATGAAATTACAGAATAATAAAGGGGAAAACACAGAAAGAGGTTTAAAAATGGGGGAAGGGGAGAGGAAGACCCAGTAAATCAACCTGATAGTCTCAGTTTCGGAGTCTACAAAAAAGCACTGATGTTATTTTGCTTCTCTGTGATGCCCAGTTACATTGCTGGGCAGCCACAGATAGCACATAGTCCTTGACCAAACACACTGTCTTGTCACTAAATGAATTGCTATTATACCACTCACCTGTGTGTAAATTAATACAAATACAAATATGTATAATGAACTAATTTTTACTTATGTCCAGCTGAGCTATTTTCCTGCTCCTGTACACTAGAATAAGCAGCTCCACAAATGATTAAACATACTGCAACCCAGGCTGCCAGGGAAGCAAGCGCTCACACCTGACACAAGGACACAAGAGTCTTGTCATGGAAAGGTCTGAGATTCCCATCTTCACAGCTAAGGAGAGAAGCTGTAACTTGTGCTACATATGAAGGCTTTGTAATTGAAAGAAAGCATCTACTTTTATATTCTTTATACACAGGATCCTTAGCACGTGAATGTATCGATGGGCAAAGCAAGAGAGGAGACTAAATCCCTTATTTTGTAACTGAGGATTCTTTGCTCTGGAACAACACCGAGAAATTACCACCTGAGGAGCCACTGCAGAAAGAACAAAATCAGAAACAAGCAGCAGCTAAAAGTCAGCCCCATACTGACTGTCACTGTCCCTTAGGAAATACATGTCAGTATGTTCTGACTGAGCCTTATACACTTACGGATTGACTTAAGTAAAAAAAACCCTATTATGGGGTAATGATTGTTTCTGAAATACTAGAAGAGTCTTGTACTTATTTAAATATTAATATAGCTGTTATTGGGTCTAAAATGTCCTAAGTGTATTTCTATGGCCTCCTGCCACAGTCCTTTAATAGGCAAATAAATTCTTAAGGATTAGTTAAAACATTCTGTGCTTTTATTCACATACTCAAAGACATTTATTTCCTACATTCTCATAAACATTAGTTAAAAAAATGAATGTTGATTAGAACAATGTTTTCACTAGGATGCCAGTGACCTGGAGCTCGGTCAGTTAACTTGAAAGCTGCTTTCCCTCTGGTAGCAGATAAAGTCCTAAACATTCAGTGTTTGGAGATTTGGTTTCACATTGCATTTATTTTTAAGACTGTTCTCATATAAAAGGCTGTAATGATCATTGCTGAGACTCAAGATTTCGTAGTAACTTTGCTTCTAATTTTTCTTTTTGTTTTTTATTCAGGTTTTCAAAGTTTTCACACTTTGATTGCTAGATGTTAAGACCCCTGCAGAAAACTGAAAGGTACCAACTCGGTGAGCTTGGATCTGGGAAAATCTAACTGGAAGACACTGGGAAGCCAGTTATTGCTCCCTGATGCTGGGAGCTGGTCTCCACTAGCTCTGACCCTAGCACTACTAGCCTCTATGCTCTTAGCAATTGGACTTCAAAATAACAAAGATTAAGTTCTCTCCTTACCTCCTGTATCTCTCTCAGCTAAGGGGAAAATTAGGGTGTCTGATAAAAGACTATTTTCACATTGAGACGTTTGCCCCACAAAACTAGGATCTGTCTCTCTTGTGCTAATTTCCCTAAATCTCATGCCTCCCAGCACAGTACTAGGGTGCCCAGAGCAGGGATATAAGGCTTCTTCCTGAGGAGGGCTGCAGTCACCACTGCAGGGATGTTGTATGCCAGAGTGCTTTCCAATTTGATGTGCCCTTCTGCCCACAAATTTTGCTAGATTATCATTACATGCAATAAACAGAACTAGATACTCTAAACAAAGATTGTGGTAACTTTCTCCTCTCATCCCCCATATTCTCCCTGGGAGTTTGCTTTTTTGGGACAGATGGAAAGAGCTGACTATGTAGGTTTTACCATCAGACCTTCAAGTGGTCACACAACAGGCCACGCAACCTGGGGTGCCTAGAGCAGTCAGGCTCAATGGACTCACCCCGGGCACTTGCAGAAATTACTGAAGCAATCTCAGAGCGGTTGTTATCTTTGAGAATTATGGAGGGTGTGTCAGATGACAGAAAACTAGAAAGGGACAGTTTCTGAGCTGCGAAGTGCAGAACAAGGAGGAGCTGAAAAATGCTGAACAAGTCAAGTCAGTTTCATTTCCTGGAAAAATTCTGCAAGAATTCAAACCCACTGTTCATAAACACCCATAAAATAATCAGGGCAGCAGTAGCAACCAGTATGGATCTGTCCAGATAAAAATCTTGTCAAACACATTTTATTTCCTTCTACAAACAGGCTCTGTGTGCAGGAGAAGCAGTGCCTGTGATTTAGCTTGGCTTTCCTAAGGTGTTCAACACTTCTTCAAGCTAGGAAAACGCCATCTAGAAGAAATTGCTATAAGGGATGTGCAAAATTGGTTCGAAAACTACACTCAGTAGTTCACTGGCTGGGTTTTGGTATGTATTGAGTGAGAATCTGGAAGATCTTTCCTAAGTATGGTTCCAGCATGTTTTCATGCACGAAGTAGATGATGGCATAGAGAGATGATATTCACAGATAACACCAACCTGGGAGAGGCAGCAAGAATATTGTAGGGAAGGATTAGAGTTCAAAAAAGATGTTGACAGCCTGGGGAAGGGGCTGAAAAGGCAGAATGAAATGTAATAGGGATTGGTACAATATCCTACATTTATACAGAATAACCACCTGCACAAACACAGGCTGAGTAACTAATGGGGAAGCAGTAATTACACAAGGAATCTGGAGCAGTGACAGTGGATCTCATTTAACGTGAGACATCAAAGGGGTGAACTTACAAAAAATAGCAAGTATTGTATGAGTAGGTATAAAACAGAAGGTAGTCTGCAAATCACATCAGTAACTCTAACATTCAGCCGGAGCACTGCATCCACTTCTGGACACGGGTCCACATGAAGACCATCCAGAGGAGAGCGTGAGTGACCAGCACTCTAGAAAACACGACCAAAGAGGGAAGATTCAAATCACAGTGCTGTTTTGAAAAAACAGAGGGGATGACAGTCTCTAAGTAGAGATAAAGTACAGAAGGGAATAAAAGTGTTCCTATGTGTGCTCTGAACTGGACAGGAGGTAATGGGCCAAAGTTGTAGCATGGAAGATTTATATTATACTTCACAGAAAAATTTCCACTGGAAGGAATAATTAAGCACCATTTACTTATGGAGACTGCAGAATCTCCACCACTGGAGACTGGCACTGGGACAAACTGAATGAAGTCCCTGTGCTCTTTTAAAGGGTTCAATTTCCTAACCTAGGATCTCACAGAGTGCACAAGCCTTCCTGTGTTTATTGACTGATTTCTTCCTTCTTCCACAGTGCCTAGTTATAATAGATACAACAGTAGCTTTCATTCAAAATATTTTTGCTGTCATACAGTAAACTTTGAGATGCTGTTGTTTACCATCAAGGAAATTGTTACTGTTAATACAAACAGCTCACAGCAGTTTCTGCATGAATAAACCTCACACTGTGGCTTCTCCCCAAAGAAATGTAAATATTCAAGTGCAGTCCTAGATACACGTATGTTCAGAGTTCAAAATGAAAAAGAAGGAAGATTTTCTTGCACCTGGCTGGACTCTGTCCCAGAGAATTGCACCAAGGAGTATTAGCCCTTAATTGTAAAAATATTTCTGATAGGTCAGTTTTTGTCTCGGGAAGGCAGTAAATTGTGAAACTTCACAGTCTCGCAAATCCTACCTCTAACTCTGCAGAAAGCATAATTAAAATACAAGTTTTTGGTCACCAAAATTGCGTATGAAAAGCATGTTCAGCTTGATCAGTCTAACAGAGTAGGAGCGATGTAAGCACTAACACTTAAAAATCTTTCTGGAAATATTATCACCATTATGCCAAAACCAACCCATACAGTAACTGCTGCATCAAATGCCTAGATAACATCAAACACATATATTTGGGTTTCAGGCTGTTGATTTAAAGGTTGCTGTTCATAATTTTCTTAGTTTATAAGAAAATTACTCTTAAATAATGAAATATGCTGCAACTACTGCAAAGCATCTTACGTACTCTGAAACACCTTAGTTTCTATCAACCTTAGATTCGCGCCTTGAGCCACCTCAGTATAAATGCCTCAGCAGGATACTGGAGATCAAACCATGAATCTCTAACAATGAAAATAACAGGATGATCACCTGGTAGTTAAGTACATCCTTCAAAACTAGAAAAACCTTCTCTTGAATGGTAACATAATCGTTACCATCATAAGGGAGCAATTCAGAGCACATTTGTTTAAAGCTTCACTTTTAATTTCCATACCACAGTAGCCAACAGTTACCTATGTATGAAAGTATCAGAACCATTTCGAAGATCTGAAACAATGAAGTTTCTCACTTTTGTGAAATGTAGTTTCAAGGTGTTAAAGCCACAATTTTTAATCACCTTACAATGAATGTGTGAGGCAAATTAGCCTATTGCTTTGTGTCCATGCAGCCAGGCTATGAGACACAAAACAATACATAATTTTAGTGGAGATGTGGGACGTTGCAAAAATGTTTCCAAACCCTCAAAAAAGCTAAGTTAATAAACTGTGTCCAGCCTAGTTACATTAATTCTTCCCAAAGCAACTG
>NW_008795371.1:1145861-1266069 GCF_000699145.1 Aptenodytes forsteri | reverse complement strand
CAATCAGAAAAGAAGCGGGGGGGGGGGGGGGGCAATGAATGTTTAAATGTGCAAGTCATTTTTCAATGTCTGTATCAATTAATGCTTGTTAACATAGCATAGAAAGAGGGACACACATTAATACAACTCCCTTAAAATTTGCTAAAGCTGTTCTCCCCACCCCTACCTCAAGTTGGAGTCAATGCAACATAGTAATGCAGCAATCCTTTCAAGTTTGGCAGTAAGACTGCAGCCAAATACGTAAGCTATTCACAAACATTATCCAAAAACGGAGGGCAAGCACGGTTTGTGATTTAGAGTTCACCTGGTACGGACCTTACGGAGGAAGAAACTGTTCTGAAAGAGCAGAGGTAGCATTACTAACTGTAAAGAATCTGAGGGGGAAAGAAGGGGGAACTTCAGCAAAACACTATGGTGAAAAATAATGAATCACACTCACAGACTTTAAATATAAATTACCTCTCTTTTAGCCAAAAAGCAGCTGTACAAAAGCTGATGTTAACCATTATCCATTTTCCATTGAAACCGTTCTGTACTGGCTCAAACACTTTCAAACTATATATACATACAAGCTTTCAGCAGGTCATGCTCCCCCTTTCTGAATTACTGCCTGCTCTTCTAGTGAAAATAAGCCGGCTAAGTCCTTTAAGCAGCCTACTCAATGTGATGCCCAATCCACAGTGAGTAATCAAGGATTTGGGGGGAAAGAAATCCACTGCTTCTCTTAACGAGAAACATAAGAGAGTTTTGCACTGTTATTCAATACTCAGACTAATAAAAGCAACTAAATATCCCTCCTCACTCAATACTCTCTTTTATTTGGCATTCTCCTAAATTCTAAAACACTCTGCAGTGAAACAGGAGCATAGACATGAACTGGCACTACCCTATCACTGCAAGGGAACAGCAAAATTGTATCCAGTGCAACGACTGTGTCTTTAAAAGAAAACAGAGAAAAGTCAGAGGAAAAACAGCAGCTCTCAAGTTGCATTAGCTGCTGTTCTTCTGGTATTAATAACTACTGGACAAGAGATGTTGCCAAGCAAATGACCTATTCAGAATAGATTCTGAGAAGGAGATTACTGATGAAATAAATATTTTGAATTTTGTGGCTCTCTCAAAGACCAGTGAGCTTCTGTTACAATATACGCGAGGATACTGACCCTACCAAGTTATTTTGTGCTAGATAAACCTTACATATGCTAACACTTCAGCTGTTCCAAGCTTATTGCCTGTATATTGACCAGCTTACACACAACACAAATGCAGAACAAAATCATCTATTAAATTAATAGCATACTCTTGAGAACTCCAGTGAAGACGCAAGAGAATTCAAAACATATGGAGGTATTTTCCTTGACTACGGACTATATTAAATAGGAAGATGCATTAGTTACAACTGGGAATTACTGTAGACAGATATCTGCCACAGACATACTGCATGATATTTAACATTAGAACATTTACAGTGCACATGAGGGCCTGATCCAGAAATTTGCACTGCCCTGGGATGCACAAATGCATCAGGAAAACTGTTGTGGTTCCTTCACTATGAAAGACAGCCCTTATCCTGATTAGAACACCTTCCAAGCTTTAAGTTATGCCACTAAGTAAATAATGTAGGGTAGCACAGCTTGTTATACGGGATGGAGAAACAGTAATACGCAGCCCTGGTGCTCTAGCAGGTATTTCTTACACCAGACCAGTCCTCTAACAGTGAGTTTTAGCTAGATTTCAGTTCCTGTACGCTACTTGTACAGCACAGAAGACTCATACCTAGGCTGTCTCTCCATTTCCAAAAATAAATAGTTTATAGTAACAAGCTAAATCACAGCAATTGAGACCAATCATATTGGTTTTGAAAGAGATGATGAGAATGCAGATGGAAGGACCTTTAAACAGACTCATCTGTATAAACTCCAGAAAAAAATAGAACTGGTAGAAGATCTGATGCAAATGTGTAGACATTTAACTGCATTTTACAATACATATAGTAATTTAAACTGCTTTATCTTCTAAATATTTTTCATCTCTCTTGAATCTCCAGTCTATACGTGTTTGGTCAGATTCTCTTACTGATGCTAGATGTCTGTTTCCACTGGCAAACATCTCTGTAAGTACAAGGCCATGATTCCACTCTGCAATGGGCAGCAAATACAGTCACAGAAAGTTCCCACAGAATCTCTTTAACGTTGGCTGCGAGTCCTTCAAAAGACAATAAGGATAGCTCATGGGAATGAGATGTGAATGAAACGTATTTCAACTGAGCTAAGCATGTTAGATAACTGGAGTCAGAAAATAATTCTTGATCTAATACTTTATTTCCACTGAAAGACTATCACTTCCATTTTGGTGGTGATTGTGGACAGAGTGGTGATGGTACTGACGTGGTTTGGCACAATGTAGCAGTACTAGAAATAGGAAGAAGGATGCCTGCTGGCAAATGATTCAATATGCTTAGTTTAGAATCAACTAGCTAACAGCAAAGATGAGCAATGAACAGTATTTTTCTTTTGTACTTACACTGAAAGCAGTTGAGATGGTTTCAGAGTAATTTCCAAAATGCTTACAACATTGGTAAGATAAAATTCTTTCTTGTCAGTGTTTTGACCAAACACTCATTTATAGTTGTAAGAGTCAAACTAATCATGACATTTAGTTTCTCCTTTAATGGCATCAAGAATGATGGATAAGAATAGAATAAATAGCATTTTAGGCAGGATGCTTCATATTAGATCCTGCCATAGCTAAGACTTGCTTTATTGCCTTGGACAAAATAGTAACCAGCCGTGTTCTATAAATTACAAACCACAAAATCAGGATAAAACCTCCCTTCTCACAGAAGTACTCCTATAATTACTGAGATATTCACATAGTACTGTGATGAGAGCCAAACGAGTACCCAGACAGGTTGAGTCTCCTGCTCCCTAACATTGGGTAGCATCGTATCTGACGATATTACTGTGATAAAGCAGATTTATGTTCAGAGTGAAATAGCATTCAGACAGAGAAAGCATGACAGAATTGGGATCTGGGTCTTCAAAACAGGTGTAGGTTTTAAAAGCAAGAATTCCTGAGACGGAGCACTGCACACAAATCTTCATCTTCATGCAGCAGACAATTATATCTGCATCTGTTTTAGGAAAAACTAACCCCATAGTTTGGATATTACTGCAAGTATAATCTGACCTAATTTTAAACTGGATTTTATCCAGTGTTCCTGCAATACCCCAAGGAGGCCTGATCCACTGATGACTTCTAAACTGATTTTCATAGAACAGATCCAACATTTTTCAAATATCTTCTTTAACTTCCCAGTGACTAATGCACACCGTTTCCATCAAGATAATGTTTTATTCTAGTAAAGAAAACCGAAGCTTTTCATTTAGTAAGTTTACCTCCTTCCTGCATATGCTGCATCTTCTCTGTTCCCAGCTCCCACCCCAAATGAAAACAGAACTTGAATCACAGAAGGGCTAAACGTGTCGACCCAGCTAACCGTAAGAACTTTCCATCTTGCCAAATGCAGATTTATGCAGCAAAAGCTGCTGTCCCCAGACAATAGGACGTTTGACATTTTTAAGTTAAACTTTCCAACTTGGCTATTATCACTTCGAAAAATTTTAAATTTTTTCTTTAAAATGAGGATGCTGCAAACATGCTAGAGAAATGACTGAAAATACTTTTCTAAGTAACTACCACTGATTTTAACAGGAGCTACTCAAACTCCATTGCGGTGAATAATCCCCTCAGCAAACTTACATACATACATGAAAACAAACATGCTGGTTTTGACTTACTCAGATTCATACACACTTAAAAGTATCTAAATATTGCTTTGCTGAACCAGTAACTAGTGAACCTGTACAATACCTGAAAGAATTCGGTATTTCTTCATGCTTCATTTTGCTCACACTTTCCCTGTGCTCCTACTCTGGAACAGGAACCCAGTCCCTATGTATATCCCCCTTGCACTGCCAAAAAGACCACGCGTTGCCAAGACATTTCATCCAGCCACCAGCCTCAATAAAGAAGTCCCTTGGTTATGCTTCAAAGACCTGATCTAAACCCTGTTGCTTCCTATACAGATTCCGATGCAAAGGAGAACGCAGTTAGGCACAGCCATCTCATGCTCTGCGCAGCAGGAAAGGAGAAGACAAACCATGGGTCGCTCACTCCACCCCATTCCCCAAGGTGAGTAGCAGTAGCCAAAGGAACTCTGTAATTCCAGTTTCTGCCAGTCAGGACGCTAAATAAATAAATAAGTAAATGCCACAGAGTGATCTTATTGAAAACCCTCCAAATTTCAGTGCAGCAACAATCTCTTAATATTGTTTGAACACAAACCAGAGACCGAATGTTCTGCAATAAAATTTCTGTCAGTGACGCTAACAAAAATATTAAATTTCAGTAATATGCTGACTTTTTAAAAATGGACATCTGTTTATATTTAGGTTCTTCATGTGACTATATTCAACAACAATGAAAGGATGAGCACATTCCTTCCCCCAAATCCCTCCAAAACTGGTGGGTGACTATCAAGCTGATTAAATTGAGAAATTAGCAGTGAAGGAAATCAAATCATGCAGTCCTTGTTCGGGGGAAACACTCCTGAAATTAAAGGGAAGAACCTGAAGTTCAAGTAATTAAAATCATTTGACATGAGTAAGGATTGCTGGATTTGGCACAGGGTCTGTAAGGGATCCTAGACTGTCCCTCAATGCCTCTCCATCCTTGTCTTCTGAAGCTTGCCTGGTCCTGGGGCTTCACCAACCGCACTGTATTGTATCACAGTTTTGAAGCATGTAAAAGCAGAACCTTGCTAGAGTTGAGAAAGTCTGGTTTCACATGTGGATTACAGAAAATTTAAACCACAGGGATGAAAACGCTAAAGTACCTATCTGCTGTGCTCTACTCTACTCTACTCACCCCAGCAAGCGGTATCAGATCACTGAAGTGGGTTGCCATTCCAATCTCCATCCTTAGTGCTGCTGCACCTCTGGCATTGGAGGTATAGCAAAACATGCCAACCGGCGCAGCTGTGCAACACTTAAATACCACCTGTCTTCTGTAGGTAATTTCTGTTTTACTCTTTGGAATTCAGACCAGCATGCTTTCAAGTGAGCCCCACACCAAAGACAGCTATAGTTTTCTAGTAGGATTTATGCACTCCTGCCACAATTACCAGCAGTCCTGTTGCTGAGTTTTTGGGGAGTTCTTGCCAACCATCTGAACATTCATAGCTGGCAAAGAAAACTAGAAAGCCTCAACCTTGGGATGCTGGGTTATCACTGCTGTAACCCATTTCAGCAGGTGACTGAATATTTCTGTTCTAATGGGAAATTTTAAAGAAGCATTTGTTGTTATTAGGAACGGAGGTGGCCGGTTTCCCAGCAGTTTCAGGTCACATGCAAGACTCTACTGCAAAGAGTGCTTGAACTAGGAAATGAGGAAGAGACATGGACGGACACAGAGCATTAGGTCTGCCTGGGAACAAATGAAAAGTGTAAACATTGCCTGTCATTCTCATTAAGAAATTGGTATTGGCTTACTTACAGCTACTGATCTCTTATTTCTCACACTTATTTTTGTGGAGATAAACAAGGACAGTAAATTTTCATAATAAACTAAATATATTATACATTAAAATTGTATGTTTTCACAATTATCAATAAAACAATTCTTGACAACAAACTGAATTAATGCAGACAATTTAGTCTGCATTGCTCAAATAAAGTTTTTCTGGAAATAACTAAGATTTTCATGCACTTGAAATTTCAGGAAATGGAGAAAATCACAGTGAGATCAGATTTTTTTGTTGTGTTATGCAAGTATAAATCTGAACTATTTACACTGAAGATTTGAAGTGTTTGAGAAAAGGTTAAGAAGCTGGTTCCAGAATTTCAATACAAGAGACGTGAGCAAATTAGATTACAGTTCATAATCAACCGTATATATTAAATACATGTCAGAGGATAAAAAGGAACTGACAATGATGCAAAACTGTAAGTGCTTTTACTATAATTTTTTATTTATTGCTTTCCTAGATTACCATTTGAACAAGCTATATATAAACAAAACCCACAGAAATCTGTTCATTCAATATCCCTCTTTAAAGCCATATTTTCTTACACAAGTGAAAAGGCAAATGCAGTTTGTTTCCTTGGTTCTAAATGTGCTAGGAATATACATTTCCAGTAAACTAGGTAATGCCCACTAATATCATGCTTTCAAAAAAGAGCTAGATTCCATTGTACTGCCACTTAGGTAATAGCATCAGCACTTCCATAATCCTATTTTCAGAGATTTATGTTAGTGATCTGCCACATGTTGCTGCTGGCTGACAGACACTGTACAAAGTGTCTGGGCAGGAGTGTTGATCTGCTCGAGGGTAGGAAGGCTCTGCAGAGGGACCTGGACGGGCTGGATCGATGGGCCCAGGCCAACTGTATGAGGTTCAACAAGGCCAAGTGCCGGGTCCTGCACTTCGGCCACAACAACCCCATGCAGCGCTACAGGCTTGGGGAAGAGTGGCTGGAAAGCTGCCCAGCAGAAAAGGACCTGGGGGTGCTGGTCGACAGCCGGCTGAACATGAGCCGGCAGTGTGCCCAGGCGGCCAAGAAGGCCAATGGCATCCTGGCCTGGATCAGAAATAGTGTGGCCAGCAGGAGGAGGGAAGTGATCGTGCCCCTGTACTCGGCACTGGTGAGGCCGCACCTCGACTACTGTGTTCAGTTTTGGGCCCCGCACTACAAGAAGGACATTGAGGTGCTGGAGCGTGTCCAGAGAAGGGCAACGAGGCTGGTGAAGGGTCTGGAGAACAAGTCTTATGAGGAGCGGCTGAGGGAACTGGGGTTGTTTAGCCTGGAGAAAAGGAGGCTGAGGGGAGACCTCATCGCTCTCTACAACTACCTGAAAGGAGGTTGTAGCGAGGTGGGTGTCGGTCTCTTTTCCCAAGTAACTAGCGATAGGACGAGAGGAAATGGCCTCAAGTTGCGCCAGGGGAGGTTTAGATTGGATGTAAGGAAAAATTTCTTTGCTGAAAGAGTGGTTAAACATTGGAACAGGCTGCCCAGGGAAGTGGTGGAGTCCCCATCCCTGGAGGTATTTAAAAGACGTGTAGATGAGGCGCTTAGGGACATGGTTGAGTGGGCATGGTGGTGTTGGGTTGACGGTTGGACTCGATGATCTTAGAGGTCTTTTCCAACCTTAATGATTCTATGACTCTATGAAAGTTAAGCATTCACAACCACACAAATGAACGACCAGCTCCCCAAACCTGTATTCTGTACAGGACCACAGCCTCATACAATTCACCTCTCCAGAAGATGTACAAATCTGAGCATCATAAAAAGTAATCTTCCACCATCACATGAAAAAGGGTAGAATGGCAAAATTCCCATTGACTACCATGAAGTCAGGACTTAACCTACAGAGCTTTTAAACATAACATGTCTTTTAGATGTGTGCCATTGAAGGAATTACATTTTAATTGTAGGACCAACAGCAGTCACACCAAGCAGTTTATTTTTGTATGGTAGGATGCACGAACTTTTTGTGATATGTAACAGCTTTCATAATGCTGCTCTAATATTCTAATAATAGTAGACCCTCCCATACTGTAAGCATATATAGTGGATTTCACATGCAAGACACCTGCAAAATCTCAAAATGTATTTTATTTAAAATGGTGCATTGGGCACTATATGGGCAGAAAAAGCAGACACAACCAACAACATACACTTTTGTGGGATCCAGCATCTGCTCAACTTATAGGCTGAATGTTTGAACTAGGTTAGGTGAGAAGCACAGACTTATTTCGGAGATTATTTTGAAATAGTCTCATGTTGGTTAAGCCTTAGTTTTCGCACCTTATGCTGCTCCGAAGGATGTCATTACATGATTGTCATTAGTGATGAAGTCAGGTTCAGAGGTTTCTGTCATATCACCACGTTCTCCCCTGCCACTTGTCACTTGTGGGAATAAGTATCAGGAGATGGGATCATCTTAGTTTGGTTGCACGGCCAAAGCCAATGAACTGTGTGGTCACACTTCATTGAAGAAGAACGGGTAAAAAAACCTCACAACAGGCCAAAGACTGGGATTTTTCCTGGCTGTTTAATGTGGAGTAAAATGGTCCTTCAGAAAGTGAATGAGGCAATTACCCGAGGAAAACATCTCTTACAAAAATACAGAAAACTTCAGCCATCAGCCATTAAATATCAGCGAATACAAAACAAAGAAAGAAGGTGACGTTATTTCAGGATTGTGGTTGCAATGCTTATCCCTTCCCTCAGCCTCAGAAATATAATTTTAAGTTTAAAACATGAGCAGCAGTGCTATTGGCTCTGATGATCAGTGTTGATGGATTTGATATTTGGCAGAGCCTGCCTACTTTCTTAGATTTCAATTTTGGACGCTGTATACTGTGGGACTGCCCCCTCCCAATGATAAGCTGAGGTGGCCATGCTGAGCCAGTGCATAACCACAGGAAAAGCCATAAAATAAGGAAATGAGATGGCAGCAAGGCTTATTCTCTTCATTTAGTTTTTGCTGGTTCCCTTTCTGAAATGCCAGTTGAGACTTTTTGAAGGCAAATCAGAAGAGGGCACTGCACTTTTCAGATGTCAACTGCAAGTAAGTAGGATCAGACTATGCCATTTTTATGCAAGTCATGACTCCTATTATTGCATTTACTAAAGTTCAGAAAGTCTGCAGATCAAAAAAATACTTCCCGTCACTCAGTCAGCAAGCCTGTGGATATTTTTTGAGACATTTGACGGTACGGGTTAGTCACAGTTTGGGAGTCCTGTTTTTTTATGCTAGCCTGTAGACCTCACATCTGGTTACTGGGAGCAGTCAACATAAAATCCTAAAGTAAACAGCACTCTGATTTATTTGCTGCTTCATTTTTAGACTTTGATTCTGCAATCTTATTTATACATGCTTACTTCTAGAACATTAACAGTCCCTCATTTATTTGGAATATTTACCTGACTAAAGTGAAGTACAGAGGAGGGTAGTAAGAAACATTTACTTTCAGTGGCTTTAGTTTTTCTTGTTGGGATGTTGGAAGGCTCAGCTTTCTTCTCTTTTCTCTTTGGTAGTTTACTGTAGAAATTGCAGTTGAGTGACAGCACAGTGTTTGAGCTTGCTTTTTGCCTATTTCCATTTACTGAAGCTCACAGAGATGAAGTTGATTGTCCAAGGTCACACACGGAGCAAATGGCCCCATAAGGATTACAGCTCCGACTCCGCTCCCTCACGTTCCTGCAGTTCTTTATGCTGAACCACATGGCAAAGTTAAATCTTCTTCCCTGAAAGCTTGCTCAATTTCTCCCCCATTCTTCTGATTTACATCACTTCATTGCTTTTCTAGAGCTTGAAAACAATGTGACTCAGTGACCTTTTTTTTCTTCTACTGTATTTCTCAATAATAAGAATTACTGCATAATTAAACCACATCTTTGAGTATTCAGTTTCTTTTCTTTAAAAGCTGCCCCTTTGCAACAGCCTTTGGCAGTCTGAGAATAAACTGCTTTTCTCTACCAGGCAATTCCTTTTGAAAAACACTGGGTTTTTTTCTTGCACTGAATTTATTTGGTTTCTGTATTTGCGAACTAGTTTGATTTGGACTTGATGACCTTAAGGGTCTCTTCCAACCTAAATGATTCTATGATTATGGAAGGCTCGGCTGGGATTAGCAACCAACTTCTACACCAGAAAGAACAGGGGCTCTAGCCTGTGCTTAAAAATTACCTATTTTATACGGCCCTTAAAAGGATACCTATATTAAAAGACTTCATAAGCACTTACTGACAAGATAGGCATTCCACAAAATGGTTACTGCTTGCAGCTTACATTCTTTGACTGTGAGCCCATCATCACTTGTAGGTAGGTCCTTTGTTTCACAGAAGTTTTTACTCTTTTATTTGAACTGATTCCTTCGAAGAAAACATATGGACACACATGGAAACATGCAGCACCCCAACAATAAACTAAAGGTAGCAGAGAGCAAACCTCACAGACAGACGACTACTTAGCAGAAAAATACTACAGTCTTAGAATTAAATGAATCCTGATCTGGCCTTCATAGCAGAAATGTGCATGGGTAATCTAGCAATTCAGAAAGCATTTCCAGCCCACTGGAAATATTTCCAAATTCAGAACAAGTGAGACAACTCTTGGAAGAAGCAGCAATGAGCGATTCACATCTTTCTATGAGGTAAACCAGTCATTTCAACTTGTGATTTATTAGAAGTATTAAATGCAAGCTATTAAAATTTCTACTCTCTGGATCTAAAACAAGATCATATTCAGCAGAGATTCCACATGCGCAACAACTTAAAGTTGTGTAACCGTCTAGATAGCATCAGAATTCCTGGTAATTGTAACCATACCAACATAAAGTGAAGGGTTAAAAAGATACCACAGGACAGCATGACACATACAGTATTACCGTTTTGTTACTCATGGGAAACAAAATATCACTCTCTCCATCCTTCAAGATACTGATAGCCCATATTTCTCTTACATTCAAAAGAACGGACAAAACTTTCCCTGTCTCGATAACCAGAGACAAAGGAATTATTTATATGTATGTTGCAGATATTTAGTGGCGCTTCACAAAACTACTTTCAGGAATCGCAGGTGCAAGGTCGACTACACTATCGAGCTCCCATTTCCCAAGGCAACCTGAAGACAGAATACATTCCCGAGGGATAAGCCATCGTGAAATACAGAGCTTGATGCAGTTCATACCAAATCTACAGGAAGCGTCCTCCCACGATGACTAGATCAGTTCCTCAGTGGGGTGCAAACCGAGCGTTTCCTTCTCCCTAACACCTCTCTGGCTTATTACGACAGGGCGCACATACATGCAGGTATGTGTTGACAGATTCACGTGCCAAAGCTGGTTGGATGCAATCCAGGTGTCGCGCCTAAACTGTACGGCAGCAGTAGCATGATGAGGTGAACCAATATGCCTCCCTCTATTTTCACTAGACAGCCTCCTAAAGTCAAGGCAACTTTTTAGCAAAACACAAACGTATATATTTGAGACACATCAGCTTTCTGCATATAAGGTGTCTTTGAAAACAATGATCAGCTTTCTCTGCTCCTTCACCCACCTCGTGCTTGGGTCTTCAAGCATTTTTTTCTTTAAGGCCTTACCAGAAACTGACCTGCCAGCCCCAAACATCCAATTGCAAGGTCCAGGAACACATGAACCTTTTTTCATTAATTTCAGCGTATGATATATGAAAGCAGAAGACTATTCCATACAAATTTCGTAGTTCTACAAGCCTACATCTAAGGGCAGTAGCATGTCCTGCCCTTCTAAGAAAAAGGCAGAGGGACCAATTATCCAGACATGGCTGGGAGGGAGCCAAATTATTCCTACCTAAGGAGGAGTGAATCTACAGGGAGCCTCTTGATTCCTTTGGTAGGCCACAGAGTGAGTCTTATGTCCAAGTAATAAATCAAGCTCTGCAGAAGAGGGGCTGCTTCAGACTCTGGGCGTGGTGTCAACTCCTCCTGAGTTAGGGAGAAGGGCCAACAGTCTCCACTGGCCTCAAACCAGAAGTGCTAAATACTTTGCTTAAAAAACACTAATAATGAAATATGTAAGCCTTTTGAAACAAAAACTCCAGGTATTACTTGCTGACGTAACACAATTTGTTTCAAATGCTTGAAACTGTTACCAATGCTCTTGCAAAACAACTCATTTAAGAAAGAGAAAAAGAAAAAAAGAAAAAAAGGAATTATCTAATTTGATCACTTCCAATGATAAGTTCCCTAAACCTTCACATATATGTAAATACTTAAATTGTGTGGCACATCACTGCTTTCATTAAAAGCCTCCTAATACATAGATTTTATTAAACAGCTGATATTAAACACATTTTAGATGCACAAGCCGAATAGCAGATTTTCACCCTTAATACTAACAGGAAATTATAAACTCCCCTCTATAAACTGCTAATAAATAATCAACTCAACATGGAAAGTAATAAGCAATCCAGTGATGAGGTAGGAATTTTCTACAAAATGCCCTATTCACTTTAAAAAGTTTTAATGCCCTAAAAATGGGGATGCTAAAAACAGTCTCAAGAGTCGTCTTTTTTCTGGAGCATGATCTTCTTGCAAATGACATCTGTGCCACTTAACACAGTAGTGCCAGAAGAATTAGAGGGAGCTAACATACCTCAGTAATCACCACAGCAAGGATACCATCATGCTGAAACTGCTATGCTACTTCCCGGATACACAACAGTGCACGGCACAAAAGGCATGCCGGAAAGCACCGAGTTTCCATGAGTGCCAAAGCACTCACCAAGTTCACCAAAGCACTGAGCCTATTCAGGCAAAATAATCAAAATATTTTATGTGAACAACGTGACTCTCTATGACTTTCCCCAGGCAAAGAACTTCCACTGGAAAGTATGTGCAGACAGGCCGCCTCTCTGTTCTAGCAAAGTAAAATGGACTCAAACTATTTGTATATGTCTACAACTTGCGCATCACCTATGTTTGGTTTTTTAACATATACTGAGATTGACCGCAATTCTGGATAGCATATAATCGTATGCTTAGATTATTCTGTAGTCATTACTATTAAATACATACTTAAAATTAAACACCTGCTTTAAAAGTTTTCTGAGTTGGGACGAGGGTTTATTCAAGGGCATTTGTAATGACCAATTTCATTCTAGCCAAGGGCAAATAATGCTTTTTAGAAGTATGTGAAACACTCTTCCAAATACTGTTGTGACAGATAAGCTAAGAAGTCTCTGGAGAAAGAATAATGAAAATTGTTATCTTGCCATTATCTATTACGTGAATTAAGCTTTGTCGTCTTTGGTGCTTTGTCTTGATGAGTTTTAGTTCCAACAGCATGATAATAGGCACAACTCCAGTCTGAATAGTAAAGGGTTTTGTTAGTACACTGACTTTTTATTTTTAAGGGCCTGATCCTGATGCTATTGCATTCATTATGATTTTTATAATCAACTTTGATAGAAGCAGTTGGATCCTAAGTGAGTTTATGTGGGAAACAGAAGATCCTTTTTTATTACTGAAAAAAAATGTGTAACATTGGGCAAATACTATCTAGTTGTACAGGGCCTAAAAGGAGAGGTCATTACCTGTTCCAGCTGACTGAAAAAGTAACAAATTTTTTTTGTGTTTCCTTTGTTTTCTAGCAAATAGATCGTAATTTTTTTCAAGTTTTTTGAGAGACATTTTCCTTTCAAAAGTTTTCTTACCTGTGTGATTTGTTCAGGCTGGTCTTTGCCTTGCACAGCTTGTTTAGGTTTGGGCCAGGAGAAAGATGAGGAACTCTGTGCTGAACTAAGCAACCCCCTAACTCAGTCCTTACCTGCAGGGTGGCTCATAATTGAAACATCCCCTGGTTAAAGATTAACCATGATTAGGTTAGATTCTAACCCAATTAGTTTGTTATTACTGAAAGACCTTACCTCACATGTGTGTCTCACAACTGACTGCTCCTGTATTAACCTTTTTGATCTAAGAAATTTTTAGGAGTAGCTCTTTTACAAAGACAAATGAAAGCTTTGCTCCTGGATTCAAGGCTGCAGGAAACCAACTCAGTTTCAGGTTTTGGAAGAAATATGAATCTTATTGTACACTAAAGAAATGGACTGGCACATGGAACTACATCTAAAACCTGCTGCTGTCACATTTGTGTGATCCCAGTGAGCAATCCAAGCACACCTTCTGGCTTTTGTTTTTGAACATCCAGGTCCATTCCATCCAAAAATATTGTGGGCGCTAAAAAACCACACAAATCACAAGTAAAACTAAGGGAAAATTTTCCTGATGCCCCTGAGACTCGAAACACCGACTTTCACATATGCTGCCTCTGGGAACTGTACAATTACATCACAGTTGACGTATATAAGTTCTCTCTTTAAAACATACTTGGGCTTTGAGTGTGCAGTTTGGAACGCAGTTTGACCTCTAAATGGCTGGGTAATGATTTTAAAATATGTATTTGCCCAATGGAGTTATTAAGGTGTTTACTGGTAATACATATTTCCTCCTCAGGCATGCACCACTAATAAAGTTTCTTATGAAAATATCTTTAATGAGTAATTGTTGTTAGAGTGCAGGAGCTACTTTTCAAGCACTCAGCTACATCAGCTCTATTTGCAAAGCACCAGCCTTAAGAGATCACCCACTTCTCTCATTTAAAATAAGCTATGGTTTTTTATTCTAGGATATGCAATGGATCTGTTATTTCATGAATCTGTCCAGAACCCGACTGGACATGGTCTTGGGCAACCTGCTGTAGTTGACCCCACTTGAGCTGGGGAGTCGGACCAGACATCTCCAGAGGTCCCTTCTGCCCTCAGCTGTTCTGTGACTTACAGCTGCAGGTACAGCCTTTATTTCTATCCAAAGACTCGAACTCCAAGTAGCTCATGTTTTCTTTCAGATTTCCCCTTACGAGTAGGAAAAGCTTACTCTATGTATCAATAAAAACACCACCTTGCCCTGAGATCTTGCCAAAAAACCTCATGTGTATTGTACTCATGCATAAAGACACCCATATCAATTAATTACATCTTCGTACCACAGCATCCAAGTAATTTGTGATCGTTCCATGCAACGTACCAACAGAATACTAAACAGTAATACAAAGTCAAAACTCCCATTTTTAGGTTAAGTGCCCAAAATTAGGCAATAAAATTCATTTTAAAGTTTCTTAAACCACACATCAGGTTGACAGATGGAACTGCATCCACAGTTCATCCAGACAGTAAGTCAGAAACATCTCTGCTGGGTATCACATATGTTCTAACTCCTACAGATTTTATCATCAATATGACTTTCTTTACCAAAAGCAGCCAGTAGTGCTTTCCCAGCTGTTTGGACTTTATCTTAAATGTCACAATATTTAGTATTTTTCTTAAAGCTACAGATAAAAATATGACAATCTCGAGGTCCATTTTAAAAATTACTTTTTGATTTTCACGTGTGCAGAGACAATGTTTTTTAAAAGTACCTCAACTAAAGGCCAAAAATTTAGTAAGTGAACAAAAATCCCTCCTCAAAATGTGATCTTTGAGGCTTCATAATTTCAGTGCAGTGTTTATGTTTTTCAAGGCTTTAGTCTGATTATGTATATTGTTAAACAACTATCCATATGATAGAAGGTGGAGTAAAAGAAGCTTGAAGAAAAAAATTGACCCTGGAAAAGGAAACAAACATATTTTTTGTTCTGAAAAGCAATTGTCTACTTTTCCTTGCTGTAGTACACAGAGCACAATCTACAGGACATGCATCGACACATACTCTAAATACTTTGCATACCTTCTCCACCCTTACACGCAGAAAGGCAGCTCTCCAACTCATGAGCTCATGCAAGCCAAGCAGTTCTAACATTTCTAATGCACTTTGGATAACGAGCAGAGCACTCTACAGCACAGGATGCTGAATTTCCCTTCATGCATCTGCATGCTCCCACATACAGTCTGTGTCCCAGAAGAGCTCATATAGACACATCTCCATCCTGTTCCTGAAACATTCTACCCAGTGTATTTCAACAGCTCACCTAAGATTATTTCCACAGATTCTTACTAATTTTACTCAATTTATACATTCAGCTCGCCACTTAAAAATGCTTTTATGGGTGTTACTTTTTATATTGCTGAGTGTCTGTTCATCCCTAGAACCATATGAGGACTTGTAGGCATTAAGTCTGATTTCTCTTCCTGTTTTCTTTTCTCTGTCCAGAATGGAAGCTCATGGGCTGTCTTCAACTTTCTTCTTTTCTTTACTAATTTTACTCAATTTATACATTCAGCTCGCCACTTAAAAATGCTTTTATGGGTGTTACTTTTTATATTGCTGAGTGTCTGTTCATCCCTAGAACCATATGAGGACTTGTAGGCATTAAGTCTGATTTCTCTTCCTGTTTTCTTTTCTCTGTCCAGAATGGAAGCTCATGGGCTGTCTTCAACTTTCTTCTTTTCTTTTTTTTCCATTTATAAGGAGACATATTATGTATTTCCAAATATGCTGAGTGTCTGTTCATCCCTAGAACCATATGAGGACTTGTAGGCATTAAGTCTGATTTCTCTTCCTGTTTTCTTTTCTCTGTCCAGAATGGAAGCTCATGGGCTGTCTTCAACTTTCTTCTTTTCTTTTTTTTTTTTTTAACTGATTTTCCATTTATAAGGAGACATATTATGTACTTTTTCCAAATAATTACAGTTCTAGAGGGGAAAAAAATTAATGTGTATTGTATAATCTTGGGCCAAACTGAACTCTGAAGTCTCAGAATCCTGACATGTCTTTTGACCTTTTGGACAAAGAAGTATGCAATCATCTGACTAGGTTCCTCATTACGCACTTAGAAGACAACATCTTTCCTTTATAAAGATAGAAATATAGCATCGGTGTATCTGTCAGTAACAAAATATGGCATCTTCTCAATTCTGAGGACTTTTCAGGAATAAGTTCTGATTTGGATCTTACAACTCTTTCTTTACAGTCGGTAAATCCACTGAATTTAGGAGTTGCAACTGACTTCCACCTGCAAAAACAAAATCGGATGCCAGCCTACAACTCTACTAGTGAACTCATCTTCCATTTACATATAATTCAGTCCTCCTTTGTTTCACACAAGTTTGGCATTCTTTTGGCCTTTCCTGGTGTACAGTCCGTAAGCAAGCATTACAAGCACAAGGGGTCAGGCTTTCACATAACCCACAATTGTTCCCTACATTTCAATTCAATATATTTGAAAATATATTATTATAAAATTGAAGAAAATGTCAAATTCAAATGCTTTGAATCAGATTTGTTATATCACACATGTTTTGCTTTCTTTTTCTCTAAGCTAACTGAAACTTTATTAAATAACTGAAACATATCAGCATCACTGTGTTTTCCTTTTTCACCAGAGAAGTTACAGATTAAAAATCTGGCCACCTTAGCATAGCTCTGTGCTTCTCTAGCACCAGCATGCAGACAGACTTCCTGTAGTAGTCAAGTACATTTTATTAATTTATCTAATTGCACTTTATTGTCTATGTCTATTGAGGAGACAGCACAAAAGAGGAAACGGTGCCCATGCAGAAGCTTGCTTTTTAACAATGATCCCTACAAGAGCCTATTGTTTTCTCCTCATTTCCTGAGAGCACTCACCTGTTACGGAGTCACAGCCTGTTCACCCATGACTATCAGCCATCCAGAGCTAAACTCATTCTGTGACAGAAGCTTGCCTTCAGTCAGCGACCGAATGCAAAGGTCATTCTGGATGATTTTCCAACAGCTTATTCACTTCATTTGCAGTTGTCATATGGGAATTGCTATTTTCACAGCACATCTCCTTAGCCATAGAGAAGAGCAGCACATTCACTGAACGCTGGCTAGAACACGAGCCGAGGCCTCGCAGCTCAGCCAGAAGCAAACTGAGCTCCAGTTTCTCCAGAAAACTGTTCTTAAGACTGACCTCGTGAAATTGGGATTTCTCAATGACACCAGGTACATTTTCAAATGCTAATAAATACAACAGATATATTTACATTATAATTTCAGTTTGGGTAAGGAATTTCCTTCTGATGCAAAACGCCCTCCAAAATCCCTACTAACCACTGTTAGTTCATATTGCCAAGCAATCTCTTAAGCGTGCAAACTAGATTCCTTTCAGATGAAATTAACCTGGAAGACACTCTCCTTCTGACAAATTGCATTTAGTTCACAGGATCAGACCACAGCTAACCTAAAGAACAACTCCCAAAATGCATACACTGTAAATACTGGGTCCTCAACATAGCCATTTTTCTCTACAAAAATTCACGCTCCCATTGCAAGTAGGCAAAGCCAATGTCATTATAGCATTGCTTTATGCAGAAATTAAAGTATTCTGTGTTAAGATGAGGAACACAGCTCTACTTTTTTTGATATGTTTCTTGGACTTTTTAAAAAAGACATAAGAAAACAGGAAATTCCCATCACAGTTTGAATTAATAATTTAAAAAATTAAGAATGACTCGATCTCCAAACCATACTTAATTTTCAATAGAATTGGATTCTTTGTGCTATGCAGACTTTTACATACATTTAAATAACATTATTTTAAAATATATACATTTATATTTTACAGATCACATGTTCTTGTTAGATATGTATGCCTGATTTCTATTCCTCATGAAATAGAAATTCAAATGAACTCATGGTTGAAACATTTTGCTCAGATATTGTGTGCAGATAATTACTTGGATGAGTGTTGAAGACCCAAAACTTTTGCATCTTAATGATAAATATTTTCTACTGCCAAAGAAATCTCAATCTAAGACGTTAAAAGAATATTAACATTTTTATTTTCTAACTACTTCTTATGTACCCAAATATCTTGCCGACCTGCCCCTTCAGTGCCTGCTTGTTTGCACTGGCCCTGGAATGAGATGTCTAATATTTGAAAAGTAATATTACTGCAGTACAGTTTCATATGTTATAAACTGATTGAACATGCAAGGTACGTTACATGAACTGTGGCTAAAGGCAAGTAAGGTACAGTAATACAATGAGTGCTTTTACTGAAGTCTCACAATGTCAGCTATAAGTGCAGGGGCCTCTTGGGACACAGACTTTCAAAAAAAAAAAAAAAGGATTACCATGAATAATCCTAGAAAAAAGGTCTTTTAGGTAACAGCATATTACTTATTTGTCCTTATGCGAACTCTATCTGAAAAAAACACCAAGAAGCAATAGTCTCAGAAGCAATAAGCCTGAGGATTTTTTCTCAGAAGAAAGCTGGTAGCTTTCTTCACTGCAATTCATAGACAAAGAAACACAGAAGAATAAATCAGCAGAACAGGAACATTAATAAAGTGGCACTTTGATAATAGCAGGACATGTCTATGATACCCATATTTTCACAACTACTTGAATCTTACCTTAAGAGATCCAATATCCTAGGCTGTAGAAAAATCCTTTTGAAACTCGGATTTGTTTTTAACAACACAGTCTTTTCTTCTTTGAAAACTTAACGCCTGCTTTCAAATCTCTATTTGTAATTCAGGCCCCTGTCCTGCATGGTTCTGTAGAGGATGGCTATAACAGAAAGTGGAGGTAGTGTCTCTGGCATGTACTAGCATATCAATCTTGCTAATACAATTAGAAACAACTGTGAAAACAAATGTAGACAGATTTTAAGCTGTCTATGGTGTAAGTGTATATGCCAGTTGCCAATATATGCAAATCCTCAGGTCATCATATTTTCATTGCAACTGATGTCCATGCTAACTAGGTTAGACTATTACAAGTATAGGAACATACGCTACCTTCACTTTGCTTTCCAAATTCAATATCCAGCAGTAACTGTCATCAATATCCAATATAAACAGGTACTTTGGTCAAAATGTCAACTTACATGTGAATGCGATAAATAGTTCGATAAGCAATTATGAAATAAATATTTATTGAAATATTTAGTGAACTTACTGCAACGTTGCAATAATTTATTGAAATATTTCAATATTTTAAATGCTGCAATAAGTATCTTAATACATATTGCAGCATAGTTTCATACATCATAAACTGATTAACATTTAGAGTATAGGATACGAGCTATACATACATACAGCACTTCCTTCATATACAAACACCACACAAGCCTGCACACACACAATTCCTCAATTAAATGGTGGGGGGTGGATCTACTAGTGTATAAATAAGAGTAACTGCTGTTAGGCTTAGCCACATGGTTTTAAAATTTGTTTGTGCACAGTTCAGTGAACTAAAAAACTATTTCAGTGCTGACTACTGGTAACTGTTTATTTTTGTCTCTTTGGAAACATTCATGCCATGAAATCTAAACTCAGATAAACAAATAGATTAGAGGTACACTTCATCAGAATGAATATCAACATGTAAGAATAAAAGCAAAAGCTTATGTGTGCAAACAGTTTTGTCAACAAGAGTCTGCATGCATTGGGCAGTACTCATAGGACTTGTAAAGTCAGATAGCTAGCCTGATTCTGAATTTAAAAATACTTTTTAAGCTTCCACCATATTTTTCATTATGATCTTGATTACTAAAAGCTGCTACAATTGAATTGTATGTTATCAACTTGGGATTTTAAACTTCCAGGCATGGTAAAGTTACTGATTTTTCCATTTATACCGAATTGAATTTTGCAGGTCTTCAATGCTAACCCACCATTCCTATTATTTCATTTGGAAACCAACAACATGCGTTGTCCTTGAGAACTTAAGTAATTTCTGCTGACTGGGGCAGTAGTGGTAAAAATACAGAATTAATGTTACTATTGGATGAGCCAGAGCTGACTTCACAGAATAGTGAGTATTAGGAAAAGGGCCAAAAGCAATCCTGTATTAAAAGATCATTCTGATCCCCAAACTTCCCTGAAGGGTAATGCTAAACGTTAACTGGAGATTTAAATTTTACTCTAGGCTATACAGTAAGAGCAGGCATACTTTCACGTACAGTACACAGGATCACGTTTCCTCTGTCTCAGCCATGCAGGGCTGATGCTAAGCATGTTTACGGATGAATTCTCCATGCTTTACAGTATGCAGCACATGAACAATATTTTAAAGCTGAAGACAAACTGCTAATACTTTATACAGCTGGGTTTTGTTCTCCTTATAAAATTTGATAAGAAATGTTATCTTTTGCTATAGAATTTTTAAACCAGATAATAGTGAAATGCACTAAAGCTGGGCTGTGCAAACACGCGGGAAGCTGGCTGGCCCTGCCCAGTTTACCTCTGTGAATGAGCAACACATTGCATATTAGCTCCAGGATGCGCCTTTGTATTTGAAATAGAGAAGACTAAGGGATCGTCAGTATAAAAAAAAAGGATAGGTAAGAGAGAAAGGGGAGGGAGGAAATTCAATATATCAAGCAACAAGTAATCCATACTGCTATCCAGTAACAGCTCTAACCATGGTGCTAGAAAACTAACGCTGAAAGCTTATAAACAGTCACTAGAGAAAGCCAAACTTTTTGGAGGTCTTAGATCCAGATCTTCCTTTCATAAATGATGAAGGAAATAACCAGACTTTCCTTCCAACTATTTTTAAGCTAAACATATACAGTATAAGTAACAGTCAGACAATTAATGCATAAACACCTGAAAATACTGTAAGTACATAAAAAAGGATTAAGAATGTTCAGTAAAGTTGATATGGGTTTCAGAAGAAGCAAGATCAAAATAAAACCCCCAAACCCGAGCCCAGAACTCATTGAAAAAAACAAACACCTGACAGTGAGATTATTAAATAATGGAAAATTCTCCCAAGGAGAATTAAGACCATTTAAACTCAGAAAATAAAGTTCTAAATATATAATGAAACAGAGGATGGATAAATTAGGCTAATCAGCACATCTTTTTTGACTCTTTTCCCTATTAACTTTCTATATGTTCATGAAGATAAAATTAATGTTTCTACTATGTGTTTGCTGCTAAAATTCAGATTTGATTAATGGACGAGCACTGGGAATCATGTTCTCTTACATGCTCTTCGAACTCCATGGCAAAAACTGCGGCAAGCAACAACTGCCCTGTAGCAATAGCTCATGCAGCAGATCATTTTCTCAAACATGCTGTGCTTGACCTAAGGAGGAAGAAGTATGCAAAAAGCATGCTCCTCTTCTGACCTGCTTTCAACCGTCATAGCCAATACTGTCTCTAGCTGGCCAAGTAAAACCAGCCACTTTGCTGAATCAAATTCCACCGCTTACACCACAACTGAATTTGCCAGTCTGTTTGTAGATGGCAGATCTAATCATGCCATATAAAACGCAAGGGATAAGAAAACGGCTGGTATTTTTGCTTTTCCATGACAGTTTCTGGACCAATATATACAACAAAAGGAATTTTCTTGGGTTGCTCTGGACCCTTAGACTCTCAGATCTGGTTATATTTTTCAAATCTGTACTTAGAGTAGTCCTTGTGTATCTCCTTATAGTAAAATTAAAAACCATGGGGCAGACGCTCAACTGGTAGAAACTGCTATTGCACCATCATATTAAAACAATGTGGAACCAGCTGAGGGTCTGCCATAACAAACTATTAGTGGAGCTTGATTTTACTTCCTTATGCAATATCATTAATCAATGCAGATTACCCAGATTGAGTAATACTGTATACCATTAATGATAACATTAGCATTATTAACCAAAACATAAAGAGTAGCATACCCCAGAATAAACAGCGACATGTTTACTTCAGCAGGAAGCCTAAATTCAAATTCCTGACGCAATTCAGTTCAAAAGCTTTTCTTGCTAAAACTAGTTTTGAAAAAGAGCACTGCATCAACTAAACAGAGGGCTATTTCATCAACGAAGACCTTCTGGGGCATCTAACAAAGCAAAGCATGTTTTCCAAGGTCTAAAGTTACATGTCTTACAAATGCAGCATTTGAAGGAGGAAAATTTGGGGAAACAAACCAGGAAATACTGCAAGGGAATTGGTGGAGCTGACCCTACAATGCCAGTGTAAATTGCTTTTGAGGAAAAACGAGAAACTATGCCAAACAACACACCGAATTACTCTCCACATTATTTTACAAGTGCTTTGGAAGACGATGGTAGTTAAAAAGTAACCTCAACTGAAATGCATCCGACAGCTGAAAACAAACTAGTGGCTTGTCTTCTCTTCTTGTGGTGCCCATTTAATCAGTTCAGAATCAGGCTTCTCTTCTTTTCAAGTGACTTGGCCGTGTGTAAGAACCTCTCGGAAATGACTGAAGTTCAGGAATATAGTAAGTACTGTCTATATATTGCCTGTCACTCTGGCATTGAAACATCTTTTAATCTTGGTCTGAGCTGCTTCTGCCCAAAAGACAACCCACCCAGAGAACCTCATGAAAAAGATCGCCTCAAAACCCAGAAATCCCTTTATCGTCTGTGCTAAGGGCATAAGGAGAAAAAATCCTTTTGTTTCTTATTGTTCTTCCTTTTCTCTTTCTGTAGCACAGCGGAAGTTACAAATCACAATGAATTCAAAGGTAATGTTCCAAATACCAATTTTTATTCCAGCATTTCTTCTTAACCTCAGATTCAAAGATTTATGGCTATCATATCCCCCAAAGGTCCGGTGTGATCACTTAATCCTGCCATCTGCATAGTATAGGTTGTACAGTTGAAACCCTTAGGATATGCATTTGTCTGTATGAACTATGATGTATCGTTCAGAACAAAAGTAATTTGACTCTTGACACCCTAATTAATGCCACTAGTTAAATTCTTGCGGTGGAAGAACAATGAAACAGAAAGGTTTTTTCTCCTTACGCCCTTAACATACACAGCCAGGAACTGTTACAGTCCTGAGCTGGTTTTAACTAGACCAAACCAACAGGGCCAACTCCAACAGATCCGTACTGAACTGTATCCCTCTTGACCTGACTGGTCACACCTGCATGGCATACTGGTGGAGAGTTTTACCAAACACTCCTATCGGTGCACTCAGGCTTCCCAAAAGGAAAGCAATACTCATATCTTCATATTGTATCAGATTACTTCACTTGATAATAGTTACTGTGATCTGAAAACACAAGTGGGTTTTGTTTCTGTTCCGTTTTTTTGGATTTCAAGTAGCTAGTGCAACACTTCTTTGCAATTACCATGCAGAGAAGTTTGTAGATTTCTTTGAAAAGTTCTGTATTCTTTTTGTCTCCATGCACATTATTATCTAATTTTAACTTTTATACATTAACACAAAGCATCATGCCCAGAAGTAGCTTAATGTTTCCATGACAAAAATTCATAATGAAGACTTGACATTTCTCAGACTTACTGGCACAGTTAAAATTAAAAGGAAAAATCAACATTTTAAAATGAGATATTTCAATATTTTCCAATCTCACAGTGCAAGCAATGCAGATATCTTCCAGGGAATCTTATGCTTTGCAAGTAAAGCAGAATGCCCTAGCCCACAGTTTGTTAACATACCTCCCAAATTACATAAGTAAAAAAGCTTTTATATTACTTTTATACAACTCTCAGGCAGTTTAAAGTCTATCTTCAACCTTCTAAAATCAAAATGCACCAGACTCACTTCAGAGTGCATCTTTCTTTCAATGCAGTAATGGATATTGAGAGGTAAGAGGGAAAATTACAATCCAGGAACGTGTAACAGTTCCTTCAAGGGTTTTTCTTAATTCATTATAAATGATTATTTTATCATTTTTGACTAGCTAAAGCAATTGTGCATTGTCAACATATGTAAAAGCAGAAGAAACGGAATTCACATTAAGGTTTCACAAAGTGCAAGTGGCACAGATGATAACCAGGTAACTTTAGCCCTGTAAGCAAGAGCACTGATAACAATCCACAAGAGCTGGCTTTAAGACTCCTCTTGCACAAGAGCTCAAACAGACACCGTGGGATGTTCTGCAGCAGCCGATCGAGAGGATCCCACCCCGATTCACTTGGCCCTCTGCTCCCAGACACTGGTCCCGCAGCCACACCACAAGAGGCAGATGTGGGTCCCAGCTCCTCAGCTGCCGCTGCTCCCCACTGAATGTGACAGGTTCAAACTACCTGTATTAAATCAGAGCTGTAGATTTCCCTGGCTGTGTTAATGACTACAGCAGGCAGCTAACAGCAGCAGCACTTGAGGAGCCAGCCAGCACACACGTTAACTTCTGCTGTCCCATCGCTGGGAGCAGTTACCTTCAGCAAAGCCCTGGGCAGATAGCTGGGGCAGTAATGCATTACAGCCACGCTGTCAAATCGGACAGAGCCTGCCTGTTAGACCCTTTAATATCCTCACTGGGGAGCTCTGACAGATGACGTTCCTCCTTGTCTGATCAATCCAACATTCCTGCTTGCCTATCTGAATTTGAGAAGCTTTTACGGTTGTGTTTTGAGGTTTTTTTAAGACATTTTGATGATGATTAAGATTCTTTAGGGTTAAAATGCTGCATTTTTTTGAAAGCAAATTCGAGGTGTGACTAACTGACTGGACCTTAAAAAATTTAGAATCAAAATACTACCACAAAAACATACAAACAGAAGGCATTGGTCACTGTCACACAATGTTATGGTATAATACTTTGCAATTCAAAGAAGGCACAAGTCTTCACTTGGCTCTTGTGCGACAATAATTTCACAGGGCAATCATAATTTCAGTCCCTGCACTTAAGGACATGATTTATATACTATATTTTCAGCATATTTCTCAATCTGGTTACAAATACAGTGGACTCATTCAATTGACATTTTTCCCATTGTTTCCAAAAATTCAATTCCGTGAAAACTGCAATCTTCCCTCAGAATATATTGTTTTTGCTGAAAATGGACAGAGGGAAGTCAAAATCATTTCCACCTCCTTGTTTCATTTCAATGCTGAAACATTTTATTTTACTGAAATAAAAAAAAAAAAAAATTGAAATGCTAATAATACAATCATACATATATTTTTAAGTTTCAATGATACTGACCCCGAATAATTTGATACTTAAAAAAATGTTTTGTATTCCTGGAAAATTTTCCCATTTTCGGTTTTTGTTCACACCTGGAATGAAAACAAGTAGTCAAAATGTTAACACTGCAACAACACAAAGCAACCCTTCTCCTAAGACATAGAGTAGAAAGTGATATAGTGACAAAGCAGACAAACAATAAGTATCATTACAACTCACACCAAATTTTACGTAAACATTGACCTGTTTGATTACAGATGCTTTAGCTCGTCAGTAATGTTAAAGCACCTCATATGCATTACAGAGAGCCCATGAGATATAAAAAGGGCATTTTAAACTGAATTTTAGAGTCAGGATCTGGACACAGAGAGATTAACTAACCTTCTCACTGTTAGATAGGAAATCTATGCAAGCCAGAAATCTAGTTCTGCATCCCCCGTCCCCCCCGCCCCAGAATACCAGTTCCAGTGCCTTAAGCCACATCACCATCAGTCATAGCTATCTGAGCGTAGGGCCAACAGCACTGCTCTGCCTTTCACCAGATCTGCATTTGGTGCATTATTTATAATTTTATTACTTCAGCTGATCAAAGTAATGGACTAGATGTTGACTTTTTAGCTGTTTTGGCAGCATTGTTGGAGGAACTTGAAATTATTAAGCAGATGTTCTGCAACATAACTGGGGGCTTGTTATGCTCTAATGAGATACAGTATTTGTTACAACGAAGGAAATTGCTTGCGGATTTGCTATAATGCATTTTACATACACTGGGTTACATTTATATTGGAGTAATATAGAAAAAAAAAACCAGTAAAAGTCTATATTACTTTTCAGATCTGATGATGTCACCAGACTCATATTATTATATTTGAAAAAAGGATCAGGCTCAACTTCTTGACGTCTGTTTCTGTTTTTATACTTGATATCCACCTCAGTGGTGTAATAGATCCAAACAGTTAGCTCTTTGTGATCTCTCTCTAGAGGGATCACTGTACCATTGCAGCAGAACCAACCTTAGTGAGTTGCACCTCAGTATTTTTAGGCCTCTGACCAAAATTATTCAGAAGCAGATCTCCTCTCTTTGCAGATATATGAGCAAATTTAATGCACAGTTTCTCTGGCTCTTTCAAACTTAGTTTTAAATGCGTGGTGTTTGGATTTAAATTCAGAGTTATACAGTGTAATATGGAAAGCAAATTAACAAATTCACAAGTTGACCCTGTGAACAAATGCCAGAGATTTGTATCTATCTGGGTGTAAGAGGGAGGACTGATCCAGAAAAATTTTAGCAAGAATTGTTTCTCCTTTGTAAAAGACCTCAAATTGTGGCTTAGATATTTATTATGCGCCATGCTTATAAAACTTCCAAGATAGCTAATGGAAACAGAGCACAATAGAAGCCAGTTCTGCTTTTCATTTTATATACTACCACTGGGAATCTCTTTCTTCTGATGTTCATCCACATTATAAGCTTTTCTTTCACAGCGGGTAAGATTTTCCTTGCTTTGAAAATAGTAATTCATCATAACAAGAAGGAATATCAAGTGTATATAAATGCCAGTCCAACTACTTATGCTGGCTAAATTGGCAAAATATTTTAATTCCCTTCATAACACTCAGCACTACCAAAAACCTCCATTCAAAACATTAACAGAATACTCCAGAAACACAGGAATGCCTACATTTAAACAATAATGTGCAGCACAGGCACCCACATTCATATTAATAAGTAACCTCATTTTTCTAGCAAACAGTTACATCAATGAGAGTCGTAAATTCTGTGCTCCTTTGAAATACTGGGAGATGAAGTTGGAAATTGTCAATCTGAGGGCTTTTAAAGGAATGCCACATTAAAAAATAGGCTATAATACTTAATCCTCATGAACCCTCTGTAGTAGTTTATCTTCACAACCTCCCATCCCTCCTCCACTCTTAAAGTCTTGCACAGTGACTCCAGACTAAGACTGAGCTTGGTGAGTCTCGGTACTCAGCTTGAGCCACAGGGACTAACCTTGCATGCTTTCATCTTATACTACAAAAGAAAAGATTAAGTCTTCTCACTCATATCCCACAGAAAGAGGTTTTATCAGAATGAGAGAGGCTTAAGCAAATGACTTTTACCTTGTGTTTGCCACAGTTAGCACGTTTCTAGGGATGTACTTTTTGTTAAGCAGCAGTAACTCACAAGCATGTCTTAAACTTTACCACTACTGAGGCTCAGAGGCAGACACCGGGACAGCCCCTCCAGAAGCAACCCGGGCATCCCTGTAAACTGGTAAGCCTGCAATTATGGCCTTACCTGAGGGAGCTTGGATTTTCTAGTTCAGGCAGAAATTGCTCATGCTTTAAGTGCCCTACACCATGCTTAAATGCCCATCACCAATAAGCCACCTACTATGAAAACACAGCAGCAGAAGACTCGCCAGATTGGAAACCTAACCTCTTCTGTACTTGAGCAGGCTTCCTAAACTTTTCAGCTAGCCACAACTTCTGGACTTGTGAACTCACACCACGCTGCTATTGACAACTATGATCAAAGCTTCTGGCCCCACCCGTAGACTGACCCAAACCTCAGTTTCGGAACTGATGAGTTAAAGCTAACACATTTATAAAGCTAATGAGGTAAAATCCACGAATTTTACTGGAACCAGAACTTGCATATCTACCTTTTCAGTATATGCAGGTGTTTACTTCTGAAGTCCACACAATGCCATAGAAATTACATTAAGAAAACAGAATTTTGCACCTAAATATTCCAGAAAGCGAAAGTGCAAGTTCTACTGCTGAGAGTGTGCATAAGCAATTTTTGAGTACACAAATGGAAACTGTGAACATAAATGTTTAGATTCACATCTGACTCCCTCTGAAGTTAATGTTATCTTTCCTTTTGTATCCGCTGATACTGGAAGAGGCTCAAAATGAACAAACCATAAATGAAAAGTGTTTTAATATGTAATTCTTTCAACATAATGAAAAATACTCAGAAGAAATCAGTCTCCCAAAGGAGGTGGGAAAGAGTCTGTATTTACTAGGACCCCTTTTATAGCTTGTTTCTCCAAGAGTTACTTCAGTGTTTGGAGGTTTTTTGAACTAGGAATACATATACTATTTTGATTGTTTAGGAGAACTGTTAATACTTAAAATGTTTAACAGTAGAATAAATGTTTCGTTTAGTAGTCACAATTTTAATCGCTCAGGAACACACAGAGTAAAACAAAAGACAGAGACATTTTGGGGAGGGGTGAAGAAGGAAGTAATTTGGTCTCCAAGATGGTCCTAAAACCCCTTCTTTGTGTACTTGTAATTCTTCACAGAATGAAAGAAAACTCTGAATACCACGTTTATGTGCTGCTGATTTCTGAGTCCCTGCCTGCACACTCACTCAACAGAACCGGGCCCGGACTCAGCAAAAGCTCCTTGAACCTTTGAACAGAGTAGGGACCGCAGGTGGACTCTTTGAACTGAGTCATCTTTTTTCAAAGAAACTGTGAAAATTTCTAGTGAGGTCCTGAGCCTCCACGGAATTAGGTACATACCAATTCTCTGAATACACAGAAATCTGGATATTATCAACCTGCAACAAAGTTTTGCAGGATCAGACCTCAGTTCTGTTCACTTTTTTAGTTACATGGTGAATTTTCTTCTAAATGACCTCATCCAAAAGCCACTGAAGTGAATGGGAAAAACTCCCACTAACCTCAACAATTCTTGGACCTTTAGGACCTGTAAAAAGTCATATTTAACTTCAGCAGCAACCTGACTGGGAGCTCCGCAGCCTGCTACACACACAGCACCACATTAGGACAATCACTGTTGACCAGAGTAGATAAATGTGAAATCTTTTTTGAAATCAAACACACGGAAAATATTATGAAACTATTTAAAACCTTTTGAAATGCATTAATCAAATCAACAAAAACTATTTCCACACATAAACTGAGGCAAAGATAGTAATTTTAAAAATCTAAGATAGCTTGATAAGTATTTTTTAGTAGGGAGCCTCTTTTCTACTTTACTTACCAAACTCGTTTTATGTATTTTCTCCCTGTGTCTCAGTTGTTCATTTCTTTTTAAGCATGAAAAGAATATTCACCAGGCATTTTTCAGTTTTGCCTTCTAGGTTAACCAACCCACACTGCACAGAAGAAAAAGTGTTTAAAATCAAGAATATATACTTGATTTTAAAAATTGAAAATTGTACAAGAAATGTGAATAAATGTCATACATTTAACAACAAAGATGGAACACATGTTGATAATCCTTTGCTTAACTGTTGCCCTGTTTATTCAATATTCCACAAAGTTAATGTATAACATGTTAAAATGATTACACAGTCTCGACCTTGCAGCTCTATTTTATTCTCCAGACTATTTCATGGATCTGGGAGACATGGCAAGATCACTGGGGTTTGTGCAAGAAGTGCACACCTGCAAAACACTGTGAGCCCCAAGTTTTCCCCCATTCTAGTGCATTATACTACAAGAAACGGTTGTGCAGATCTGCATGACAAGGACTCCTAGGACTACAATCATAAAACTCGTAAAAAAATAGTTTCCTTGTGAAGCTGTAAAATACATCTGTTCAGAGCATCAGAGCCTGCTTGTCTGTCTGCTACAAAAGGAATCTACCACCAAAAAGAACAGATTTAGGAGAATTCAGACTAAGATTCATTTTTCATATCCCAAAAGAGGTGTAGGAATGAGGATAGGACGCCCTCTTTACAGTGGTGTTTTACTACAAAGAAGCCAAAGGAAGTGAAAGATTTTGATCCAACAGCAAAGGCAAATTTTTGGAGTGACATTTTGGGTCTGAAGCTTAACAGAGGACTTTTCCCATGGACAACAGGAGTAAAAAAAAAAATTACAATATCATCTCAAAAAAGACTAAAGCATCCCAAAGCACTTATTCTACATATGTACTTGTATACAGTAACCGTGCCAATGCAAACAGCACTAAAAAGCGTGAGAAAAGTTCCCTTTTGGTAAGACAGTCAAGATACTTAATTTGCCCCCCTGTTCTCTCCCTTATCTTGACAAACCCAACATACAAAAGGATCTGATGCTACAAAATGAAATGGAGATTCAAAAAGATTATAATTCCACCACTGGTTAAGGTTGCCACACAACCCTTGCTAGAACTGACGAAAAAGAGGAATCAGCATTATCTTTATTTCCTAATTCATACATGGCAGAGGTTTTGGCTCTGAGAAAGTTGTGCTTGGTACAAGATCCAAAATAGAGGACACAGAGAAGATGAAGACCAACCCCTGAAATTGCCCGAGGATGGTGAAATTCCTAGGGTATGTTAATTTAAAGCAGCCTTGATCTATGCTAATTTTCACTCCTGGAAGATCACTTCCATAACCACACCCTCCGATTCCTAGTAGGACTCTGCTTCTAAGGTATTCCCACGCCCACCTTTATACAGCCCAGACTGCTCCCCAAATCAAAGGGATCCAAATCCTCAGTTGTCCACTTGCAGCAAGTTTCAGACTGTTCTGCACAGCCACCGGACACAATGAAGCTATATAAGGAATATATATACATAAGGACTGTTACAGATTCCATGAGGTCATATACTGTCGGTTCATGTAGTCCTGCTTATTAAAGACTTTGCTTGACAGCTAAGTCAGATATTGAGAAAGCTGTGATAAAGCTACTAAGTACGTTACACAAGTAGGTTGTGTTTTGTGGATCAAAGTATTCCACTGATTCATTTTATAGGGTGGCGGTGTTTTTTTTTTTTTTTAAATTCATTTCTGAATATTGGGTGTCTGTATCTTGTTCCAAGGGCCACTAACAGGTAAAAACCTACTATAGAAATTCAACAAAGATTTTGTTTACTCATTTGCAGAAGAACAAATAAAATTAGAGAATATTACAGTGGAAAAAAATTGTTGGTTTTTTTTTTTCAGTTCAAGTCATGAGTGTATGCATTTACATGGCATTTCTCAGAGATGGTTGCACAGTGTCAGGTAATTTGTTGATACTGCAGACATGAATACTGATCTGAACCCAAGGAGGTCTTGCTGTTGGTAGCAAGTGGAGGGAGTGAAGACAAGTTTTATCAAAGTAGGCTAAAAAGGAGCTATACCACTCACTTCCACATGTGCTTTGTAAAAATCAAATCTTCCTTCTATATTCTATTCTAGCCTAACAATCTTCATTACCACACAATCTGGATACAATTTTGTTTCTAAATCTGAGCCTGAAAGCCACAACATCCATCCTTCACTTTCTGCTCCCACCAAAGGAACTAAGAAGTGTGCTTTGAAATGAGGGCATAATTCTTCCCGAGATGTTTACCCAACTCGCAATTAATGCAAGCATGCAGGTCAGATACTCTAAACTAAAGCAGTAAATATTGGTCACCTGGATACAGAAGACAACATCTCTTCTACAGCAAAGCTAGGCTAAATTTATCTAAACCCTCTAAGATTAGGACAGATACGGCTTGTCAGCTCATCTCCTTTCTCTCACTTTCCTGTCTTAAAAATACATTCTGTTTACATGGTTTACATTCAAGTCCACTTTGGAGTATACTGAGTTTACTGCTGAGTGATAACATTCGATGGATGTCATTTCCCATTTTCCTAAAGGCACTAACAAGCCTTTCCAATTCTTGAGGCTCATCCATCTATAAACACCCAAATCTTCTTGCTCTCATCCCTCTGAACCTATTTTCCCCTCCAAATAGCGAGTACAAAAGTAGGGAAATTGAGGTATGCAGTGAACTAGAAACATTACAACATGTGGTGCATGTGACCTATTACAGGGAAATGGTTGACTTCATACATCAGAGTATGGTCCCTGCTTAAAATAGTACAGTTAAAAATACGTATGCGTTATTGTTTGAATTGTAACAAACCACAGAATCCCAGGTAAAAGCCAGGCTCTGATATCGCTAAGCTTCTTACAAATGCAAATCAAAACATGTATATTAATAAAATTATATAGGAAGAATAACTATAAAAGGTAAGTTGCCATGTGGAAGCATTAGGTTTCCATACATATAAGTATCTAAGCATATTTGTTTATTAAAGCTTTCTATAGAAGTAGTTACGTATTTCAGTAATTGGGACAGGACATTTACATTTACATTACACAGGACATTTACAATTTCCAGGTCAAGCTCAACACAACAGATGTTCAGGAAGCAGATTTATTGATCAAGTCAAAGAAATGCCTCAGATACTTTAGCACAGCCATACTTTTAAAGCTTTGCAAACTTCCATCTGCTTTCTCTTGTGATCCATTCACAAATCGGGAATAGATAAAGGGGAAAAAAGGGACATAGCATAAATTAACTTCTTGTGCTACTGCATTTGAATAAATTCTAGTCTCATAAGTAAGCAACATTTCAAAGAGATTTCAGTTAAAAATGAAATAGAATTTTCAGTAATGTGTGAAAAATGGATACTTCACTGCCTCGGACAGGATTTCCAATGAGTCTAAAGGAAATCAGAGCTCATATTCCATCAGAATTCAAGAGGAATTGTATGCCTATAGTGCTTAAGCTCCTGTCAATAATTTCAGGTATATGCTTCACGATGTCTTATCTTATATTAATCTGCTACTGGCTTACTGTTCAGTTTAATGTTACTCATTTGCTAAGTAACTGTTCCTGAAGCAGCTAGAGATTAAGACTGATCCAACTTAAAAGTAGCCCAACAGTTAATAGAAAAGGCCAAGCAAAGCAAATTGCAGTATGTTTCACATGTCAACTCACGCAGTAGTTGAAGACCTGAAGCCATCAGTTCTCATAAAATACAAAACAGGACAAAGTTTTCAGTAGATTTTTCCAAATTTATTTCCTAAATCTCAAATTATGCTGGATCATAACCCTGAAGAAAAGTGCATGTGAAATGTACATTTGAACAGCATGCAGAAGGGAATTATATCAGCATAGCTGTTTAACACTTATTTTAATTGATAGGCATAGACTTAGACTTTTGGCTTGCAGGAAGGAACTGAGACCAACTCCTAGACAGTTTGTTTTTTTCTATCACACATACTACAAACAAGGAAAAAAAAAACAGGTGGTAATAATCCCTTTGGGTTTTTGTGATGAAATGTAAGAACGCCAATTCTGTTGTTATCTATATTCTGTTATTACCTATCGTTAGAGAAGTGTGCACTATTTGAGTTGTAGCTAATCAGCAAACACAAACACCATCTACTCATTACATTTCAAACCTCCCAAAACTCTGTCTGTTGCCTCTTTGATGAATCTGTCTGGCTACAGCATTTCACATAAAACAGGAAAAACAAAAAAAAAATTGTCATAGAAAATACAGTGCATCCAATTAAGGTACAAGCTTCAAGAACAGCTAGCCACAAAATGGAATAAAAGCAATCAAGAAGATTTCTAACAGGTGGAGGCAAAAAAAAAGCAGAGAACTATGGTCTATTGCAATGAGAAATGAAGACTTCAAACAGCTGCCTCATTGAATATAATACCTTGCAGCTGGATGAACTGCAGCACAGCTGGATTTTCTTGAGATACTGTGTATATACTCAAACATCTGTATGTTCACTAACTAGAAGTAACTTACTAGAGAAAGTATAAATAAAAGAGCAAGACTTCTTGTCCTTTGGGTGAAAAAATTAGGTTGTCAAAGTGTTGCACACAAAACTAAGAGAATACTAGTTCAGCACAGCATATCCTGAGCCACAAGGAACTGGCAGTTACAAATCAGGAAAGGCCAAGAGTTCATAAACTGGGGACACGTTACCTTTGCTTCTCAAGGACTGCATTCCTCTAGCCAAGAAATCACAGGCATTCAGGAAAAATATACCAGGGCCTACCTTACTAATCTTACGCAAGGATGAATTCTCTAATTACTCTAAACTGAAGTTCCACTTCCAGTTAACCTAAAAAGATGACACAAATGTTATGTTTCTCTGTATATATCAAACTTTACAATGCTTCTGGAACGGTTTTATATTAAGATGTAATGAAATCCAACAATGGACACTGAATGAATGCTTGCACTACTAACGTGCATATAAACAATATATATCTATAATTTGTTTATACACATATCTCACAATTCTAACAGAATAAAAAACAACACACTAAACCACTCAAAACAAGTGTAATATATTCAGGGTTGGCCCAGAATATTCACTGATTTGCAACATTACACAACACCCAAAAGGCCACATTTATATCTGGCCCCAAAACTTACTGTAAAATTATCTGTGCATATTTGGTAGTTATATACAAATTATCACATGTAATAACAGAAAACTTAGAAGCAACATCTAGAAATCTAACAAGACAAGAGAAGTGTTACTTGTCAGAATTTTGATATTCACTTAGCAGACTTACAAACACTCCCAGGAAGGAATGTCCTGAGGTTTGCTACTTCTGGTGGATGATTTCTGCTGATGAACTAAATGGAAAATGCTTCACAAAACATCTTATTGATGAGACTTTAGAACTGAATAAATGGTTTCCTCACAAGCCTATATACCCTCATCTGCACAAAGCCTGAACAAATGAGCCAAAACCTCCCAAACCCTGAAACATCAGCAAAACTACTCTGTGCCTACAGCTGGTTGTCAAGGATCTGTAGGCAGTGTCTGCATTGTCCCGTTAACTGTACTCCCTATAACAACTCTCTGAAGCCAGCCCGCTCTGATTTCTGGGTACTCCGTTCCAGAAGTGCTTAATGGTACTTGCACCTCTCAGTACCTGACCAAGATTTTTTAAAAGATCAATTAGGCTTTTCTTCCATTTTATAATTACTTAAATCATATTAATCAGAGCTCATTCAGCGTCTTCAGTGTCATCAATTACCATCAGACTGGAGAAGTTTCTTAGCAACTTAAGATGTTAAGTTGGGCCACTACATTTTGATCTGTTACGAGAAGCTATTTTGTCATTCAAAATGAATGAAATCTGTTGTTACAAATCCAGCAACAAAAACCACAAATAAATAAATGTAACAGCCCTGCGTTAGTCTTCAGTCTCTATCCTAATACCAAAAATTAATTCAGTCTAAATCATAAATGCCTCTTATCTGACACAAAGTACTGAAGTTGCAGTACTTGCTAGACACCTGTGGAAGTTACACATTTCGTTTTCTTCAGAGCTTGTATTTTTCACAGCTGTAGCTGGGAGACATCTATAGCTAGAAGTCAGGTTACTAGAAGGTATTTTAAAACAAAAGTAAACTCAGAAAGGATTTTACAGCATGCCCAGATCTACCTCTACAGTGAGTTCTCCTCTGAACACAACACAGGCTTCAGGATGGAGCACTGACATGAAAGCCATTTTAGAGAAAGAGTACCATGAAGTCCAGCATGAAAAACACGCAGACCAAATATCCTTCCATCCATTCAAAGTTTGGATTCTGACACATTTCAAGTAAACAGCAGCCAGCTGAAATTGCCCAACCACCCTGCCACAAGGCTGGGTGCTGACACCCAGCGCCTGTCAGCCTCTTTCACTCCAGTTGATTTTGAATCACTCATTACGGTGCCCATCAGTAGTTACGTTTGGCAACAATGGTATCGGGGGAGCCTGCGGACAGAAAATGCAGCCGTGACATTAGCGCCATTTCATACACGCTACTGCTGCTTTCAGCTACAGGAATTTTTATCCCAGTTGATACTCAGCCTGACTCGAACCCTGCTCCAAAGAGCAATGTGGTGTACAGGCTCTGTACAACTTTCATCTCTCAGCAATCAAATAGAAAAACAAAGAGAAGTTGTGAGAGGAAGCCAGACCTGGCAATCAGAAGGAACCGAATGAACTCTGCCAGGCCTTCCAGAGATCCCTCTCGCTGCCAGAGTTCACCTACTCTGGCTGACCCTGCAGATCCCGCGCAGGTGAAAGGTGCTGCCCTCGAGGCCAGCACGCCTGCTAACAGCAGGGAGCGGAGGCCTCTCCGCACACTCTGCGCAGGCCTTCAGGTTCCAGCAACTATCTGCCAGCAACAAACTATTTAAACAGCTTTCAAGATCTGAGCGTGGCTCTGTTCCTAGAAACTTGTCTGGCTTGATACAGTATTTTAAGCCAAAGACATTTTGACTCTAGCAAGTGGAACTAAATCATCTGTACAGCCACCACTATGATGATCCTTTAGCCACGTCCTCATTCCTGTTATTACCTTTGTTAGCTAGCGTCCAGTGAGCTCTAACACAAGTTACAGCTGCATATGTAAAATAACTCATACATTTGAAACAGCAAGAATTCCCACTGTCAGTGCGATGCAGGTAAATAAGTGTGCTGCCCTGCAAACAAGCGCATTCACCTGAAAGGAGAGCACTGAAACTAGAGCTAGTTTTCAACAAAAAGCAAACAAAAACATCATTTGGAGGGAATGCTTGGTCAAGTCTGCATTTTAGAAAACTTCCCATTAAAATTTTGCTCTAAACTAACAAAATTTAAAAAATTCAAAACAGAAAACAGAATCTTTTCCATGAAAATTTTGCAGTTCTTTTACTATGAGGGAAAGGGGCAAAGCCACAATATCTTTTGGGGCAAATCATGTCTGACTTGCAGTGGACCAGGCTCTGATTTGCAAAACCTCTTTTTTTCTCTTTTTTAAGAAAGTGAAATTGTCTCTCAGGACAAAATGCTCAAACTTTGCAGTATTTTTCTGCTTGTAAATTGCTACGTTTAAAAGGAAGAAAAAAGCCAAGTCCCCAAAGAATACATTTTTAGCTATTTCAAGTTTTACACACTGGAGATGCAATCACAGCTCCTCCTAGACTTCAAAGTCCTCTTCCACTGGCAAAGCAGGCAGAGGCAGCCCGGCGGCGGCTCCCCTTGCTGGTTACCACACCAAAGAGCAGCACAGGCCAGGAAAGCCGAACGTCTCTGCCGGGCTCTGCATCTAAAGAGAGCAGAGCACCCAGCGCAGAGCCACAGTGCACTCTTTGCACGTGTACCGCTACTACGCCTGCCTGCCTGGCACAGGGGTAATTCTAACTGCTGTAACAGAAACCCATGGCTAGGACTGCAGTATAAAATACTGTCTATTACAAAAGCCTGGCTGTCATTATCAAACAGAACTCAAAGCAAGAGGGCCTGCAGTCGACCAGGATTTTCTGCAGTTGTTGATTTGACGATGTATTTTGGATGCATAAGACTATCCAGGTATCCTCCTAAAGACAAAGTATCAGAGCGAGATTTTTCTGGAGAGGACTTTATTTCTTCTTTAACTTTGTACAGGATTTCTGACAAAAAAAATCTGCAGTTGTCTTCCTCCTCTCAAAAAATGCAGTTATTCTTCACTGAGAGACTCCTGTGGTCAGATTCCCACTGAGTTATACCTTTCAATGAACCAATCGGTTTTCTCCTTTCAATAGATTCTTTTCATACAGCCATCAAAATATCACTTTAGGTTATGAATTTTTCACCACAACTAAAAATAAAAGTTAGCTGAAATAAAGAGTTCAAATTAAAGAGTTCAATTATCAGAATGATTAAAACATTCACTGCTTCTGTAGATTTAAACTTCCTTACAGGTTTTATGGTCACGTCACTGTGATGTTTTCCCTCTGTCACAACTGGATCTTTCCTCTCAAATCCTGCCCTTAAAGTCATTAAGTGCTATTGGTTCTCCAACACAAACTAGGTTTTTTTCATTAAATACTCTAAATTCATAGGGTTTATAGTCCCTTTAATATGGCTTTTTTAATAAAGACAAAAGTTTGTGTTGGAGCAGTAGCAGATAAAACAGGGGTTAGAAATACAGCTGCACCAATCTGAACGAGGGAGAAATAAAAATATGTGTATTTTTTAAAAATAACAATAATTACATTTAACTCACCATCAAGACAGGGCTGTAAATTATGGTTTAGCTGCCCTTATTGATCCAACATAAACATTAGGAGCAAGCTGTGCTATGCAGGGGAGGGAAAAAAGAAATGATTGTGGCATGTTTTAGATCCCCTGAGTCATCGTTCCTGGCACAGGGCAGAGTGAGTCAAAGCTGCTGTGTAGGAAGCAAGGAGATGGAGGTGGGCTGAGCTGGCTCAGCATTGGTTGTGTCTTGTCAATAGCAGTTTGAAAAGGGATGCATCAAAGCTAATACATCATAAGGCTTTGGGGCCATGTTGTTGAAGTCATGCTGTCCGCAGAATATGCCTCCAGCCATGTGCTTGCTGGGGTACCAAGCTCTTTTTTCTGCCTAAATGCATGGTACAAAGTGCCAAGGTTGTACAGCTCTGAAACTTCCTTTTTGGCAACTTCACAATATCAAACATGACTTTAATTAAAAGCATAGTATATACTGAATGTTCATAATTTGAGGTAAAGAGGTAGCTCTGCAAGTCTTCACTATACCCACAATAGATAAAACCAGGACTGAGGCATGACTACATTAGAAACAAACATTATTAGATCAATCGGGAGTTAGATATGAACCTACCTGAATCTGTACTGACTCATGTTGAGCTGTAAAAATAGGTAACATCAATTGTGAAGCAAAGCTGCTCATCTAAAGGAACAACAGAGACCATGCTAGCATGCTAAGTACCCACAGAAATGTCCATTTCTGGGTATAGGAAAAAGGAACTTCACACACTTGCAACACTCCCTGAGTCCCCTGAAAAATAAATGAACAACGACTTCCAATACTTCCTTCAGCACATCTTTGGAAGGGTCTTTATTGTTACAAAATAGGCATTTTGCCTTTGTGCAACGAGGCAAGGCACAGAACCCCGAAAGCTGGCTCAGAGAGAGCTATTCACACAATGCAGTCCAGCAAGGGGTTCCCTCGGTCCCCAAGAGTGATACAGTGACAGCAGCACGTGCCGCCTTCCAGCTGACACACCCAGCTGCAGATGCACTTTTCACTGCTTTCACTTCAAAACTTCGTATCAGGCTCTATACTACAAAATAGACATGACTTCAGTTTATTAACAGCAAAAAAATCACCAGTAGCGATCACCCTCTTCTCCTTCTAAACCTATTAGGATGAAGGGAGGGGAAATAAAAATATGAGAACCAGGAGGAATCCCTTCATTGTAAAAGAAACTTTCACATTCCTTTTCCAAATCTCTTATTTTGCCTCCCTTTTGGAGCTGGGAAGGCAACTTAGCATGATGAGTTAAAGACTGAAGGAAAGTAAAACATACAGAGAGCACTAATTGCCCCAGAGCAGATCACTGACACTGAAGATGTGCATAATCAGGTAAATATTGCCACTAGGTCAATTTTAGGACATACAGGGGCAGGGCATTGCCATAAAGATAAATCATAGTACACTGAAGCCTTCATTTGTAATCAAGTCTTCCGGCAAAGAAAAATCCCTGCAAACACTGACTGTAAGACATTAAAAGCCATGGCATAATGTATTACTTCTATTAATTGTGTGGCATCGTATTATATGTAGCTACTTACACAGAAGGCAATAAAAGCCATGTTCAAGAGACACTTAAAAAATACAGGTGAATTCTCTTCCTTCTACTTTGTTCTTCTCAAACCTAGAAAGGATAAGTAGATGGGCCTATATCTTGCATTTTAAAATTTTAAGGTGAGACTGTGCCTCCATTTGGAGGGGAGACATTGCACAGAACACGTGGTACAGAGCACACACAGCCTGTTGGTAAAGGAGTCTGTGGGTAACGAAGTCATCATTGTACTCTCCTACTAGTGATTCATGCCAAGTGATAGAATGGCCTCAGAATAACAAAGCTAGCTAGTCCACAGTATGTGTACATATTTCTCTATGCATAAATCCTCTTTGGTCTTTGAAGTTTTGTGGAAAACAACTTTTTAAAAATGTTGATTTAAAAAATAAGACATGAACTAAATTCCTCTGAATCCAGAGACATATTTGAAGAATAAATTATTTACCTCATAAATAATCACAAATCTCAACTGAGGTGGGCCCAGCTCTTGTTCACAGAAAGACAAACAAAATAAATAACTATTTCACAAAACATGTTTCTGGAGAAAGGTCATAGCCCCCAACTGACTGAGATTTTATCCTCCAAGGGTTAGGACTCTAGAGGGGTGGCAGACCACTGCTAGAGCTGCTGCTGCTTTGTGTTCCAGGACAATCAGTTCAACATGCAGCTAGGGAAGTCCATAGCACAGGTATCCCTCCCATAGTCACCATCCCAACTGTCAAACATACCATTAGAAAATACAAATTAGACAGCCAGAAAGTCCTGAAATGAATGCATAAGGACCATGAGTCACAAGCTAAACTGGCATAAAAAAAATTTAACTCCATTTACTACTGAAAAGCAGCCATACTGAGCCTTTGTCATCAAAAGTAAATACATAAAAAAGTAGTTAACAGTGTAGTAGCTGAAATACTGTTGCAACACTATACAGAACCAATGGAATACCAGTCAAAGTAGGACTTATATGCTTTCATTCCTGTAAAATATAAGCAATATTGATGTGAGATTATCTACTTGTCTGCCCATGAATAAATACAGGAGACGAACAGAGCAAAATGAGCAAGACTCAAACAGTCAAAGCCTGATGGCTTCCACTGGCTAAAAACCACATTTGCCTTTCCAAAACACAATCTGTATAATAATGCAAAATCAAGTTGTCTTCCCTTACCTTCTGCAAAAGGTTCCCATTCATAAAATCGACCCATAAATGGCTTGTTATTGTATGATGCACATTGTACCTCTCTAATATTTCTGCTGCTTTCAGGACACATCTGTTTAAATAAAAAAAAACAGTCACATTATAATCAACAGCAATGTTATTATTGCTTTCTTATTAATTCACTTTAGAAGGTTAATGAAGGCATTGCCAAATTCCAATCCAGATGAATGATATTAACATCAGGAGACTCCTTTTCTTAAAACAGGTAACAAACAGTGTGCTTTTAAGTAAAGTATCAAAAGTCCCTGTAGAAAAAAATGAATTTGTGGAGTTAATGGAGCAACAGTTCTACAAAAAAAAGGAATGTTTTTATTGAGCTGTCATTTTCCTCAGCAAAAAGACAACACTTCAAGATAAATTCAATAAATTAGATCTGAATCATTTCCTTTCCACAATAGCTTCACGTTTTTCATTATTAATTTTCTGGGCTCAGATTCAACAGAGCTGAAACACTTAACATACATGCTTCCATAACTTATTAAAAGCTGGCCACACCAACTTCTTATTCTCATCCTATGCTTCAATACCATATTACCACTTTTTCTTCTTTATTTCTACATGCTGCTATTACAGTCATTGCATTACTTTGTATTTTAACTTGTGCCTTCAAATGCTAGCTTTAGAGTTCTTGAAGCTAAATAGTGGGAAGAGCTTCTTATATACAGCGCGTGCGTGCACGCGCACGCACACACACGTATTGAGGCAGGACAAGTTTTACAGATAGAAGTAACATCTTTCATTAGGTCACCTGCAATGTAAGCCTTAGGCAGACAAGCCTTGTTTAGATGTGAAGCAGATTCCAAAAGCAAATACAAGTTAAATACTTAAATACTTAATTACTTTGTTCTGCCTGTATCCTCACTCTACAGCAGTTACAGCAAAAGACTACTCTGTGTGTGGGCACACAGAAAGGGGAGAAGGATTTTTAGAAAAGGCAGGGGGTTAATTAGAACAATTTCTACACTTGGAGAAAATAGACAAGCTTTGGTCACAGATGCTTTTTTTCAGGTAGCCTTTAGATGATCAAAATGGCTATTGAAAACACTGTTCAAGAACAGTAGAAACCACATGAAGAACTGGACTAGAACAGCAGAGTATTTTTTCTATAGGAGACAGATTTCAAGGGAAAACTAGAGACAATATTATATGAAAGCAGCATGGCTAAATAACTGTGTTTTTTAAGGGAACAGCAAAAGAATCAGTAAGAAGAGCTCTTGTTGCAACTGCAAGTCAGTTCTCTTATATTTGTATAGGAGGAAAGATCAGTCGTCTTTGCAGTGAAAACCGGCACACCAGAGGTCCCAGAGGAGTTCTTGCTTTGTATCCACCATCTGTATAAGATGATGTTTGTAACTGGATCAGTGAGATGTCAAAGTCAAGAGTTTTCAAGTGGGCTATAAACTGTACCAAAGACATGCCTGGGGCAAGGTTCATGGACTACTTTATCTTCTATTAGAATCACGGTAACAAATCTTCTAGAATAAACACTGTTTCCGGCCAAACAGCCATCTGTGCTTTGTTTGCCCACCCTTCTGAGATCTCCAAGTACATACAAATATTGTTTTCCTCAACAAACCCTCTAATAAAAAAACAAACAAAAAAGCTTCCCTGAAAACAGGACCATGAGCCACCAAACTACATTGGAAGGGTGGGACCAAAAGTCTTTCTAGTGCCAACTGCAGAAAGCAAAGCTATATTCCCACAACTGAAATACGCATCCTTACATCTGTGACACAGCAATGCAGCAAGGGTAATTCAGCCACAACAACCAACCAACCAAGGCTAGGAAGCTTACATTTTTCATGGAAACCAATTATAGCACATATCGTAAAGGTGAAGGGACAGAACCTGAGCTGGCATAAATTAAGGTCACTACGTTAAATTACAGAACGACATCAGTTTGCACCAGCAAAGAACCCAGCCTGAAGGGTTTCTTTTTGGATCACTTTTCCCTGTTTTTGGCACACATTTTCTGACAGTCTATTGTGAAGTTTTGTTGTTTCTTGTTTTTCCTTTTCTGAGCCTTGAGCTCATGCTCTTGTGTACCAGTATTTCTGGCTCATAAACTATTTCCTGTACACCCCGTTCATACCAACTGCAGACAACATATGAATAAAAAGATCAAAATATTCATTGCTGTTGCCAAAAAATAGTGACACCCGCCCCTTCTAAGATCATTTTTATATAGCTACAAATTCTGGTTTTAAACTTACTGAAAGTTGCCCACAGGACAGAGGCCCCATTGCTTTAAAGCAGGACAAAGGACTGACAAATACACTAAACACTGTGTGGATCAAGCCGAAATCAGAAGAAAAGGCTAACTCAGTAACATCCCTGCTACTTCAGAAGTCCCACTCAGTTGTCCTTCCTCCATTTCTTTCATCAAAGTTTAATTACAAAACAAAATTTTGAGTAAAAATTTGAGAGTGACCTGGTCTGCAAAAACTCTCTGCTTTATTCTTTATACAGATTATACTCATTTTTATTTTTAAATGTCTTTTTAAAATATTTTATGAAAGTGTTAACTACAAGGTGCAACTAGTCAAACTTACTACAGTTTATGAATCACCAAGGCTTAAGAGAGTTATACTATACATATATACTAGCTACCATCTAGACATCATTTATTAACCCCACATAAATTCTTAACGCATAGCTGAATGAAAGGACAGTTTTATGCCGCCTATCGCTCAGTCCCCCTGAAAATGAAATCCTTGAGCCTTCCTCAGAAGAGCTAAGAGTGCCAGGCACTTTCTTGTGGTCTCTCTGGCTTTTTAGCACATCTTTTAGGCAGAAAATACACTGTTATAACTAAAAAGAAAAAGCATGACTCTGTACAATCAAAAGTGAAACTTTAGCATAGGGGTTTCTGTAGATCCTCATGTTTTATTTATTCGCTGAGAGTACAACCTATTTTTACACTTTTATTTAACTACTATTTCTGTCACAAACACATCTAGCTTGACTATAAAACTCCTAAAAGACAGCAACGAGCATCTGTGATGAGAAGACAACAACCCAAAGAAAGCTCATATTTACAATGTCTAACAATTGTGCCTTACAGAGTTCATCCTTTGCTTCCCAGCTCACACACACGGCTGGGAGATACTGGAAGAGTGAGGACAAAGCCAGGCTTTCCCATAGCACCGTCTCCCCTGCGGTGTGTGGTCTGCATCGTGCAGCAGGTCACACCTGTGCTTGGCTCACACTCTGTCTGAGGGTCTGCCCATGACAGAGTCCCTACACCCTTCCTGGCCCTCTGCCAAACAAATAGCAATTTTGCTTTAAAAAGCAGGTATGTTGGCATGTTTACAGATGAAGAATGTTCCTGTGGCTAAGCCAGAGTACTAGGATTTAAACAAACTGGATCTCTTTCCAAAATCTTCCAGCGGCTTTCGGAATAAACTTTGCTAAAATATTTAACCTTATTGTGTGATTCTCCCTCCGTTCCCCCTCAGTGACGTGAGGGCATTAGGATCATGCTGCCTGGTAGGGACCTGAAAACAATTTTTTGGAAAACAAAATGTTGACTTTGATTCATTGTTTTGTTAACGACAGATCTGGAATTGCATTTTTTCCTCAAAAACTTCATTTTGTTTTATGATTACAGAGGGAGTTATCTCAAGTTTTTCATAGAGGTTTTGATATAAAAACAGGATGACCTCTTTGGACGTTTGTAAAAAAAGAAATAAAATGTCCTTTTTAAACCAGGTCTGTGGAGGCCAGATCAGAAAAAAATATACATTGCACCTACAAAGATAAATCTCAGATTCCATCGTGTGGAGGCAGATATAAATTATGTAGAAAACTATAGTCTATGCTAGGAGAGTTTTTTTTAATTATTATTCTTTCAGTTGTGCACTATAAAATTAGAAAGCATCTAAAATCCGTAATTTCATATGTTTTTACATGATGTCTCTCCTACTTAAAATATGCTGCTTGGAAAAAGCAATGCTGTAAATTAAGCATGTGGGACTTTATTCAGCTAAGTACCTTCAAAGTGCTGGGCATTTTCACACAAGGGAAGATGCTTTCAGAGCTTCCACTGCTGCAGTTTGCTGCGGCTGTTTCTATGAGTATGATGTCTCAGCCAACTTTTCTTCCTGTACTTTCAGTATGTGAAATTAACAGCAGCAGCACAGCCCTGCATTCACGAGGCAGACAGTGCTTAAGACAAAACATTTTAGAAGTATCCCTTTGTGTTTTTGGGACCTCAGGCCAAATGTCTTGAAATGCACTGTCTGCAGCTGATAGAAACTTTGCACTTCTGAAACAGTAGCTCTATATTTACGCCCCAATTTCATCTCAGATATGCAGGTATGAAAGTATTCTGAGGGACAGCAACAACTTCTCTTTGTCCTGTACCATTACAGCTTTCTTAAAATGAGCTACTAGTACAGCTAAGACTGTAAAACAAAGAAACCACCCTACTTGCTTTTTAGCTTTTGGGAAACATTCGAAAAGCACAGGTTTTTAACAAATCTTTGACGCTTCGGTTAATGAATGAAGTGTTGGCAAAACAGCAGAAAATTATCAGTCTGCCAGCAGATGTGCGCTCACGCTGGATGCATGCCTGCCATTAGCAAAGCTGTTTCAAAGCTGCACTGAGATAATGCACTTCTGGAACTGCATAAATGGGCCATTTTGATCCTGAAACCACCTCTAAAGGCAATTAAAACATCGACTAAGATTTTTGGCACTGTTTCATTCTTATGACCTACAGTAACTGGCAAACTCTTTTTCCAAGGATTCTCCAGGGTCAGGCATAATTCATAATTAATATTTTCTATGTGTGCAATACTATGTATTAAGTCCAAGTAATCTAGTTGTACTCTAGTTTTCATTTCTGCAGTGGTTCTATCTAATCATATTAATCCTTTGACATTCCAAAGGATAAACACATCTCCAAAGAAAAATAATTAAAGTACTTGTTTCTGAAACAGTAATCTGAAGATTCTTCTTTCATTTTCAGAACATACTCTTAAAAGTGGCGTGTCCTTGCAATATGCATACTATATAAATTCCAATTCTGTACACAACAATACACCATGTCTGCAGTGAACTTCTGCTCTGAAGTGCTGGTGCCTTGCTCTTCCTGAAACCTATGGAAGTTCCATGTCCGTATCTGAAAGCGGAATCTGGGGTCCTTCAAATTTTAATTCTTCTGTTAAGTTGTTCTCTTTGCATTGCTAAGGACCATGCACACCCCTATCAGTGTTAATTAGAATCAAGGCAACCTACTTTTGTCTAGCTGAACACACACTGAAAGACAGGAACAGATCCACTTAAACTACTGGAGACTTTTATTCCCCCAATAGTTCTAATTTTTAAAAATGGTAACAGAATATAGACAATTGTCTGCCAACTAAAAAAAGAAATAAGATATATTAAATGTGTCTAGATATCTGTGGCACAAAATATCAGGCAGATTTTTAATTAAAATGGAATTGATGCTTCTGAAAAACAAAAATATGCAAGAAACTTTAAAATGTAAAATTTTTAAAATTATGTGAAGAACAGCTCTGCAGTAAAAATAGTGCTAGCCAGCTCTAGTTACAGTCCATGACCACAGACAGTACACTATAAATGTCTGGCTTGACATGGAATCAAAATTAACATCTGTGCATGCAGTGGTATCTGGATAAGTGTCGTGGTTTAACCCCGGCAACTAAGCCCCACACAGCCGCTCGCTCACTCCCCCCACAGTGGGATGGGGGAGAGAATCGAAAGAGTAAAAGTGAGAATACTCGTGGGTTGAGATCAAGACAGTTTAATAGGTAAAGCAAAAGCCGCGCATGCAAGCAAAGCAAAACAAGGAATTCATTCACCACTTCCCATGGGCAGGCCATCTCCAAGAAAGCAGGGCTCCATCACCTTCCTCCTTCTTCCCCCAGCTTTGTATGCTGAGCATGATGTCATATGATGTGGAATCTCCCTTTGGTCAGCTGGGGTCAGCTGTCCCGGCTGTGTCCCCTCCCAGCTTCTTGTGTACCCCCAGCCTATTCACTGAGGGGGTGGTATGAGAAGCAGAAAAGGCCTTGACTCTGTGTAAGCACTGCTCAGCAATAATGAAAACATCTCTGCATTATCAACAGTGTTTCACACAGCACAAATCCAAAACACAGCCCCATACTAGCTACTGTGAAGAAAATTAACTCTATCCCAGCCAAAACCAGCACAACAAGTTATGAGGAATGAGCACCTGTATTGCCGAAATCTCAGCATTGCCTCAAGCGATGACTTTACACCTACATGTCTGTTGCAACAGAGATTAAGCTTATGACAATCATCATAAACTATTAACTTACTTTACTAACCAGAGACAGATTCTGAAGCGATCCAGAGTCTAAGGGAGCAAGTAGTACAGGGTTGCAGCCTTTCTCTTTTCCCTCACTGCTTTCAAGGGGGCTGCCTGTCATAGATGGAAAAGACCTTAGACGTGTGCACAATACAAACCCATTATATTTCTGTCCAAATCCCACTCAGCTAGCAACGAGCTTGTGTTTGGAACAAGGAAGATGGTCTGTGGCAGAGCTGCACACCGGGGTGCCTGCCTTCCCCAAGGTACATGCTGGCTCCCACTGCCATGGGTAAGGGAACTGCTACCATCTCAGTCTGGAACTTAAGAACCCTTTTTTCCCATTAACGATTTCAGCTTTGTATCAAGAAAGTCCTCTGAATTTAACTAGAAAAGTCTTTGAAGTGTTACCCAAACTTAATCTTTATTAACTTTGCGATGTATCAGACAAATAAGGCACTAATACATAACGTGCCAAGTGCATCTATTACTGCTTTACCTTTTTTCCCTTCCATAGCACTTTACAGCTGAAAACACAGTATGTCTAATAATGGGGAAGAAAGATCAAACAAGCTGATGGAAAAAGAAGTATTTCTGCTTAACTTTACAGGTTTGTGGCTTTTTTTAAATTCTCACTGACAGATCCATCTGATTAGATTGAAATAACTTATTTTATTTAAGATTTTCAACAACTTGTAAAAGATTCAAGTCCAGCTTTGGTTTTAAATAAAGTTAGCCACTCATCCATCCTACACAAAGCATCTACACTGATCGAATGTGCATGACTGGAAACATTTGGCACTATAAGCTTAGGAGGGGCTCACCAAAGAGCTATAGTAGGAAAATTAACAGTACGGTTTCTCAGTAGTACCAAAAATGTGTCAAGGAAATCATCCATTTCTGTTTATTGCTAAAATTTTACAAATGCTATTCCAAAAAACCCCAACCAACCAAACAAACAAAAAAAAACCAATCTGAGAAACAATAATTGGTTTCTACAACATCTAAGTTTAACAATTAGAAAATGGAAGACAAATACTGAAAACAGACCATGCTGGAACAGAGTATCATCTGGTGTAAAGTGATAGGCAAGTATGCTATGGAAGTCAGAGCTATGTCAATTCACACCTGCCAATGATCTAGCCAGTTGACTGTTGCTAGTCTTTTTTTGATCAAGCAAAAGACCAGATGACTATCAACTCATTCCAAAGCCATTTTTTCAAAATGTAGTTACTATTTTACTGTCCCAAATTTCTTTTAGTGCCCAGTTCCCTGAGCGGAGAAGTACTTCAGCATCAAGACTGGAGTGCAACATAGGATATTCTTTACATGATCCCAATCGAGCATCAAAAGCTTGGCATTTGCAACAGAAATCATAACTACTTTGTCAAACGGCTGTTCTCAGTCTCAGCAGTGGTATCATTTTTCTATATAAATATGCTGCATTAAAAAGTCCACCAAATACAAGAATCCCTCCATTCAAATATCTATTTATAGAAACACAACATAATGCTCAAGGTGTTTAATATTGCCTCATTTAACAGGAAATCAATGAAAAGTTATTTCCGTTTGACACAATCTGGCTCAAAGTCTGAAGAATGCCTTAACATGGAAGCTTTCAGTCTTGCTGCAGATGCAGGGTCTCATCCGTCTACATTGTTCAAATACATCTTAAATTAGATGCATGTTTTATTAGTCCTCCTCAGAAAATGTGAGGTTTATGTACTAAGGGTAGTTGCTTTAATATAATAGTAGTAGTATTCTGTATACTAGAAAAATCAGCCACTCCAAACCCTTTTTCAAAGGCACCACCAATATCAGCTTTGAAAGACCCTGAGACAAACTCGTACTTGATGCAACTCTAGTGAAATCAACAGACTTAAAGCAAAGATGATATATTTAGTCCTCGCAGTTTGTAGAAAATTACGCCAATATGATAAAACATCTACTGTAGGGTTTCCAGCACTATTTTGTTTCACTTTTAAAAAACATTGTTCTTGGAGCAGCCTATTCTTTCTGGGTTGCAGTCTTTGTGTCACGTACGTTTCACTACTTTACTCTTTTATTCTACCAGCTTCATCAGTACCTGGGAATAATCCTCCATCAGCTTTCTATATGAAAGCCTAATCAATTTAAATGGAAATTCAATTGCATGCATTCCATTTAAATGACTGGCCTTTGTGTGGGAGGAGGGACTACCTGAATGGTTCCAGCAGAAGGACTGAAAGTTTAGGGAAGTTTCTGATCTGTATTACCATGATATTCCACTTTTTAATTAAAAATTCTTATTACAGCAATAATCAGAATATTCTTAGAGAAGGATTGCTATTCTAAGTGACAACGAGGCAACAGAAATGTTTATACAGTGTTATATGAGGCAGAAATGTACAGACATTACTACATCTAGGGTGAATTCTGGTAAGTCCGTTGAGAGAATGCCATTTGTTCTTTTTTGTTAAAAAAAGATCTACAATGTGGAACAATTTGTTTTCCACAAAAAGTGAACAGTTGTAGAGCACCGTAAATGTAGCTTAAAAATTACTACGAGTTTGCAGGAGCCAAGTGTAACAGCAATTATTCATATTTCAGAGTTCTTGTTTCCATCAAAAATGAGTTTCTGATACAACACACCCTTACACTGTTTCTGCAATATATTCTTTCGTCCTAGGTCATACTACTTAAAAGGAAAAAAAAAAGGCACTTTAAACTAACTAGCAGATACATTTACCATATTTTATAATGCTTTGGTATAGCTACAGCTGGTAGCACTGTCCATTTACTTACGAGTTCGTCAAACTTTAACCGTTCAGACTAAAACTTTCCACTCCTGGTATCTGTCTTAGTCTCATTTTTTTGACTGAAGTATTTCATCCAAGAACGAGTCTGAAGGAAAACAAGAGGGGAGGAGTTTTTCTTTTTTCCCATGGTTCAAATATTCTGATAATTTTTTTTCAAAATATAAGTGCCTGTTTTATTTTAATGAGTGAAATGAAGTCAGCCAGGAAAGTGTTTTTTTGTCAAGAATGCATCCTCTGCCTTTTATATGGAAATCTACCCAAATACAGCCAGGCAACAGGATTTTGGAAAAACTGGTGATAATTATCCTTTGTACACATTCAGTCAAAACTTGTTAAAGTTTTGCAGCTAAACTACTGGAACAATCTGTTTACAAGAAGTGTGTTCCACATCTGAGGCTAAAAGAGGATGAGAAGTTTTCCAGCAATTACTGGTACGTGCTCCTGAGGTCTCTATTAGGGGCAGGCACTGGAAATGAAAACAAGACATCTCTCTCTTCTGCTCTTAATAACCCCTTGAGCCTGTTGCAGGCAGCATGGATGAAGCAAGGAAGCGGCCTAATACAAATGCCTGTACCTAAAATGCATGGAATACTTTGGAAAAACTTGCATGTATCTTGGGACTGCGATTCAAGAGATGAGACTGGATGGGCAAGTCAGCTGAAGAAGGTACTGAGAAGAAGAAAGTGAAACTGGACGAAAACAGAGAAGGTAGGGAACCTTAGCAGAAGCAGGAGAGACTAGAGGCAGAAGAGATGGGGAGAAGAGATGGAAAATATTAGACAAGGTACTAAGAAAGTGAGAAGTGTGACTGAGCAAGAAAATACAGTGGGACAGCTTCTGCTAGATGGAAGGATCAGAGACAGGCTGTATTTGGAGGAATGGCAGAAACACCTGCAGTAAGAAAAACCTATGAGCACCATTGGCAAAGCATTTCCACTGCCCTGTAGTACTAGTAGAGGGTAAATTCCTTCTACCGTTGGCTCAACTGCAATGGTCTGATGAGTCCTGTGAATAGTGACCTATCACATGACGGCATTCTGGTTTTGAAGGCTTTTTTGTTTTTGTTTTAAAACTATAAAGTTACATACAATAAGTCACAGGACATTAAAAGAATGTTTAACCTCAACTTAGAAGAGATTGTCCATGCAATTACTATATAATTTGGCTCTTTTTGCCTGTAAGGTCCATTCTCAACTATATGATTACATACTATTTTTTCCATATGATCTATGACTCATTCAGTCTGCAGAATGGACTTATTCTGGGGATGAATCGGGAATATTTAGTTAGAAGAGTTATTTATATAATCTGGAACTAGCTACTCTACCAGGTTTTGGGAAAAAAAATGTTACCTATGGTGCAATTTACTTAATCCAATCCTTTCTGTTTGTGAACTACGTACTTTCCGTTTTGGGGGTCTGACTGAAAACTCTGGATCTGATTTGCAGATGAGCTGCCAAATCATAATTACAGTTTTGGCCAATGCAAATTTTGCTTTGACTATTGTCAAGTAATAAATATGATACTGAACACAGAAAAAAAAAAATCCAATCCCAATTATTCGACATGGGGCATTAAATTATTGAACACTTCTTTTAAGCCTCATTCTTCCATACCTCAGCTCCCTTTCTTACAATAGAGATTAGATCTTGCTATCACACAGCAGCTTTGTGAATGTGAAATCAAACACCGCAGTAATAGTATCAAAGACTAGTCCTTAGAGAAGCCATTTTTTCCTCATCTTCTGCAAGAAGCATTTTTAAAGCTGGGAGCCAAAGGCTGAATAATAAAAAGAATAACATTGAGTAGTGTATCACTAGTAACTAAGCTGCTGATCTGTGCAGGGACCCTGGAGTAAAATAATATATTACCAGGTAATTAAATAATTTTCTTAACACACAAGAGTTACCATAGGATTGTTGACAAAACTCTAGTTCTGAAAGCGCTAAACCTTTGCAGGTTTGACTTTGTCACATTAAGAGAGTCCTTTTAATGGCACTTTGCTGCTCAAAGTAAAACTACACAACATCACAAAAAATTGTCATCAAAAAGTTACCCAAACTGAGGTCTCAAAACAGCCATCAAGATAATTAGTATGCTTGCTATCTTTAACAAATGATAATGCAAACAGAAATACAGAAAAAGAAAACAGTACATTGCTTGGCTGGGAAGTTACTGAACGTTGACGCCGAAAACTGAAGATGGTTTGCAGAAAGAGGCAGGGGATGTTTCCCTGGCTTCTTCCCCCTACAGATCACCTATTGCCTCTCTAACACCGTGGTGACATATAAAAAATACAGGATTGGCTTTTCCACAAATATAAGTCAAGCATTTGAAGATAAACAGCCTTACTAACCTATCACTAGAAAGAAACTCTGTTTTATTAATTACACTTGCATGTCTCTACGTGTGCAATACGCTGCCTGCAAAGGTGTTATTTCTGGACAAGCACACAGCACACTTGATGAAGTACTAGCAAAGATGAGACAGAACACGACAGCCTGATTTTTTTTTTTTTTTTTTTAATATCACCACTGCTTTAATTATTTCTGGGTTTTGCATTGTTCTGTATGCAGTTAGCTCTTAACGTATCATATGCAAAAGTCTTATTTAACTGTTCTGGGCACCACAGGGCACGTAGTGCCAACTTCCATTTTCACCACTTCTGGGGGAGAGGGTTTGGACTACCATCCTTCAACACAACTATTCTGTGGTTAGGCAAAAGAACATATGCTTGCTAGAGATAATATTACATTTATGTTTCCTAACTTTCTACACGAGTTTTGGCCATTTGCTGTTTTTGAGCCCTGCTTAAAAATCTAAAATTAAAAAAACCCACAAAACTAAAGACTCTAGCAACAGCATTGCTCACAGACCACTTCTCCTTCAGCACCCTTGGCTTAACTTTGGCAGCTTCTCCTGCACTTCCTTCTTACTCCACTCACCTCAGTCAGTACAAGAGAGGATTGGGATTGTACTGGTGGGTATTTTCACTGCAAGTTCCTGTATTCATGTAATTTATGTTCTTTTCCTGTTATCTAGCTTGAAAATGCACCTTAAACTTGTTCATTGTCATCAGCAGTACTGAACTAATCTCCTAAAAATACCAGGAAAAAATTACTCCTTTCAGATACCAAAGCAGATGCTGACATCTGACAGTAGGTGTTTTCTGTACCTGTAATTAACGGGAAAAGTTAACAAATGTTCATAAAAAACAACATTTTAAAAAAATTATTTGTAAATTAATTCAAGGGTTTTCCCCTGATCAAAGTTTCTAGACATCTGCAGCTTCCTCTGCTTTGAAAACCTGGATGCAATTAAACATATGAATAAAAAGAAAATTTCTTGTTCAAATTATAGGAGTGTTGAATAATTACACACCGGAATTTCAGACAAAGACTTTTGTCAATATGAATTGACAAAAAGAAACACAGACAAGCTGGAATGCCTTTAAATATCTCCCACAACACTTGCCTATATTGATAAATGACAACTACTCAAATTTACAGTACCGTTTTAAACAAATCTACAAATAAGTCAGGAATGCAACCATCTGGTTGCAACTCTGAAGTCACGATTTTCATTGATTAGTTTCCTCTTTAAAACTTGGCACAGAGGTTATGTCTGAACAATAACCAGGCAATGCATCTAAATCACCCTGCAGTCGTGTTTTATTGCGGAACAAAAAAAATCGCTTCAATTCGACAAGCATCTGAATGAAGTTTCCGAATCACTCCACAATATTTTAAGTGCTAATGCTGCTATTCAAAACTGATGAAGTGATACGATAACTGTGGATCTTTTCCCCCTTTCCTCTCCTCTGTGACATATGCGTTCCATTTACTCTAAGAATTAGAAAGGTAACTTCTCGGACAATTCCAATTCCTACATGAAACCTACCATTCATAGTTCACCAGGAAGTTAGGAAACAAATGTTTTAGCCAACTGATATGCATTTTGGTTTTGAGGTACTTAGATGAATTATTAACATTTTTATATCACGTTATTACTACACATAAATGAGGATCTGAATCTTCAGCTATTCTTAAACACAAATTCACTCAACTTCAACCAGTACGTAGACTTCTCCAACTTCACCACGCAACCCATTTAACAGGCTCACAACTTCAAAATAGACCTCACAGAGAAAAATGCAGCTCAATGCTTCCTGCAGTATTGGAGGGTACTGAAGTACTACTGTTAACCATACCTTTTGAAGTACTTCTGTACATCAAAATCAAGAAAATATATATTGGGAAGTTGACAGAGCCTCTGGAAAATTCAGCTCCCAGAGTGCTCAAGCTAAACTCCAAACATACTAATGGTGCTAAATGTATATGAATTGGCTAACTCTTATGCTAAAATATGGAAACTGTCTACCACATATAAACACCGAGAACAGACAAGAGAATTCCCTAAGATATTTAGGAGCAATGGCATGACATACAAGAAAGAAGTTGAAAACTTAGGTTGAACATCGCAAGGATTATTCAGATATTTTCACAAGAGGAGGGATTTTTACATGGAGAGAACTTTAATCATGGTACATTGTCCTGAGCTATATTCATAATGGTTTGAGATACTTCATATTTAATGTGAAGTTATGTATGGCTACTGCTTCAAAAGCAGTACTATTGTCTATGAAGTAAACATAATCACAGTCAGCATGGGCACTCGCTACAGATTTTCCAAATTTATGGTGTAAATCCCACTTCTTTCATAACATTTGAGTGGAAAACATGGGTGAAAGGGGTTGGTGCTATTTATTAAAGATCAGAACTCAAACTAGACGCATGTCACAAAATGCCTGAATCAAAAAAGGTTGTTCTGCATGACACAAGGCAGAATTAAGATGGTTTCATTGACTAATGATGGCAATGTTGGCATTTCTTGCCTTAAAAAATACAATTACTCTATGTGTAAACTGAACATTTAAGTTTCTTAGTGTGTCTTTCTGATAATGGCCTCATACATTTTGTAGATTTTTATCACTGATACATACTCTCAACCTTTATTTTCCAGTGTAATAATTCTGTTTTATTGCCTTAAGGTGTTTATTCTATCCTAGGCTCTATTATATTTTATTTGTATCTTATTAAATTGTCTTTGGAGAAAGACAAAAATCTCATCATTTCTGTATGATGCAGAGAGTCATCATAAGAATGTTACAGATCATACAGGTCACTTGTCCCTGACCTGGAGAATATAGGCTACGACTGTAGCCATGTATACTTTACCAAACTTTTACCTGCACCTATCTTTTTGGTCTGTGTTTTTATAGTTCTTGGCACAACAGGGCGTTAGAGCATGACTCTTGGACTCCCAGAAGCTAAATTAGCTTAAAATAACTTAGATTTATTGATCAAAGTAAGTAATTGAACTTTCAATTAAAAACCATAAGCCTCTAGACATCAAAATTTTCTGAATTGTGTGATTTTGGCCTATGAACATTTTACTAGATTAGTAAGTAATTAACCTAGTAATAATTAATTTGTGTAAAACAGCTAACTTTGTGTTCTGTAACTGCCACAAGTACAGAGCACACTTGTAGAATAAAACTATTTGAGAGAGCTTCTGAAGTTACCCCAACATATTTTTCCTCATGATTTAAGGCAGACAGTTTCCCATAATTATTTAAGTTCTAATAAGATCATCATAATGCAAAATATTTTCTAAGATAGCATTCTCAGTTGTTGAAGGGGATGTCATAAAGCCACAGTGCAGAGATGCAGAGGAAACAACTGTGGTCGAAGAGCTTTATCAAAGATGTTTCTACGTGACTCTTTTGTATACAAGGGACAATTGATCAAACTACGTAGGACATTTTACGAGCAGTATCTCTGTGCCAATGCCTGGTAAGTTAAGCCCGTATTAGTGACAACGCATTCTGAATTAATATTTAATAAAATTCTTCTGCAAATATCAAAACAGTCAAAGAAAGGACAGTACAACCCAAAGTAATGTAAGCTTTTAATAAGTTTCCTATACACCCACAGAATGTCAGACTACCAAACGTACATACAATCCCACAGTGTTCGCAGGGAAAATTCCTCACATAAAGTCAAGGTTAAATTTCCTCAGGAAAAGATATGTCATCATAACCCACTTTGCCACTTATGTCAAACGCCTACTCTATACAAATCTCAAAACGAGAATAAATAAACCACACAGTAGCTCTTTGGGAATAAGAAGGGGCTTTTCAGTTTTAAAAAAAAAAGTTAGCCTAAAAATACGTAGTCTTCTATTTGTCTTTACCTCAGTATCTGAGCATCCCAACTACATTAAAGAGTGCACACATCCTTGCAGCACCCCATATCACTTCTGAAAAGACCTGTCTGGGAATTACATTTTCTGTTCCATACAAAATTAAACATTTCCACTTCTACCTTTGTTAAAACTTGAAACATTGGAAATGTTTCATTTTCTATAGAGAGGAAAACTTTCAAAAACACTTGGGCAGAATGCCAGCAAGCTGGTGAAATGGCCCAAGATCCCAGGTGCCAAGGGAACCTGCCAATGCCTGCCTATGTGCTTAGGTGACAGAAAAGCACATCAGTTTTTAATGGACTCAACACATTTCTGCAGAACATTTCAATTCTATTTAATTAGGGTTCTGCATTCAAAAAAGCCTTCCAATGGCAACGTTTTAACTCACACCAGTCAAAATTAGTATCATCATCATTAATATTCTTTAGGAAATTAAATATATTAATTTATCCCGTCATGATAGAGCTGGGTATTGGCCCTGAGTGTTTTACTTCACCTCATCTCTTCAACTGTAAAACCTCTTTCCATTTCCAAAATTGTCTTTTCAGATATTTTGCATTCCCTGCTAAGGTGCCATTCCCAAGTGCTCTGCACACAGGAGCACAGATCCAAGTACTCTTATTCGGAACCAAAAGCTGGATTTTCCATAGCTGTGCTACCAGAATAATAGTAAGTATAGCTGAAGAGTCAGGATAAGAAAGTAAAAGTAATCATTGTTTTCTGATCCTATCTAGATACTTCTCCAAAACACAATTGACTTCTTGCTAAGTAGCAGTCACATAAAATATTGGGAAAGGCAACATAGTCTAACTGGAGACATGAGAGTAATCCATACAAACCAGTGGGCAAGCTAGCAACTGTGAATGAAACCAGACAAGTTCAGCAAAACTTCATCCATTAATATCTCACCAAGCTCTCAACAATTAGTGTTTCATACATTTTGGCTTGGTTTTTGCAAATTCATACACAAGTAAAGGTATAAACTTAGTCAAAAACATACCTCAATCCATAGCTAAAGACAATTTACATTTTACATCCATTTTGCATTGCTCTTCATTGTGAAACTCATATATGAATTTCTCTGCCTTTTTTTTTATAGTCCTTGCTGCACCGTAACTAAGTCACCAAAACAGTCACTATTTTATTTTGCAGGTTTTCTAACCAGAGCATTTAAGTGGTCATGGTTACTATGTGACTTCAGACTCAACTGTGTTGGTGCAATTTGGAAAGGGGGAACTGCAGAAGAGGAGAGGTAACAATCTGCCAGGGTAAGTGGGGCCTTCTGGCCTGAACTCACCACCAAGGACAACATTGAATCATAGAACGGTTTGGGTTGGAAGGGACTTTTAAAGATCATCTAGTCCAACCCCCCTGCCATGGGCAGGGACATCTTCAACTAGATCAGGTTGCTCAGAGCCCCGTCCAACTTGATCTTGAACGCTTGTGATGATGGGCTATCCACAACTTCCCTGGGCAACCTGTTCCAGTGTCTCACCACCCTCATCATAAAAATTTCTTCCTTATGTCCAATCTAAACCTACCCTCTTTTAGTTTAAAACAGTTGCCCCTTGCCCTGACACTACAGGCCTTAGTAAAAAAGTCTCTCTCCATCTTTCTCATAAGTCCCCTTTAACTACTGAAAGGTTGCGATAAGGTCTCCACATATTAAGGATAGAGACATACTGAAAATTAATGTCTTTACCAATAAGCCATAATTCACTGTATGTCTTACAAAAAATAAAATAAATCAGATAAAATTGACTTTAAAAAGGGGCACTCTGTATCACCAAATTTACACTGCAAAACAAGTAGGCTTGAACGTCCAGAACCCTGAAAGCTTCCTTGTGTACACTGCCCAAGCAACCCTCAGCCTGAAGTTAATTTACAAATATATTCTCACACACTCAGGCACTCACGAAGAGCTAGTGACTACGCAATGCTTGAGACACTTAATAACAAAAACCGCTCAGTAAACAAATGTTCCATTTGAGCTGCTTCCTTTGTTCTGGTGACAAACAACGCAAACAAGTTTGCATTCATTTTCTACTTCGCCCACACGCCCGTATAATTCTCTTTCCTTTAATGCAGGGGGAAGTAAGGAAGATTTACTCATCACTCACACATTTTGGAGGAATACAGACTACATTTGAAGAATCTTATTGTATTGCAAATAGCGTATGGTTTCAGTAAGATCTGCCAGTACTGTTTGTGTGTAAAGGACAGATGTTTACTGCCTGTTTCCTGCTGAAGGGGGTGACAGGCAGCTGTACATTCTGAGGTGGGCATGCATAAAGCCTATATGCAAGGTGCTGAAGAGGGAAAGCCACTTGTACAATAAGAAAATAGGTTTAACGACCTGCAGAAACACTTGAACAAATACAAGCACTTCCGAGGTTCTCCCTAACCAAAACCCGCAAGTTTAACTCTTATGAATCAAGCTGTCAGTCATGTAAAATGAGTTCAGCTATTAATGAAAAAACAATAAATGTACAATAATGAGGAAATGACCTAATGGACCAAGGCAGATTGACTTAATTTGTTATTAATTAACTGCCCTTAGGAGAAACTGTAGAGGGAGTGGTCAAACACCAGGCTAACCGTTAACAGAATACTTTCCTCTCAATAAATGAGGTTTTCATTTTTGGTATGCTCCAGGAAGAATTAAAAAAGAAAAAAGAAAAAGAAAGAAAAAGATACTGTTCTCTGCGTGCTGGCGAGACCACTGGTACATGTCACTGCCGATAAATTAAATTAAAGCCCACGTGCAGAAGCATTTAATCAGGAAGAACAAGCAAACAAAGTGAAACACTATCGGCCTTGTTTTGCTCTCGTCCTGGCCTTTATACTAAAACTGTTCTTAGCAACTTCTTTTTTATAATTATATTAATTACCACATTCTAGGGAGAAAAATAACCCTGAATAGCAATTACAGCTTCTCCGAGGGTAACAGAAATGTTACTAAATAAAGAATATCACTATGTAGAGTTCCATGCCTAGGAGGAGCTGCATCATCTACAATTTCTCTTTCACAATGGCAAAGATGCAGCAGCAGTACGCTCACCTATTTTTTCCTCTTCATCTATTGAAGTCTTCTGTTTAAACAACAGTTTCTAAAATTAACATGAAAACATTTTCACCCCCGTTCCCTTACTACCAAAAGAAATTTGCCGATAGCCAGACCACTCATCATACTGACCTGCATGTCTTGCCACGGTCTAATTCACAAGCTCACAGCCCTCTTCTCTCCAGCCCACTTGTCATTCTCAACAAATTTCCTCTACAAACCTTCCTTCTCCATACCTCAGCCATCTGAGGTTGCTTCTTTCTTCCATTGCATTTCTAACTTCCTCACCTCTCACCCCTTGCTCTCTGAAAAGAGATCTTTCCTGGAAACAATTTTGTTACCTTTCTTCAGTCAGGCAGAATACTGTCCAACTTTTTGCCTTGATGCAGTAAGGGACGAAATAAAGACTGGGACATTTGTGTATTGCTTGGACACCAATGAGCAAATTCGACACAGAAAACTTTCCAAATTAATGCCCATGCACTAAGTTCATTTCCCATTTCCTTCAAAAAACAGAAAATGTTTTTCAAAAGAGCAATTTGTACCAGAGACTATTCTCAGGGGCTCAAACTAGCTCTTTCATGTTTTCCATTTCAGACAAATACACTAAAACTTTCTTGACATTAGGTCTCTTCCATCAACTGCTCTAGATCAATGGACTTTATTCATAAATAAAGCAAATGTAATAACTGCTACACTAAGAGGCAAAAAGGCACTCATCTGATTTGCTTAGGTTGTGTTTTTGTTATCCTGATCATATATTCTGTTGCTACATCTCCACTATGCAGGCTTCCACTAGACGAAACAGGATTTCTAAAAGACAAAAGAATCAGATGTGCACCCACCCAGAAAAATATGGCCTGTTGTGTCAACATATTGAGACCACTCTTGAACATCCTGCTTCTAATATCCAAACACGAACGTCTTCAAGTTTGTGACATTAAGTTAGATTAGTAGCCCAAATACGACACAAATATTAGGAAGAGATACTTTAGGAAATACTAAAATGACACAGCCAGAAACTGAAAATTTTAGCAGGATGAAAATTGCTTGTGGGGAGAAACAGCAAAACCTCTCTAGCCTCCCACATACAATGGCAGACTGCCCCAGAGCACAGAGCTACACCCAGGCAAACATTTTTGAATGAAGTAGTAACAGAGTAATTTTTATTTAAAAATTAACACAGAACAGATTTCCTCTCCAATAAACTAGGAAGCCAAAATCAAAGCATGTAGAGCTTGAATGCTGGTAAAAGTAGCATTGGTCACAGAACGCACACAGCACCATGGAAAGATACTGGAGTGATCAATGCTACTGGGTACCGGCTCTAAATGCTATTTAAACCATGACTAGCACTCCCGAAAGGATAGCCTTATCTTATGGGACTGCGAAGTAGGGAGCCTTCATAACGTGGTCGACCCCAACTCCATTTTTCCATTTCTTAAATGGAAAAATATTAGACTTGTCTGTTACTCAGTTTCTCCCTCTATCAAATTAGAATTGTACGTATTGGTAGGTTTAGTAACTGCTTAAAATCCTTGAAGGTACGGTATTAAGTAACTATAATATTATGCATCTACTTTCAGTATTCCCCAAGACACTTTAAAATAAGTTCACAAAAAAATTCATTAAATTAATAAAAAACAATGTTCAACTTAACTTCCTGACTATGTGAACATTTAGCATACTAGGGAAAACCAATAGCTGTCCAACAAATTAAATATAGGAAAACCAGACTTACATTTGTGTTGCAGAGTTTATATTGCTTGTAGGTGCCAATGCACACAATTGCTGCAGCCCTTTGAGGCTGGGGCTGACCCTGGACTGCCTGGTGTGAGGCAGACCCATGATGGTTTGAGTCACTGCTGTGAAACAGGTTTTGAGATACAGGAAATGAAGATGACTGATAAACTGAGGGTCCCAGGACTTGATGTCCAGCCTGAGGCCCACTTTCTTCTTCATAAAGATTCCCATGTTGAAGTGAAGGACTAGCTGCCTGGCTGTAAGTGTTTATGAGACTTGGACTCTGATGAAATACGTGGTTCCTTGATGACTGTCGCTGCCTCCGAAGTTTCTGAGGCTGCTGACCAGTATCAGTTTGTAAAGGTAAAATGTATGGCACTTTTCCATATCCATACTTTCCTGGACCAATAGGATTTCTGTTTCTGCTTCTAAAAACAGAGAAAGAGAGAGAAAACAGTTACTGAATTCATAAGTGAAGGAGCAGTTAGATACTTCTATGACTTGTTATTTGTCAAAGTTACTCACTGCAAAGCAACAGGTAACCAGAAATTTCAATCTATTTTACAGAAAATACGTACAGGCTGTAGTCCTGCGTGGTGTACTGGGAACCTCTGAAGAAGTCTACTGGTTGAACTAAATCCTGGGCCCTCTCTGGCTGAGAGCCACATGGGAAGTCACTTAGTGTCAACTAGCAAAGGCAAATGGTTAGGTATGTATGGCATAAAGTAGCAGTTTGGGGGGAGATGTTCTTTTAATTCCCTAGGACTCTCCTTTAAAACAGAAATTCAGAGAATCAAAGCTGTATATTCCTAAAATTCATTACCACGTTTCTGAGGAGCTTGAGATACATAACAGCAGGAAATCCCTACTGTGGATTTGAGTAATGACAGAAGAAAATTTGAATTCAGTATGGCAAAGATCATTAAACATTTTGTATCCATTTAAAAGGCCTCCTGTGGTTCTGCTTCATTTGCTACTTAAGAAATAAAAATGGAAACAGAAGAAGGATAAGGAACATCAAAATATTACTGAAAGACCTCTGGAAAAGATGACAAATGCAGGAAAATATTCTTATTATGGTACGTAGTTTATTTTCTCTTCTTTGGCCAGCAGATTTACTCTTTCTTTTTTTTTTTAATCTACAAAGTGTGGATTAGCGATACATTTAATTAATAAGTCATGACCCCCCGATTTGTTGTCAGGATAAAAGCCCACCTTTCACTGTACATTACTAAAACATTACACAAGAGCTTGACAGCCCCTAGCACTAATCACAGAAGTTTCGAGTTTGCTCTCTTGCGCACAGATCTCTTCTTCCTTACTGAAGACCCTGTGTTTTGGGCTGTATTACACCTGTATCAGCACTCTGAAACAGCTGGTACTCCCTGGAAGGTAGTTCTTTCCTCTGCACACTCACAGCAACACAATGGACTCAGTCTAGAAACTCAGCTCCAAATTACAAGTGAAAAATCACAAAATGCGTAATACCACATTTGAGTCATACCATCCAAGAGGGTTAATCCTGGAATTTTATCTGCAAGCAATAGGCTCAGTTTGCATTTGCTTTTCTTGACATCCTGTACAGCTCAACATCGCATCAGGCCTTGCTTTCTAATACTGCAGTCTGAAGAATAAGTTGGCAAAAAAGATTTCTTCCAGTTCAGAGCAATGTGTGAATACAGCTGTTTTGGGTAACATTTGCAGCTCAGGAAGGGAGACACCATTAAAAGAAGGTCATTTTCTTTCTGTCCATAAAATGTATTTATATTTTTTAATATATATAAAATAGCCTTGAACTGCAGCAAAAACCGGAGGTTATAAATTGACATACTTATTTCCTAGAAACTGAAGTGTTACAGATGTCAGACAGCCACCAGATCAAAGAGACTTTTCTTTGGTTTTGTTTTTTCTTGTGTTTGTTTTCTTCCCAAGTCTTACATTCTCCCAAGACTCTTGTTACATGGGAACCTTGGAAGTCATTTACTTAACATTCTAGCTTTATGGCCACGTGGGGCTTTTAATCAATCTTCCTGGCTCAAGGATGTGTGAACAAGAGTGTTGATTTACCCTGGCAGATAAGCGACCAGCACTCTTGAGCTGTTTATACCCGTTAATCTGCTCTGTGACCGTGATGATCATTGTTGAGGTAGGGCTTTGGTAGTTACAGTAGATAAAAGTAGTATAATGGTTTTTGGCATTAAGGGAGGAAAAAAAAAGCTTCCTGTAAGTGGACAGGAAAGAAAAGAAAGAGAAATTATGAATGGGAATTATTTCAGAAGTTGAGACTAAAACCAACTTGATTTAAATGAACACCGTTTTGTGCTGTTTTGGTGGGTTTTTTTTTTTAATGGACAAATAATTTGATTCCCCCTATATTGCTGCTATTTTTAATTTTTAACGTAACTTCATTTCTGAGCAAGAGCAAAAGAAACAAGCAAAAAATCTTTCTTGAGATTTCTAGTCGTATTCTGCATGCTGAAAACACTTTGGTATCATAGTTGTCATGAAGCATCTTAGATTCTGGAGGAAATTGGTTCATCTTGGAAAACAGATACAACTCCTTATTTTTACTTGCTCCAGTCTCTAATGATTCTTACAGTCAGCAGTTTTCTTCTCAACCTGACCATACCAAATTTGAAATGTCTGAGATATGAACGTTGGCAACAACTCCTGGCATTGAGAAAGTTACTGCTTCATTGCAGGGAGCACAGACTGCGTGGAGTGGTGTTCGCAGGGGTGGACAGAGGGTGGCAGGTCTACTGAAATTAGCCTTTCAAATTTATCATCTACAGTCAGGTTGCTTGCATTTTGCATCAACAGGAGGAGAAAGCTGCTAGTAACTGAGCAATAAGCCATGTGCAGACCAGTGAAATGGTAGGAATATGCCTCTGTCCCAGCCTTCTGAATGCCAAATCCTTTGCAGCAACAAGCACTAGACCTTTCCAGAGAGGAACACCTAGATGCATCACCCGACCCACCTGGAAGAACTGCTGCCTGGCAAAGCAGGAGAGGTCACACAAAAGGTCAAAAATGAGACTGATGCTTGACTGTTAATCTCCAATTCAGGGTCATGATTTGGATCACTATCATGATTCATGATCGGAACTGGAAAGAACTGAAGGATACGCAAGAAATGGTGACATAAACTAGGACTCTTCAGCCTGGAAAAAATTATGAAAATGGGCATACAGTAGTCTTAAACATAGAATGACTAGTATCTGAAAGAAGGACTCATGGTTGAAGGCAGCAAGTGTCCAAAAGCTGCTGGAATCTCATCAAATTATTTGCAAAAATTAGAAAAACTTGGTTTTGAGGGAATCCAGACGTTTTTCTTGTAAAACGGTTGATCGCTGCAACAAACGTAAAACAACAGCACTTAAGAAGTGAAAGCAATAACAACATTCTTGCTGTTAGTTCCTGCCTCATCTTGGCTTCTTTTTCTACGCTGTAACTTGGAACTGTTGCCGGAGTCCCCACTGATGAAGAGATGAGGCACCATTTCTGGTAGCCTAAGTTTCCAGCACCCTAATGATGACATGCCCGTGGTTGCATCAAGGCTCATGAGGGGCGAGTCCTCTCCTTTGCCTCTTCCCCCGTAACAGTTAGGGCCAGAATAACCCAAGACATTGCTGTGTACCACTGAATACAAGTTTCAACTTGCTAAGGTTGTGCAGTAATTATGAGCTGGAATTTTCATGGGAACACATTTCCTCTGAAATGGAAGGTTAACTTTTTGTAGCTGGGAACATCACATTTCTTTCAACATACGAGCTTCTGGAAACAAAGTGTAACACACAACTCTAATTATTAACATCTTTATCAGTGCTCGTGCATTCATTTAAACTGATATTGCCTGGACTGAAACTATTCCGAACACTGTCTGTTTTGCCTTAAAGCATCTTTCATTCACACTTGGCAACACCCTTATAAATTAGGAATGCAGTTTGCTGCAATGTAATAAAGAAGCTTGTAAAAATAGCTTGGTGGTAATTAACTTTTATAATTCTTGGGGAGTGTCAGGCAGAATTTATGATGTCATGCAGCAATGAGGGAGGGAGTGTTATGTAGGTCCATACACAATGAGAAAACAACGGGGGAAGGGGAATCAGGGAAAGGGGGAGGAAAATCAGACAAAATCTACCATTAACTTAATAATCAGAATTCAACTATAACCTTGCTGACACTGTTTGCTTTATGCTAAATCAACCCAGCTTTGATCTGCTGGTAGGAGATGGAAGTAGGTCAAACCCTGATGGCTTGTTGGGAGTTTTCAGTTGCCAGCAGGACTTTTCCTTACCTGTCATTCATTATGACTACCTATATTCATTATAAGCCACATAACTCGCTCCTCCCCACAGCATGGCTTCAAAGCTCCTCCTTATTGGTCTTTTTTTTTTTTTTTTTTTTTTGTAATGCACACTATCATGACCCAGGTCAGAGTTGGGATGCACTCTCATTTAATGCAACAGGTAAAGGAGGAAAAAGAATTAGGAAGTAACAGGACACCCCTAAGCCTTGTGCCTACTTAGCCCAGACCTAAGCTAGAGTGAGATTTTGCAGCATTAGACTTTACATATCCAGGCATGCTAAAACCCAACAGTCATCCTTCTTAACGTAGCAATGGTTAAGAAGAGCATTTGAATAGGATGTTGAGTATGTGTTGCTACAGGAGTGAAGTTGAGCGTATGAACCACAGTCAACAGCTCTCAAACAAACTCTTAAAATCCAATTTGAGCAAGATCTGAGTTTTAGACTCCAAGTTTTAGACAACTTTGACAAAGTTTTTCCAGCAAGGTGTTAGATACTGTCTTACAAGTCCATGGTTCCCCAGCATTAATAGAAATAATTACAAGAGTCTGGCAGCAGAATGGAGCCCCATATTCCTTCCACCAGCATAATCCCTAAAATACCTGTATTTGAAAAGCATTCTAATATATTTCCAAAACCTGCAACATGCTGCACTGCACTGACATAGCAAGGATATAACTGCATCAATACAAACTCTTCACATAGCCTCTATGAAAACAGCAATAATGAATAATGCTTAGGTTCCTTCTGATAAGCACAGTCCCTGCAGAGCAGATAATTGTTTATAGATGGATTTACTTAGGTATTAAAACCGTAAGTTGAAGCACCGATCATAAGAATGATTGCAGGGTTGAACTCCAATAGGTATGAGAAGTCAACCACTGGCACTAAGATACGAGCATTATCACACTCAGAACTGAAGTGGTTAAAACAACACTTCACTATTTTTAGTTAGCTCATTTAACTACACAATAAATAGTTAAAAATCAAAAGAAACCCAACTCCCAGAGAGGAGAAAACACCAACTGTTTGAAAAACAGGTGACAGGAAAAAGAAGCCTGGGACTTTATTCTGCAGGATCACTAAGTGTTTCTCACTTGTGTAAATCCAGTGCTCTTTTTGCTTAGGCCCTTCAGGAAGTTACCGATTACCTTCTGCATCAATCTTTTCAAAAGCACTCCCCTCTTCAGCTGAACCAAATATGACTATTAGCAGAACAGCCATGCTAATTTTCCATTGCCTATAAATTAATGTTCATAGTCAGAAATTTAATAGGTTTGTCAGGTGTACTTCCTTTTCAGTGTCCATAGGTCCAGGTGTGCAGAGACAACTTAAGACTGGGGAGAGCTACGTTCATATCCTACACCTGTTTCATTTAGAGAAAAGTTCCTCCTCGTAGATCAGCCAGATCAGCTCAGGTAGGGAAACAACATGCTCCCAGGTTTTTCATATGCTAGGCCAGTTAATTTTACACGAGGGCTTTTGGCTGCATATCTTTATGTCAGCCAGATTTCTGCCACTGCTGATCCACTCACGTTAATAAAATCATTTAATGTAGGCCAAGCCTTTTATTTAACTGCTTCTTATAAAAAGATATCAATCAACGATTGTCTACAATACTCTGCATGGAGAAAGGTCCTAAATACCCTTTCAAGAATTAGAAGCAACAGAAAGGAAGAATTATCACAAAGGCAAGAATAAGCAAATCTCACCAGCTCCATCATCTGTTAGGCTCTCTGGCTAAACTGGCTAGTATACCAAATAAACATTTAATAAGAAAAGTTGCTCAGTTATTTACTGGATTGAAGAAGAGAAAGAGGGAATAAGAAGAGGAAAAGAAGTATTCAGCAATATTTGCAGTCAGTTAGGATGAAGACTCACATACTACAGACAAGCAAAGGGGGAAAAAATGCCACCAAGAACAGAGTTATCATCTAAAGGCAAATTACTGCTTAACAGAAAAATATATGTTGAAGAGCAAGTAGCTGCATTAAGTGTTTCATGTCAGACCATAGCCAATAGACATCTCTGATCTATTGTGTTCATCTCAAGTAGAGGCATAACAGCTGTTTAATGCAGATCTGGCAATCTTCTCTCTTTGGGCATAATTCTCATAAACACACACACCTCCCTGATTGTTCAGACAAATCTGTTTAGCACTTTGATAATAAAAATGATGGGCCCCTTTAAACTTAAGCCAACCTAAACATATTCTTGAATTCAAAAATACATTTGCCCAGACAAGTAAAAAAATCAGGTTTTGTGCTATTACTGTATGGATTGTAGCAAACATTTTAAAATAATTATTATTAGCTAGTGTTCTTATTGGTCTAATTATTAACAATTTCTCTCATGCTGAGGATAAGTCAGCTGAGAAGAGTGAGAACTGGCCCCTCGCAGCCAGTGACAAAAAGGAATTTTGTTGTAGTAGCTTTTTCTAATTTTAGCCATAAGCATACGTCTGCCTTGGTCGGCAAATAAATGCATTATCACTGCCTCACAGAGTTTATGCTAAGAACAACGCTTTGAACCTCAAGTGTTCTCGAGGTTCACTAAGAATGAAGTACTTTCAGAGCTGGTGGGCTGGTTATTTATATTGAATAGAAACCCTCTTTGAACCAAGGATATGCAGCATCTTTAAGTAAGATTACAGATTTCCCGGGCTCCACCTGTTCTCTTAAGTGCTCTTTACAAAGCCTCTCTCCAACATACCTTTTTCATTTTTTCCCATTTTCATCACTTCCTTTCTCCTTACATTTCTCCCACCGTTCTCTAAACAGAGGTTCCCTGGCTCACTTCCAGCTGAAGCATAACTCATTTTCTTTCTCTTCTGATGTCAGACAGAATGAATAATGTATTTTACATGAGCTTTGCAGCATTTCATTCAACTTATCTCCTAGTATCAAAATACTTCTTCTCTTGTAAATGAAAAACTGCAAGGTTGAACATTAGCAAAAACTCTCATTTATGACACCACGGAAGACTTGTCCTACTGTTGGAATGTTCTCTGAGGATTAACCCAAAGAAACTGCCAATTTCCCTCATTTTCAATTCACAACCTTTCACTCTGTTTCTCAAGGAGTAAGAGAAACCTTCTCTGGGAAGGTAACAGCCCTCAGCCACCAGTCTCACCAGGGATGAGGAGGAAAAACTGCACAAGAATTGCAGGCTTTGGGATTTTTTTTTCAAAATTTTCTCTTGTCTATTGGCAGAAATTACTCTGCAAGCAGAGGAAGACGGTTTTCTTCCATGTATGCCCAGCCACAACAACCACTGTAATGAAAGACAACAGAATTTCATCACAGAGCATTTGGATACATGTGAAACCAACGCTTAGCACTTTCTTTTAATTTTGTTGAGAGTTTGGTTGAGTTTGAAGCTTTTTTCAAAATCTTCAGAGGCTTGCTTTACCAGCAATCCTGTCCTGGAATTAATAGATAAGTCCTCTAATACGCTAAGGAAACTCATCTCATCAGTGAGTCTGGTCTAACTGCACATGTAGCCTGATGCTGCTCTGGGTGCCCAGGACCCAAGCATTCTTCAGGTTCTTGCCTATTCTTCTCACTTGGGAATTAAGCAGTTGTCTATAATGTAATCTCTGAAGTGTTGCTGACTGTATTTTTGTACTATCAACACAGCAATCGATCCACAGCCAGCACTTACTCAAGCTGAACTTAACAGTGATCTATCATCAGAAACAGAGGTTCTATGTGCAAGATGGAAGTGGGAGAAAAGACAGAAGAAAGAGTACAAATATGATTTATAACTTATTTCCCACACAATATTCCACATTATGTACCACTGCAAAATGTCTTTTAAATTCTACTGATTTGTGTTTTTGCATTGCAGTTATTAATTTCTATTAAAAAAATGCTCCAAAAGTGCATTTCTTTGATTCCCACTAGAAACTTATTTCTAAAGGAGCTCAGTCCCCTTAGATCCTTATCAAAGCTCTTTAGCTTAAATTTAAGTCCCATCATGGTTTTAACAGGACTATACACATGCTTAAGTTAGTAGGCCAAATCCTCTTTAACTAAATCAATTACATATATTCTAACTTAATTAAACCTGTTTCTGTGGATAAGTATACCAAGATTTAACCTAATATTTTAGATCATAGCAAAATATCTATTTAGCAGCATTACACTACTGTAAGTGACAGCTTTTAAAGGACACTACCCGTTTACATACAGTTCAAGTATTTAATATAGAGTTGCCTTGATTTTGTTTCTGAAGAACTGAAAGTGACTTATTAGCTTTCCTGTCAGCAATGAAGTTATTCAAGTATCACTCATTGGAGTTTATTTAAATGTAATTAAGAAAAATAAAGGGAGACCAAGAACTCTTTGCAGTCACAAAACTTCAACTTCAAATGGAAAAAACAGGTCCTAATTACTTAAGTTTCTGTTAACAGGATAGGTACGGGTATATATTTTTTAATGTACTTTATTATTTTTATTACTCCTAAAATAGAATCCTTAAAATAATTTCAGATACATATTTTTAATCCCTGGCACTTCCTCCGTAATTCAAAACTGTAACTGGCCTACAGCTGTCCTATTCAATCATTTACTTTCCAGCATTCCTACTGCTTTTAATTTTCTTTCATGTTTTATATATTCTTAGGCACACAGTTAACAAGGTTTACTTTAAAAAGACTGTCCACCATGCATTTTTGGCCCCCTTTTCTTAAGTTTAAGTCACAAGATAAACTGTCTTATCCTGGTCATAACTGCTATCAAGTTTATACCTCACAGTATTTTAGCAGATTCTTTCACATGAATAAATTTTTAACAAAAAGGAATGATTTACTGGTTCTGGGAATATATTTCCATCTACTCAAAAGGGAGAGCTCTCAACAGTCAGGTTGATTCATGTCAAAAGCCACTATGTAACGCCTCTCAGTACTGTACCATAGCCCTGTGCAGCTTTGCATTCCACGTACTCACTTTTCACCAGCTCTAAATCAATCTGGAGAAAATCACTTAAACATGAATGAAAGAAGGGAGCCCTTTGACTCTGTTTTATGTTATGAAAATGCATGCCTATCTGCTCACTGACCTAGAAAATAGCCTTAAAGCGGTGAGCAGTTATCTTTGTCAAGTATTTGGTCACGAGAGTTAAACCACCCCGTCTGAGAATATATCACACATTAGAAAGCGGAGCCATCATCACAAACTTCTTTTGCCACATTACAGCACATTATTCACACTTCATCAGCACATTTCACTGCAATTAAATCGGTGCATGCATTCACTTCATTTTACTGATTTTCATTATCAAGGTAACCAAAATAATGGAACGAACGAGTTTGGTTTACATTTCTTGTAACTTAGGTGACCACACCATGGTTTGTGGATATTCACTACGTCCTATGTATCATATATGCACATGAGTATTAAACCCGTTGTGAGCATATTTGACCTAAAAATTTCAACTGCTAGAAGACACAGAGTAACCAACTCTGTTGCATCTTCTGCAGGAAAATGGATTATACCACAAAGGTGATTCTTCTCTCATTTCTGTATTATATTAGGGGCAAAAAATATTTACATTTTTCTGACAGAGTACATTAAAGAATAAGGTCACTAAGTAAATTGCCCCCTGGGAACAGGTTTAATTAATTGGATTAATGTAAGAGTGATACATGTGGACTATCCTAAATGAAATTTTCCATCCTCAGAGACCACCACTAATACCCCAGTCTAGATAGCTGCAATACACCCGGCACAGTAACTTACTATATTGGCTTTTGCTGATCTCCAGGCAAGTGCTGTATAACCTCATTTATGTCACTTTCAACACTGAGATAGGATGCCAGAATTAGAAAAAGAGGACTGTAGTATTTGAGTTCAATGAGTTGCATAACGTCTCTGATCCCAGGAAATTTAGTTACAAGTCTACAAGTTTTTCCCCTAGCTTCATCTTTAAGGTTTGATTGAATAATGTAACCATGCAGTTGGCAGGTAAAATGGCAGAAATTCAACGCAAATAACACACAACTCTGCTGAGATGCATTACAGCTGTGATGGGAGCTTTGTTGTGTTTCTACCCCTTACTGACCAGGCAAGAATTCATTGGTTAAATGGACTGTCTCACATCTGAATGAATGCTAGCAGCATTCTCACTTCCCCTCCCCTCCTTCAGTCAACCCACTTCAGGAAGGGTTGAAATGTTCAGCAGTAAGATTAAGAAAGCTTCTCGTGTGGCTTGCAATTATAGTATCATGTTAGGTTTTTATTTTTGGTAATACCGTTCAAAGCGTGCTCACAGTAGCATAATAAAAACTGATACTAATCAGGTAATAATAAGTGAGACTTAGAGCACATCAGGGGGATTAATAACCAGATGGTTATTGAGAGAGGTGGGACAGCACAAAGTCAGTCTGAGGCAACAACCACCCCAGCTAGCTATTCATTTTGCCAGGAAATACCTCACGTGATCTTTATTGCTATTAGAACCTGTTTGGAATTTTATTCAGAAGGAAAATAAACATCTTTCTCATATGGCTTAAAATCCCCCAAGTGCTACCAAAATGAATTCTTTGATTACCACTGCTGCTCTTGGAATTTTCTGGAAAATTTATCCTCAGAAAAGGATCAAATCCTTCTCCCTCTGTCTTCCTCCTGCACACACACCAACCCCCAATAAGTTTTCATAACCATATTGGGCTTGGGGTAAAATGCATCACATTTTCATTCTATTAGAGAAATAATGAAAGGAGGGATGGCTAAGTACTTGAGCTGCGTTTCATTCCAAATATTAAGAAAAGCAAACACCCATGCCAATAAATATAAAGCCTCGGAACTTGAGAAAATAATACCTTCTTGAACCTGAAGGTCCAGTAATCACAGATTCGTCCACCTCTACAAACTGGAACTGACTAGAACAGGTCACAAAAATTGCATCAGAACATGCAGCTAATGATGCCTAAATTGGTTAAGGAATTAACAGCTGAAGTGTCCCTTTAAATGTTAATTGCAGACCTGCCAACTGAGTGACCTACATTTGCCTGGTCAAAGCATCTGTGAGAGGGGGCAAAAGAAATACTTTCAGAAAGGAAATTCTGTTTTGACATTAAACGATACACTCTTCCTTTCCATTGCTCACAGGCCTAGAAATGCAAACTGACCCTATACAGGGTACAAAGCAGCACAGCAGACTTTCACGTCAGCTGCTGGCAGCAGAATAAAGACCACAGAGCTATAGCCGTGTGAGAAGTTGATGATTTTTGGATTATTTCCTCAGTGCAAATCTTTCCTCTCATTCCTCTTCCAAATACAAAAAGAGCTTTAGGGAAGCTCTTTCCTTATTAACATATTTCTTTAAACTTGCACTATTTATGCAAGCCTGCTTTACTTATTTCATTATTCTGGTGATAAATGTAATTTTTTCTTTCTGCTCCTAAGAACCACGTACAAAGTACACGTTGTGCTTACAGAAGTGGACACAGAAGTTTTGCCGCTCCATCGTGAAAGTCCACTTGTAGAGAAAGTGAAGGTGGCAGTTGTAAGCATCCTAACACTCAGCATGTCTATGTAAAATTGCGGTTTTGTCTTCTCTATCACCAAAATAGAGAACTGGAAATGCAACATTTAAGAAGTACTAAAACCTAGTCCATGAATGATATTTCCTTTCGAGATGTGTTTTCTCTCTTAAAGCATGTTATCCCTTTGCATGCCCTTATTACTTTTCCATATGTGCCTCTCTATAAAGATGTCTAAATGCTTTGATATTTTTTCACTATCTCCTCATTCCTGTTTGTTCTTATTGTACGGTATGCTCGACACATTTTTTCTAGGTGAAATAAAAACCAAGGCTGTGCTAATGGCAACTCAACTCTTCAAAGCTGAGAAGAGCTCCCCTTCCTTTGCCAGCAGACAATCCAGAAAACCATCAGCTTTCTTTTTGTGTTTCCATCCTCATTCCAGTGACTGACTATAATTTCCTAACACATTTCAATTATGCAAGAACTCTGCTTACAGCACTATGATAAAAAGGGGAGCACTTAAACTTTTTAAATTAGGCTTCTAATTGTAGGTACCTCAAATCTCTCTCCTCCTGAGCTTCCTGTGCAGCCCTGGTTCCTAAAGCCTACCTGAATCTCATGTGAACCAACTTTCAAAAGCTGAAAATGTGAATATCCTCTTCACAGACAAGGTATGTCACAATTTATGATATATAAATTATTTTGAATTTTGCTAAAGAAACTGAACAGTTCTTTGTCAGCTGCCTGGAAGCAGGCAGAGAACTTTTCCACTTGTTGCTAAATGATACAAACATATTTGGCTGCTTTGAAGGCCTGCTATTGCTGTCAAAATGTATTTGCCTTGGAAGCCATCCAATTTCATCTTACCATGCTATCAAACGTGAGCTTATCTCAGTCACAAATGTCCATTCCTCTTTTATTGTTTTATGGAAGTCTGCTAAAATTACAGCTTTTATATAAAAGTCCAGAACAGTAAATAGGAATACCCCAAAAAGTTTCCATTGACTGTACATATTGTGAAAACAAGGATGTTGGGGTTTTTTTAATAGTCTGACACCAATTTCCAATATCACCCATTTAGTGAACATTGAACACTGTTCTACAGTATAAAAATCATGTCTAGAGTAAATTACATTTTGAAATCCATTTTCCATATATCTGATAGGACCAGTAATCTCCGTTGTAAAGAAGGTTTGTACTCTGCATTTTGTAAATTAAGGAAAACGATTAGGTTTGTCATTCTAACAATTTCATTTTCAAATAACATTTTTTGTTCTCATTCTGTTTTTACAGTCACCACCAAAGAATCTGAAAGTTATGCAATACAACAGGCTTTAAAGCCACCAGGGACCCTCCTAACACAAGATGGAAATAACTTATTACGCAAATAAGATTAAAACACTGACCTTGAATCCACAGTCTTTTGCCAAGGGGCAGTGTGTGTGTGTGGGTGGAAAATCAACTGTGGTACAGAAGCTTGAACTGTGCTTAGGAGAGCACAAGAATTTTCAAAAGCAAAGGCCTCCATCATACAGGAAAGTGGAGGCACAACGGACATTATGATCATTTTAATATTTCATATGGCAAGGCGTTTATTAGGAAATAACATAGCTTCACTTCTGCACACAGTCAATATTATTTTCTGCTCATTGTCCTCTCATGTTCCAGCCATAACTGCAGTGATTGTTTCAAACTGTTCCAGTCTTTCCTGGCCTGCAGAGGCCACCACAGCAGCAAGGAATAGCCTGCAGGGATGGAAGCCCAGCTGTGCCAGCAGCCTGGCAGCAGGTCTGCTGCAGAGGCCAGGCCAGCTGGGATTCCCTTGGAGACTGAGGGTGCCAAGGAGCTGGAGCAAACAGGCGTTGAATGACTTTGTGCTGACAAAGTCAGCACAAGGCCAGGCTTCCAATATCGGTAATAACCCAGCTATGTACTACAACCTGTATCTGTTGCACTGCACAGCTGAGAACAGAAGTGCATTATAGTAAATGATTAAGTAGGAAAACAGAAAAAAGAGAATATGACTTTTGTCTTAATGCAGTCATGTTAACACTGCTACCAAAAGCCTGCCTCTGGCATTCTCTGAATTTTTATAAGATCATCAGTGCCATGTTGAAGTTATACTCAGTAGGTCTAGGCTAGATATCTGTTGCACTGCACAGCTGAGAACAGAAGTGCATTATAGTAAATGATTAAGTAGGAAAACAGAAAAAAGAGAATATGACTTTTGTCTTAATGCAGTCATGTTAACACTGCTACCAAAAGCCTGCCTCTGGCATTCTCTGAATTTTTATAAGATCATCAGTGCCATATTGAAGTTATACTCAGTAGGTCTAGGCTACCCATTGGCATGGGTTTGAAAGAAAGACAAAGCAGTAGTTAAAGGAAATGGCCAACACCTAGGAAGATCAACATCTGAACAGCTGGTCCCACTTTTTGAAATTTATGCTTCACCGAGACAAACAGGAGGCTAACAGGTTAATTTCTATTTTCAAATGTTCTTTTAGATGCAGAGAGTTTCTTGCAGGGGCTAAGGATGTCTTTATCACCAGCAACACAGGTTCCTACTGTCTTATTCCAGTCAGGCTGGAATATTGCCTCAAGGTAACATTCTTTTTTTTGTTTGGGTCAGCAAGAGGTGTTTAAAAAGGGAACTACAGTTGACTGCTTCACCTAAGAATCTTAAAGAAGCAGATAATATGAAGGAGGGTTTTTTGGGTTTTGTTTATTGTGTTCTTTTTTTTGTTTGGTTTGTTCTGGGTTTTTTGTTAACTATCCCCCCCAAAAAAAAAATCTCTCCATGCATCAGAAGAGGGCTGAGAGGGAAAGAACCAGAGAACTGCTGGAATACATATTCTGAGGAAAGACAGAATAGAGACGTTTCAGGAGCACTCCCTCCCAGGGGATCTCCATGCCTGTTCTCCTCAATTTCCAAAATGGAAACACATCTATTTTCCTTTCATTCATATATTAAAAAAATCTGAGATTGGTATCTAAGAAGAGAAGAGTGTTTCTCCAGAAATTGGAGAATTAATTGGAATTAATTGTAACAACACAGTTCCACCCAGCCTTAAAGACTGAACAGCTAATATTATGAAATCGATATAAACATATGCGGTGTTTAAAATATTCTATGTATTAAACGACCACATTTTTTAGTTTCATCAAACAGGAAATTTTGCTAAAAGAGGTGGTAGAAAACAAAAAGAGAAAACAAAAGGCCCATAAATAGAAACTCTTTGAAAAATGCAAAACAAACCTAGAGTTTTGACTAGGAAAAAAGTGAACGGACAGTTGGCCATTCTTTATGAAAAAAAGTTTGATGAGTCTTTTTTCCAACCAATTAAAATCAGAATGGCTGTTGAAGTTAAGAATCCAGTTATAGAGTTGTTATTTGTTCTGATTTTTATTATTATGGTGAAGATGGAAACATCAAATGAGAGTGTAGCAGAAAAGGAAAAATACCTCAATAAATCCTAAAACAAATCTTAAAGGGAAATAAGATAATCTGCCTAGTACAATTGTAGAATAATTACATCTGTCCTTGGGTATTATCATATAAGTAGTCAACAGGGAGGACAGCCTTCCACAGAAGATGGTAGACATTGTAAAAGTCAGTCTTAGTCTTTAATAGCTTTTCCATGAGTATTAAAAAATATCAACTCTAATCTGACATGTCATTCTTAAGATACATCATTCATAGCAAGAATAAAACGTGTGCACAGACACATACCTCTTTTCTGGCTTGGCATTCTGCCTCTGGGACTGAGAATGCCTGCTGCCTCTCAATGCTCCTCTGCTCAGATGGCTGTTATTACGGCCCCCGGAAGAGGCAGAGGCCCGAAGGCCAGCCCAAAGCTGCTCTTCGTTCCTGTGAAGTGGCACAGATGTACGGATGGCAGAAATGACATGGCCAGGATAAGCAGTCAGTGAGTCCTCACGGTGGCGGGAATTCTGATGAGCAAGAGTTCTCTCTGAGGCTGGGTACTGCCGCCCTGGCCTTCGGTAGCCCCTTTCTCGGTAATAGGCTGGGAGGCAGGGCCGCGTTTGCTCCATCACACCGCCACTGCAGCTCCGAGAGCAGGCAGACCAGGGGCCCCAACTTCCCCACATGCCTGGGATTCCTGCACTGCTATCCTCAGATGCATCTCTGTGCTCTTCTATCCTCTGGGGAACCTGTAGACACAACAGATTGACTTAGGAACAAGAATTCACACTGTAATACATGGAGAGCACTAATATCCCTTTTAAGCCATTCACTCTGCAGTCACAAGTGAAACTGGATGACATAGGAAGTAACTTGTCTTACTCATTCCCTGTCAAATGGCTGCCTATTCTACCAGTAAAGGAGGAGGTCTCCTACAGCCATCAACCATTCAGACCAAAAGTATTTTTTGGACTATCTGGATCGGAATAGATTTTCTTTAGTTCTTAGCAATGGAAAATATTGCGTAATGCAAAGCTTGGAAATGTGGAGATTGAAAACTGTTATAATGTTAGCAAACTCAGGAAGTAAGGTCATTTTTGGTGATGAACTTGGGTCAACAGACACTGACTGCTCTCTTCCACTCCAATGCCTCAACAATGGAGATTGCTAGTGGTTGCAATAATATTTCAGGAACTTCCATCTAATGTGGAACTTTTTAGGAAAGCAATAACGTAAGAGGACAGGCTGATTTCCAACCAGCCAAAAATACTGCAATAGTTAACTCTTACATTACCACTTTCCCCCCACCCCTCATATTAATGCTTCAGGGAAAAGAGTTATTCAAGATGACCCACCCAATCCTACATTCACAGAAATCCCCATCAAATTCAATAAAAGACAGGACAAATTGCTGCTCTCAGGTGTTCAGTGACACTTAGTCCATACTCACCATTCAGCAGCACAGGGAAAGCGAAACAAAGAACAACCCCAAAGAGAGGGGTTTTTTCTCCTGAAGGAAGCTAGGAAGGATTAGGAAGGGCAGGGACTGTTACTCTAAGGAGAGTTAACCCCTCAAGCTGTGGCCAAATATTTAAAAACCCTGACCTTGTGGTTGGCAAGGTAGTACAGCCTAGAAGTTACAGCCACCCATCCCCATATCCCTGTGGGCTTGTGCCCCAAGCTTTACCATTCCTGGAGCTAGATATAGTCAGGATTTCTCAGTGTTTCGTGCTGGGCAGAGTGCTCAACTTTGTCACACAGAAATTAGATCCATTTTCATTAAACGCATAGTTTTTCTGTTGCTTCCCTTGTCCAACTGGCTGCATCACAAGTTTTCAAAGCAGGCTTCCAATGTCCGAGTCTCACAATTATTAATATGCAGAACATTCTTTTAAATGAGCATCCTTTAATAGTTTATTTATATTCTGAATAACCTTTTTACCAACACGCACACATGCATATCCATTCAATTAGGAGAAAAAAAGGCACTGTCCACAAATGCTTGCCATACCTCCCCAGCCCTATTCAAGTGTATAGCTACCTCAAAATGAGCTTTGGAAAGACGGCCTTGTCTGTCTGTATGTCACTTCTCCCCCCTTCAAAGGATGACCTCCTAAACGCGTAACTGCCATTAATAATTTTGCCTCAAACATTATTGTATAATAGCAAAAGATTAACATCTACATACTTTGCCTCTAGTCACAGATAACGTGCGCAGTCACTAACTGAACTGCAAACCACCTATGCCAGTGAGCATACATTACTGATCAGCTAGCTATAAACATGGCAGGCTTTGGTGGAATGTGGTTTGCAAACATGGGTTGAATACACCATTACAATACGAAAAGCCAAGCCAGCGCAGGGTTTGTGGTGCTCCTGTGTAATAGTCAGTTGTGGTCTACATAATCTGAAATATTTCCCCCCTCTGAGGTTGCTCTCATACTTTCATCACCAACCACAGAGAAAACTGCATTTTATTATAACTTGTGAATAATAAAAAGCATCTGCATTAGTGTGATATGTTACCCATTTCTCCAATGTTATTTGAAAACAGGAGCAGATGTCTCTGTACTTAAAATGTCTTTCTTCTGTGGGTACCCCATTTGGCATCAGCCTTTTAAATCCAATAGCCTGTACAACCTAATACCACATAATGTCAAAATTATGAATAACATGCAACAAGGTCTTGGTTTCTGGCTGTTATATTTGCTTTCATATCCAATAACAGAACACCACTGGCTCACAATTTGACCAACTAAACAAGCTGTTCTTCAGTTTGTGATTTTTTCAGTGAATAGTCACTGTTCATACTTACACTACACATTAATGTAGCTCTACCACAGATACAAAATTATAACAGTTACACACAGAGACACTCTTCTGGTCTGACCCCGGTTTGCAGTAAAATTTACTTATAAAACTAATAGTCCTTTGTTATCAGACAAGTCAGGTTTCATTTGTCCGGACTATTTCTTAATCATTTCTATGATAATTCAGTACACCTTTTTTTTTAAAGCCAAAGACAGTCATGCTGGCAACAACTAAAATCTATTAGTCTGCAAGCAACTCAAGTCACCACAAACATAAGAAGTATTTCATTATGCAGAAATAGAAACTGATAGAATAGCGACAAGTGTTGACCTGTTGCAGAGAGAGCTTCCTGGCTGCCAAACTTCATTGCAGCAAGAATTGTTTCAGATAAAATGATACTTTAAATGACTGAAGGCAATGTGAAGTAATTTCACACCCCTTAATCTTCACAGTGAGTTCTAGATATAGCACAAGAAGGTTTAATCTAGCTAGTTAAGTAAGAACATAATAATAAAACTAACCAAAAAGTAACAATATAGTGTCTTATACTGATGTAGAAATTCATCAATACTACTTAGTTAGATGACAAAATTCTGAAATGGGAATTTTCAGTAGCAAATCAAGTTACGCACTTTTATTTTTAATTAAGGTCTCTGTTTTCTTACTTTGAGAAGGGTGGGGGCTACAGACGAATCTTTAGAGAAGATGACGTGATTAATGGCATAACCCACTCAGTGAAACCTACTATGAAAGACTGAATAAATTGAAGCTGCTTAGCTTAAGGAATGGAAAACATAGGGGGCAATAATAAGTCTTCCAGACAGTTTATGTAAATAAAGAGCTGTTTGCTTTCTCTTGCAGCAAATTGTTCTCCATGTCTATAGCCAACACACAAGTAACAGTGGATCTAAATTTAATCAGAGGTGATCCAAATTAGCTAGTAGGAAAAACTACTTAGCGGAAAGGCAAACAAAGCACGGGAACAGATTGCCTGAGGAGATCCTGGCAGCACGGAGGCTGATCCCGAACCTCTACCAGGAACAACTACGGTACAACTGATCCTTCCCCGGGGCAGAGGAGCTGAACTACAGGACTCACAGGTCACTTCCCGTCCTTCGGTCCTGTGATTTCCAAGTTACTTTGTAGCCGGTAATGAATTCTACCGCAGCCCTAAGATACAGCCAAGAAATTACAGGTAGCTGCGGGAGACAGCTGAAGTATTCCAGAACATCTCAGGAACACCACATATTCAGAGACTCCTGACGCTAGGACCCTCCTCCTCTCCCTTTAAAATTACCCGTTAAACAGCACACTTCCTAAAGGGAAGAGTTTGAGCCTGCACTGGGGAACAAGTGAAATGCGTACTGATTTTTCCTTGCCAAGTTAAGTCATGAAAGTAATTTCTTTAATGGAATCACATAGCCTGCAAAAGGGAGAGATCAACTAACCAATTTAACCTACTTTCCCATAGTTCATGATTGATTCCTTCTCTAGGTAACCTAGTAATTTTCATTCTAACTATAAATGCACCATCAAAAAGATTTCTATCTACTGCAAGTTAATCAACAACCAAATATTTTGCTCTACAAATTCAATCTATTTTCCCCCTTAATTTCACCCCATAATTCTAGCCCTTTCTTTCCTTCCTATACATTTTTCTGTTATTTGGCAGGACAAGGTTTGTAAGTGGAAGTAATACATTTCACTAGGTACAGCTGTATAGTAAACAAAAAGTAAAGAAAAGTAAGACAAGCTTTCAGGTGTGCAAGTGCTTGCAATTTCTACATCTGCACTAACTCCTATCAAGTTGCTATCAAAGATTCTTTAAATCAGAAATTTTCTTCATAATGACAGCTATGCACCAAATATCTTCCAATCTGTCACCCTTCTAACAGTGAGTGGCAAACTGAATTGAGGCTAGATTTTTAGAAGGGTAGCTGCAGGGTCACTCTTCTTCCTTTACATACCAGCACTCTGCATCCCTTTCTGTTCTTTTCCCCCAGTTTTCTTGTCCTTTGCTAGTTTGCTACTTTTGTAAACAGGAGCTGCATTACATTCAGGTTTTATTCTGACAGTTGTCTTTTTCAAATTAGGCAGAGTTTCTAACACAGTTTGTTGGGTTTTGTTTGGTTTTTTTGTTGGTTTTTTTTTCCCCGAAAACATCATTCATATATAGAATAAATATATGAGGTCAGTGTGTAAAAAGTATATAAAGACTAAAACAGAAAGGAGGCTGTTATTTGGCAGGACAAGGTTTGTAAGTGGAAGTAATACATTTCACTAGGTACAGCTGTATAGTAAACAAAAAGTAAAGAAAAGTAAGACAAGCTTTCAGGTGTGCAAGTGCTTGCAATTTCTACATCTGCACTAACTCCTATCAAGTTGCTATCAAAGATTCTTTAAATCAGAAATTTTCTTCATAATGACAGCTATGCACCAAATATCTTCCAATCTGTCACCCTTCTAACAGTGAGTGGCAAACTGAATTGAGGCTAGATTTTTAGAAGGGTAGCTGCAGGGTCACTCTTCTTCCTTTACATACCAGCACTCTGCATCCCTTTCTGTTCTTTTCCCCCAGTTTTCTTGTCCTTTGCTAGTTTGCTACTTTTGTAAACAGGAGCTGCATTACATTCAGGTTTTATTCTGACAGTTGTCTTTTTCAAATTAGGCAGAGTTTCTAACACAGTTTGTTGGGTTTTGTTTGGTTTTTTTGTTGGTTTTTTTTTCCCCGAAAACATCATTCATATATAGAATAAATATATGAGGTCAGTGTGTAAAAAGTATATAAAGACTAAAACTTCAGAAAGGAGGTACTTTGTTTACCTAAATGAACCTGGCTGAACTGAAAACAAACAAAAAGCTAGAAAAACACCTTTATTTTAAGCGGTCACAAATGATCTGATTTAATCAAAACCTGTTACAAGCTCAGAACTTCTCAATATCAGGATCATTTATTTAGAAATAATACAAGAGAAAAACACCAGCCCAAAGTCTGTTTCAGGCACAGTGAAGCAGATAAGAGAATTCCCCAAAATCTCAACAAAAATACCACTGCGGGCAGGCAGTCTGTGGAACAATGTAATTTCAATATTACTTTTTATCTTTCTAAGAGATACAAAGAATCTCCCTGTTTCTTGGAGGTTTGTTTTTTTCCTCCCTGTTTCTTTGGGTTTTGTTTGTTTATAAATTGGTTTGTTGTACAAGATCTGTAGGATAATGTTTCTGATTTAAGTTACTGTTTTTGAACACCTAACAGCAAGCTAATAAACTTATTAAGGCAGCAGAAATCAACACAGAAAAGAGGGAGATGTTTATCCACATGGCAGACAAGAAAACAAATTCTAATTCCTCTATTTTCCTTCATTTTCCCCAGGTCCATGCAACACGCATCATATTTGCTTCCTTGGGTTAACTAATCAAGTTTAAAAAGACAATTAAAAACATATCACCAAAATCTTCTCTCAAATGAACTGTGTACAACTCCCATGGACCTAAATGCTAACTAGGCATTTGTTTTGTTCTGCATACAAAGCCTTCAATACTGATTCCATGCAGAACTAAATAAATGCACAGGGCATATTTAAGTCCATGGAATTTAATCCTAAATGCAGAACTTTAATCCATAACTAGCATTCAACATTACCATGAATTGTAGAGGAACTACAGTGCAATTAAGTTTGTTTGATTTTAAATATTTCACACACACATTTTACTTTTGTTCAGTGGAACAGGCATGAGTATGTAGATTATACAGTTACAAAAACTCTGTATATCATGGGTAATAAATTGAAAAAACTGAAAGCAGAATACTTTATAATACTGTGTCTTGCTTCCCCTTAATTACATCCACTATTTTTTCTATTTTTTATGTTCTGGGGAAAAAAAAAAAAAATCTAACTTTACATTCTTTACTTGCTTACTTCCAAATTTTAAGGATTTCAGAAATTTAAAGTTACTCTATAGAATTTTAACATGTTTAGTAGCTTTTAGGCAGACTAATTCTCCATTAAGTCACTGCCTAATGCAATAGTTGTCATTCCTGTAGCTTTAGACTTATGACAAGCATTGAGTCTTTCCTCACTTTCAGTACATTGCAACCTTAGATCTGACTGAATTAAACATACTACTAGTAGGTTGACATGGATTGCATTTTAAACAGAAAAATAGTTTATCTTGAGTTCATATAATTCAGCAATCACTCTGATCCTGAATCAAAAATTCCAGCAAAAACTAGGAGTGCACAAGCTATTGAAATACAATGCAAATTTCCCCCCCCGCCTCTGTCAGAATTTAGAAATAAGATCTGCATCTCAGGATTTCAGCAGCAGTTGTTGAAACTATACTATGCAAGAATGTCCCTGAAGAGGAAATATCACTTGAACTGAAAGCCACAAATATTTCAAATGTAACTAGTTGTGCGTGAAGACAATGACTGACAACGCAGTACTGATCTGACAAACACTGGTTTTAAATACTGGAGGATAATTCATCCTATTGAACTATAGCTTACATACAAATTAACTGTTCAGAAAAGCAGAAAAAAAGTGGATAAATCAGAGGCCCATTTAACCCAGTATTATGTTTCTGACTGTATGGAAGAAGCAAAGGTTTAGAGAACAGTGTAAGAACCAGGACACGTTCAGAGACATCCACGGACCCTCTGCTTCCAGCTAATCAGTAATTTAAGGGCCTCCTTCAGCTAAACACCATATTCAAATTGTTTTCCATATCTACTACTGGACTTAATCTCCATGAATTAATTAATCCCTTTTTTAGCATATTTCTAATCTTGGCTTCCAAAAGATTGTGCATTTTACATTGAAAAAGTGCTTCCTTTTACTCTGGTTAAACATGCAGCCTGACAATTTCACTGTGTCTCCCAGATTTTTTCATTGTGGCAAATGAAGAATGATCATTCTGTACTCTCCTTCACCATACCATGATGTTTGGTTTGAAATTACTAACATAATCCAATTCTGGGATCTCTCTCTGAAATTCAGCAGTCCTAATCTGTTCAGTCTCTTTTTGTAAGGAAAACAGGCCAGAGTTTGGACTGTCCTCATTCTCAGCACCTTTTCCACTCCTGCATTTTGACGTGGGTGTGCAATGCTGCATACAGTACTCCATATGTGAATTAATGATGGACTTTCACAGTAATAATGAACATAATGCTTGGTGACAGAATATACCTTCTAACCAGCTACATAATTAAGTAAGCTTCTATAGCCACAGCCAATATTACTAAGTATTTTGCAGATACTGAGCACATTATAGCAGTCCAAACTCAAAACTGAAGAGGGATACAAGACAATGGCAAGCTTTAAACCTGGAGATATCTAAACCAAATCAGACATTTCTGGTTTTTTGCAATTTCAGTTTAGATACAGTAATGTTATATTTCATAGATTTAATTTCTAACATGTTATCCAGTAAATCTTTTTCCTGGTTAAATGCCCTGAATTTAAATGGATTCATGAACAAATTAACTACATCATATTCCTAATTATACATCTGAAAGGGATGTAACAGGCATGAATGTATGTTTTGCAAAGCTTTATGGTATTACTTTCACCCAAAGGCAAAGAAATTGTATCCAGAAGAATATTTTATCACCTGCTCAGAAAAATGCTACCAATGGTATTCACTCAGTAAACTCACGTTCATGTGCTGGATGCAAAGTGGAATTAACAGAAGCCAGCATGCCATTTTTTATTTTAAACTACTACTATCATATTTGTCCTGTGCTTCCCAGAGCAAAGAGCCCTAATCCTGTTAGTATTCCTCAACACCCTTCAGGCATTTTTTTCATTGTCCCTTCCATGGTCCTTCTTCTTATTAAGCCACACATGATAACCCATGCTATGACACCAAACTGTCACCATCATTATTAAAGGAGTGTCAAGGCACTTGGAAAACATGACCTCTTCCTATTTATTCCATTACCCCAGGGTCGCATCTCCTTTATTTTATAGTTCTGACTGATTGAAGCTTTTGCTAGGGCACAGCCTGTCACAAAAGATGTGCATGCAGCTTTTATCACAGCCAGGCTCAGCCTGACTGAGGATTCAAAAAGCCAGTATATTAGCATATTATTATTATTAAAAATGCGTGTCATATTTGGGATGAAATGAACACAGTATTCTTCATGAACATTCACCTTCATCTTATATAATTGATCAATGATCAATCCCACAAAGTAAGAGCCAGTCTTTGCCTCTTAAAATGTCAAGAGTGTAAAAACAAAAGCAGGCAGACTCACAGAAACTAGAACTGAACTGCAGTTCAGAGCAGAGCGTGCCAAATTTTGAATGGGCTGAGGAAATTATAGTTTAGTTTTAGAGCCTGTTCAAGTATAACATTATTGTATTTCCCTGCCAGTGTTGTAAACACATCTATGGAACTGGTTTAATTCTTCCACCAGTCTAAGCATCTTAAAGGAATATTCTTCCAGTATTAGCTCAGCTGATTTCCAATAAAGGCCATACCTCTATAGCCACGACAATTTCCCAGCAGAAAGTCTTTACAGTCCATTTTATAGATGTTCATTTGCAACAACCGTATTTTTTATGCCTCTTACAAGAAACATGTGGAACATTGGTGGTTTGATAAAAAACAATCTACCAAAAAACCCCTAAAACTTGCAGATAACAACTTCTCAGATCTCTCAAGGCTAGCAGAAAAATGGAGCAGAGGCCAAACAAAACATCATGACACAATGTGTACACGTCTGCCTGGTTAGTATGCTCAGCTATTTTAATCCTTCAGTGCATTTTGGAAGCCTTTAATCAAAGATGTAGTAAACCGTTTGAATTTTACATTACGTGGAAAGTGTAAATATTACCAGCTTAAACGATTTGGGTTTCCGTTCTTTGTATAAAAACTCTGTCTGAACATCTGTGCCTGTGAAGATTAAAGGGCTAAAAAGCCTGGAAATAGAAGACCTTTGTATTCACAAATCGCTGAAGGGAGTTACAATGCCTGGAAAGCTTAACTGCCCCTTCAAACCAACTTTGACCACATCTGAAGAAACTTTAACATTATTTAAATAGTCTAGAAAGTAAACAGCTCTGAAAAAAGTTCAGAAGAGTTTTTGTGCCAATAGAGCTTGAAGCTTCCTCCAAGTTTGGCTAATTTTTTTCACACCAAGACCACCACCATTGTCCTCTGTGAGCCTAGTGTTTTAAGGCAGAGGTTTCTTTCCATTTTTTCTATGAGACCATTAAGTACTTTCAAGTAAACAAACGGCTCACTCCTGACCTCACTTCTACCACTTCTATATAATCACTTCTTATCTACAGTAGGATTGCTTCTGATTTACAGTAAGGTAAAGATGATAAGCACCAGGTCCTCACTATATCACAGATTAGGCTTCTTTATTTTAATAAACTATTTCCTCATCATTGACTATCATCTGTGACCTAAGTCACTTAGCTTGTACTACCCTAGGCCTTTTCCAGGTCAACCATCCTCAGCTGTGACAAAGCTGTTGCCATTCTATCATATTTCTACACTTAGAAAAATTCTTTGGGATCCACATGTGGTGGAAACATGGATTTTATTTATTCAGTAATTGACATAACACCTCTCAAGATCTCTCAGTGAGTCATCCACCCATCACTCCAGAAGCAGAGAGGACAAGCTGTCATAAAATAGAAAGCAACATTCCCTAACAGAAGAACTCATCTGTGAATCCAAAAGGCTTCTCATCTTTATCATCGCTCTGATCCAAAGCCTGGGACAGAACTAGCATGCAATACTGCTCTGAAGGAAGATGAGAAGCTTATCTATGACCTTCTAAGTTCACCTGCTCTGGAATCCAACTGGAACAAAGGTCCTTTCATTTTTTCCAGAGAAACACAGAACAAGCTTTAAGCCCCTCATGCTCTGAGCTTAAAGAAGTCAGTATTTTTTAATTAAAAAAAAAAAAAAGAGGTCCATGATAAAACAGGTTAAAAATAACAAAACCATTGGCCTTGATTTTTCCAAGAGTATATGTGCATAAAATAATGTATCCTTATCCTGTCTCCTTTCACAAAACAAAGAAGAATTGTATTTCCTAACCATTTTAATCCACAACATCAAGGACAGGGAATTAGCAACAACGCAGAGATAGCAAGAAAATTCTTTCAGCTATTGTTCTAAATATTCCGTTGCACTAAAAGGCTAATTTTAAAGGAAAAGTCTTGGCATGGACTAAATCATCTCTCCTGTTTCCTAAAGATGACTGTAATTAGAATAGCAATGTCATTAGCTAGAAATGCTCTATTTTACCAAAGTTTCAATGAATGCAACAGCATCTGTATCTATACAGTTAAAGTCAAGCAACTGTGCTGAAGGTAGGCAGATATACTGACCAGTGGAAAACTGCAAGAGGAATACGGACTACATTTCAGTTGGTAGTGTTTTATGGAACTGATGTGTATGAAAATACAATAATAATGGACAGCAGTTATCTTATAAACAAGAAAAACATTACAAGAAAAAAAAAGTGTGACACCTGCAAACACTTGTTGCAAGGAACACATACACAGCAGCTGTACGCAGATACGTGGTGCCTAAGCTGATCTAGTAAAATTCAGTTTAGCATATACAGCCCAGCAGGACAGAACCACAGTAACTTTGTAGTAGGCCTGTTAGCAAGAGCTGAGTTCCAGCTCAGCAAGTCCTGACAAGTTATACATCTCAGTTGCTGCTGACCTTAGGGCAGAGCTTCACTCTACCTGGACTGCAAGGAAGAACACAGCCTTCCGTTACGTGCTTCTGCTTCTCAGGATATGTAAAAGCAAGGTGGCGACCAGCTGTGGTGGAGATCCCATGGTACTCCTTAGAACTATTAGGCACTAGTCCTGGTGTCTTGGCCAAAAGCCAAGCTGAGATATTAACTACTTTGTCTAACTCCAATTTCCTCCAGTGTTTCAAGGATATAGTAGACTTGCTTCATGCTTCACATTTTACTCTACTATAGTGTGTTCAGATGTATTAGGCAGCTGTATCCTTTTCAGTTAACAGAATAGTGACTTTTATGGGGTGTGGTAGGGTAAAAGAACAACAGAAATGAAGAAACGTTGCCATTCACTGTCATTATTACAATATAAATAAAGGTGTAGGATCACATTTATACACAGAATTTCCCATATGAATCCTAAAAATGATATCATAGTCAGATTTAGTAACCAAATTCTTATCACTTGAAATAGTACTCTTAAACTTACCACCCTCTCTGTACACTCTCCCTCTCCTTTCTCATTTACATCTGCATCATCCTCTTTCTACAGCCCAGTAGAAGGAATCATGTCCCAGTAGAAGGCATCTTAAGCCCTTTGCGGTAGTGCAGTGTACTGGAGCAAGCAAGCAAGATTGCCAGGGACAGCAAAGATGGAAAGACAGAAAGATGAAAAGAAATCAGTGGCCTACTTCTTTATTTTTTTCAGACAGAGGAGAACAAGACCAAAACTAGTCTCCTTGCTTTTGCCCCTCAAAGTAGGCAGGCCAATTAATCTAAGAATATGCCAGAATTCCTTTAAGTCTTAGCATTTCATTTTGCTTGTCACATATAAATGCTCCGTTCCTAGGGCAAACTTCAGGGAGGTACATGACTGCCCAGAAAAAGGTCTATCCTACAGCAAACAAATGTAGATGTTAAGCAATTTAAAAACTCTAGATAAGGGCATGGGCACAGGCAAGCGGGAGAGATGCAGTATTTTTAATCATCTTGCCCTGAAGCAAAGGGAAAGCGCATAGATCCCCACGGTCGATCCACAGTGACAGATTAATTTGTTTAAAAGAACTTCTGATAAGCTCCTAATTCAATTTCACATATTCTGCCAATGCAATCAACACAGTGCTATTATGTGGTGGATTTAAGGAAAAAAGGAAAACAGAGGTAACTCAGAAATTACTCCTTCTAGAGGTAAGGAAAACTTCTGTGTCTACTGAAAAGAAACAAAAAATACCAACCCCCACACCTCCAGCCCAACCAGAAAAACTCACCCTCTCCAAAAAACAGTATACTACAGATAAGAAAGCTGCTCTGAAGTAGATGTTAATTGTAGAAATTCCCTTTTATGAACAGAACTGCTATTTGAGTACATTGCATTGCTACTCAGGCTACATTTCCACAAGTACTGAACTGCTCTAACAGCTCACCATTACCAGATGAGGGATCTTGGCCACCTTTCCCTTCCCCCTGTTCTTCTCTTTTCCCTCTGCTTCTGCTCCTCATCCTGTTTCTCATTTCTCCTGACTTTGCAGTGATGACCCTTCAACAAGCATATTCGAATCCAACACAGTCAGAAAAAAGCCGAAGAGGGGGGGGGGGGGGGGGAGACACCCACAAAAAAACCCCAACACCACACATAAAGCATATTTGTCTCCAAATTTTGTGGCAGGTCTAGTCACATTCACTTGCTACATAGTTGCTTTTCAAAAAGACATTGTGTGTCTGATAGCAAGAGATAACACCCAGTTTATTTCTTCTTTAATACAGAGCCAGCATAAAGAAACAACCCTAAGTCCAAACAGGCTCAAAATTCTTGAACAATATTGTAGTGCCCTAACAAAATGCTTGTAAAAATAAATCCTGACACTTCTTCCATACATTGAAAATTACTTTGTTAAGATACTGTACCTCCACTGAAGTCAATACCAATCTACAACTGAGTGACAAAGATATGCATAAATTCAAAGCAACTCCATTGCTTCAGTGCTACTATTTAATGCTATAACAGAAGCAAGATGTTAAAGCAATATTTACGTCAGAAATTTTATTTGGACAAACTTTACTACTATTTACGTTACCAATTTTACTAAACTAAACGAGGCATAAATATAACTATAGCTTACTTTCATAACACACCAACATACGATTAGTTAAAAATCCACCCAGGAATGACTTCTGAAAAATTGGGAATACAGACTTCAGTGGTTGTCTGGGAGAAGGACTGTTATGTTTCATAGTTTAACCTTCTGTTCATCACAGTATGACGCTTATCAGATAAGGTTAAATAATATTTATTCAATAAAACAAGCATAGGGAGGGAGAACAGAGAGCTTGACTGCATGATGAGCAGCAGGAGGGCTGTTCATATGGCCAGTACTGACGGACGAGGAAAGTTAATTGTTCAAATATTAAGAAAGATTTCAGTTTAACCAGTTTCAGACAGCTTGGTTGATTTTTAAACGCAAGTGGCAATTACTTGGTTTCACATAACATTTCCTCCTTTTTTGCTAATATTGACGAGTATTTTGGCCTTATGGAGTAGTACACTTGATATTAGAAATTAAATACTATGAATGAGGAATAATAGCTCATGAAAAAAAACCAACCTCTAAGAAGCTACTGACCAACACTACAACCCCTGTCTTCAGCAAGAAACCATAAGTCTTTTGCATAGGAATTTTTATTTCGATCTAATGAACATACCATGTTTAATGTATTTGTATTAATGCCCAAACCTGTGCTATTTACAGAGATAAGATTAACAAACAGAGCAGTACCATAAGCTCAGATGTAGGAAGATGTAAAGATGCTCTTTGTTGTCAGTTTTTGTGCACTTCTGACAGGAGAGACAGCATTGTTTAAAGTGAATAAGCACAAAAGCTACTTCTATATAAAAATCAGGTAAAAAAAAATCTGAAACTAGAAATTCTGTGTTGGTAAATTCTGACTTTGCATGACAGACAAGCTTCCAAGACTTTAATTCCAAAATTATAAAATCTAAAAGCAGAAAATATTGCCCAGTCAAATGTTTTCCCAAAAAAAGTATCTTCTAACTAGCTAGTGTTCTAAACATTTTTACTGTAATAGCCAAGCTTAAGTTTTCTCAGAGTAAGAAAAGAACGGAAACTGAAATGGAATAGTATTGCATTTAGTCTGGGGGTGGGGAGGGGGGAGCTCCTGAAAGCAGAAGAGTTACAGAATAAACTTCAAATGAGGAAAAAAAAAACCAAAACTTTCCCATTCGGTCCTGTCATCCCCCCAAGTCTTAATTCCAGTATCGACACTTTCCTGCTACGGAATTAATTTGGCTCATTCTTCTAGCTAACAGTCCCCAGGCTGTCATGTCAGAAATGGATTTTTGTGTGTGCGTCTGAGGAAAGCAACCTGCGGAGCTCTGCTCTTCCAGATTTTGTTGATGAAATTTCCCTTTAAAAATTTTTTTTAAAATTGCTGCTTGATAAGATAAACTTCTTTCTTCATGTTACAGTCCTAAACATATGCCACTAAGTAAAGAGTAGCTAAATGGTACTTTAAGTAGTTCTAATATACTGAAGCCAAATAAAATCTCTTACAAGTAAGAGTTAGGAAACTACAAAAAGATTTTTGTTCAAAAAAATCTACATTATGTCAGCCTCTGAAACTAGTATGATTTTAAACATGGATTCCAAAAAAAGAAGAAACAAAAGATGAAAAACTAGCAAGATTTTAAAACAAACAGAAAATAGTATTTCCTGATGTTTTTAAGTGTTCCCAAGTCCTAAAAAAACCCAACATCTCAGCTGAACTGTGGGAGTCCAGAGGCAGTTACAACTGGATTTCCATCCAGTTGCTTTGGGGATTGTCGTGGGTTTTATTCCATTTTCCCAAAAGTTTTAGTGTAAGAAAAAAATCTAGACTATTTGGAAATTTTTTAATTAATTACTCAGCCAAATACCCAAGTTCAATTCTCTGATTTTGTTTCCCTGTCCGTAGCTTTCAGAGAAAAAATAACTATATGCAGGGTGCACAAGACAGAATCCAAACACTCTCCAACACTGCATGTTCAAGCATCAATCGTACACACATGCTTAACTGTAAGCTGCAAAATAAACACACAATACAGATTGGGGTATAAGCTAATGTTTTATTACAGTTCAGGTCTAGTTACTCAGTTTCCACATACTGTACCCTCTGAGCGTGTATATAAAAGTTACCAAATGCTACTTTTGTTATTCACTACATTGTTAAAATGACATATTATTCATCCTCCTCTGCCTCCTCTCCCTTTCTTCCCGCAAAACCGTCCTCCTCTCACATAGAAGGAATGCTACCAAACAGCAGAGAGATCCGTGCAGAAATACACAGGAGATGCTGGCTAGGAATACAGCAAACACACATCCAGGTTACTGCATAAAAAGAACAGGAACAACTTCCAGAGCTACAAAGCTGAGAACTCACACTCAGTTAGAAACAGGTCTGACTTGGCCTTCAGAGCTACTAACAGCCCCTCTTGTCTGGAGCCGATAGGTGGGTCAGAAGGTGTCTGAAAAGTTTAATAAATACAGAATTCCAGTCTAAACACAGTTTGGCATGAATAGAATCCTCTCCCATAGTGTAAGAGCAGAGAATGACAGCCTTGGAGTCTGTATGAGATCATCACTAGGAAACTTCTGCCTCTCTTGTTTTCAGTAAAAAGAACAGCTCCAAGGTGGTTACTATGCCGCTTAGTGCCATGCCTTCAGTCCCTTTAACTAGTACAGAAGACACTCCAGACCCATGGCATTTCTCATTCAACTGAAAACAAAGAATTTGATTTTATCAAAATTAATTCCGGAGCTGCACAGAATGAAGCAATTGTTTCTCTGACTTACTCTATTTTAGTTAGTAGATTTTTTCCCCCCTAAGGCCATTTGGAAGCTGGATTGCAGCATCTCTCCACTGTCGATGTTACAAAAGAATGTCTAATTAGACAGAGTACTGAAAACAGAGCCGCAGCACGACCATCTCAACTGCACAACAAAACAGAAGAGATCTAAAATAGGGAAAAATACTATGTTGTACTCAGGTTTAGAATAGAGCACTTGGGCAGTTTGAGAAATGCTGCAGAGCGGACCGTGCCAGTTTCAGACGGCATCATTACTGACCTCATTTAACTTGTCTTACAATTAGGCTGCGCAAGGAGTTGAACATGACAGCTATGCTCTTCAGGAACTATGACTATCAGACAGCTTCAGGTTTCTAGTCCATACCTACGGAGCTATAGTCCAAATAATTTTTTACCCTACAGACAGTGGCACATGCACATAAAGAAAGGAAACCCTGCAAACTTGCTTTTTATCTCCTTTAAAAGTACAGTTTAAAAATAAATATGCATCTTGCATTATTATTTAAAAATCTATAGTAAAAAGCAAACTTTTTCTAAAATAGGTTATTTGATACCTTTAATAGTTAATGGATTGTGTTTGAATACCAATTAAGAGATGAGAACAACATCAATATAAGGTCACAGCCCATAAAGAGACAGAAGAGCATCCGGGGATCTCCCCTGAGGTCTCTGGTAGAATCAGCAATACCTACACATCATTCCTGACAAACATTTGTCCAACACATTCACAGAGACCTCCATCATGGAAATTCCAAACATTATCCAGTCAATATGACCTATTCTTCTTTATACCCTTACCATGAGAAGTTTTTTCTAACATCAAACCTAAGTTTCCCTTGCTCCAGTTTAAATCCATTTCTTCTCATCTACTCCACCACATACAGAAAAAATAGCCTTCTCTCTAGTACTCGTAAGTATTTCAAGATCATATCTGCCTCCCCCACCAGTCTTATCTTTAGACTAAACAACCTGAATTCATTCAAACTTCCCTCAGAGGTAAGATTTTAAAATCTCTTGAGGATAATCACTGCTGCCCTCTGTTTCTCTCCAAATTTTCCACTACTTTCCTGAAAAGCAGTGCAAAAACCTAACCTAAGTATTCCAGCCAAGATGTCACTAATGCTGAGCAGGAGGAAAGGTGTGCAGTCTGCAAGCCTTCTTAGACATGCCAATGTCTATGATGAGTGAACCATTCACAAGACCACAATAGGAAAGTTCAGGAGCTTCCAGCTCTGATCTCTAGCAATTTAAATCTAGCAACAGAGCGTGGTTTGGGTCCAACTTCTGTTTCAGACGTCTCCATCTCTGTATGAGAAAGAGCTATCTATGAGCAACTGGATGCTTCTGCTAGTCACTCCAAGTTTGACCACTGCTCTCACTGACATGAATTCTTCTTCCCCTTTGTCTTACATGATGAAAATGCTCCAAAGCTTGAGTAAGCTGACATGGACCTATTTGTGATCTACAACACTCCATACAATTACTCAGCTAATTAACCATGATGAGCCTCTTTTAACCAAGTATGTATTTATATAAAAAACCCCACACAAAAAACAAAAGCCACATTATTCCCAGAACTTTATTTAGATTGCGTTGCTTTATGCATCTTACTCTAATGTTTTCTACATTTACCTTTAAATATACAAAATCTGAATATTTCTAATGCTTACCTTTCTGTGTTCAATTGAAGGCTGTGGGACGACAAACTGAAATCCCAGCACTGCTAGGGAACTGAGAAGTCTGAAAAAACAAATAGTGACACAGAAGATATAATTACCACTAATACAAACCACACATCTACAGCCTATTACAGGGCTTCATACTGCAAGAACTTATTTAGTCACTTGAATATCATTACTAACCAAAGCAGACTCACTAAACTGTATGGAACGTTCTTATGACATTCACTTCACAGCAGGCAGTACCGGGTACATACATATATTTGTCTATCTATAAAGCAAAACTGCACGAAGTAGAATCCATTGATAGTATTTCACATAACTTCATGTTTAAATTAAAATATTTTTGGCAGTGCATATTTTAACACCTCAGCATTTGGTGTCAAACTGACATACACTTTGCAAGTTTTCTAAAGTGCTAAGAAAGAATTCACCCATCTGTGGACTAAGTCTGTTTCTAGCTCTGGCTCCTCATTTTACAGATGAACACTCCACCTCCAGCACACAGGATACATGCAAAGAATCACCATGATTTTGCAGAAAATAGGTTCTTCCCCAGCTGCCCAACACTTGTGGAAATTGAATAACCTAATGGGCACAGAAGATGGAAAGTAGTGGACACAGCTCACCAGAGACTCAGGATAAGCAGCCAAGCATCACCCCAGTCCCCACACCTTCAATCTGAAAGGAGTTATAATGGGAACCAAGCCCAAACAAACTTTGTTCTGTCAAGCCTCACCACTGTAATGACTCCTAGGAGCCCATTACAAGTTAGGCTCAGTTAGCTCAGTCTTTTGTTTGCTATAATTTGCACTGGGCATTGGTTTGCCCCTTTCTAGCAAGCCCCTTCATCAGAAAACACAGAAAGGTATAAGAAGTAGGATCAAGGCATCTTTATTTCTACCAGGAGTTTGACTTTTCAGTCTACAAAGAGTATGCTTCAGACACTCTATAAAGGGGAAAGCTGCTAATGATTTGCTGAATTTCAATGCAGAAGTAAAACTGAAGGATTTGGACACAAAATCCAGCTGCAAACTAATGGACCAGACAAAATCCAGCTGTGCTTCCTACTCACAGCTCCTTCCTTTGCTCCCTACACGGTAACCCTTTAAATATTTCTCATTGTTTCAAGTATTTTCAGAGACAGACCTCCTAAACAGAGAGAGGTTTTTTTATACTAAGCATTTCATTACCACCAATTCTTCTACTAGGGAGAATGTTTTTCTTGAGTTTTTTGTGTTTGTTCTTGCTAACCTACTGCAAAAGGAACCGTTAGGTAAGTATTCATTGCACGGGCCTATCATCACCTCATCACTATAGTCTATGCCCCTCTCTCTCAAAGCAATAAACCATCTAAAGGCAAGAAAAAGTCATTACTTCCTTACTGTCACATCAATTTAGAAAAAAACAATTAAAACACTTTAAAAGTCTGTTAGAAGGAAGTATTGTATTTCACAAAGCTATCATTTGTGACAACACAAAATACAGAGGAGGTGGCTGAAATCAGAGCCAGTGTAAGGCACTATAAAGAAACCACAGTACGAGTCAAAACGTGCAGTTCAGAGAAAGGCCAAATAACACAGCGGTCGATGGAAGCCAAAGGCATGAATGAAGAAACTGATTTGCCAATTACACCTGAAATCAAAGGTAGAAATAGAAACAGAACTCAGACCTCCAAACTGCAAAATGACAGCATCAAATCTGTCTTTAGCTGACCTGCATATCCCTTTTTCAAGTGCTCAAGTGATCTCCTAACTATTCTCAATGAAAACATGACAAGCTTGTAAGCAAGCAGAGTGCAGTCTCTGACAGGTCCAGCCTACATCCGTTGCAAATTATATTTAACCTCCTTTTCATAATCTTCCTACCCACTCCCTGCTCCCTTATGGCTTCTGCTCCCTATAATCCCTCAGAGCATGTGAAAGAAAGTTCAAACTTTGCATAAGGAAATGAATGCTTTCATCCTCGACAGGACAGGATTTTTCTGATCAGTCTGAAGGACTACAGATTTCCATGCATAAATACTTTTGAAATCATGCACAATGTTGGGAGTTCTGAAATGAGTAAGAACTGTAATCTTCAAAGCAAATTACTTACCAGATTAAAGTTTTCAGTTCTAAAATGCAAACTTTTAGTATATGTGTGATTACTCCGTGCCAGGCTTTTCCTGACCATTCTTTAATGAGGTTGCACTATAATCACCATCTGTATGTACGTGCTCAAGGACAATGAAGCTAGTTTTTAAGTTTGCTTCTGTATCTGCAATTGGATCTCTCAGAAACAATGGTATCAACCTACTATTTCAAACACACAGGAAATCTGCTGGGAATACTTAAGCTATCCTGAGGTAAGCCTCTAGCTTCAAATCAGTTTGCGGCAATTTAATTTTTTTAATGTTATTTCCCTCAGTAGCTTGCTTTGGCTAACTTCTCTGGACTAGGCTTTTTTATTTGTCATGCTTGACTAACGTTAGGCCTCCCAAGCTACAAAAATAGGCTTCTCCAATTTCAGTGGGTGTGTTTCAGGTATTCTTACTGTGCAGAAAAGCCAAAAAGAACAAGTGTTCCTCAAAATAAGGCAAAGCTTTTCAAGTATACATGAACAGGTCAGGTACCAATTGCAGCTGATTGATGGCTGTTTAACTCAGGCCTCTGTGTAAGAACCTTGCTGGTACAGCCCATGCTCTCACAGTTATGGCACTATTTGGAGCCAAGTACCTAATTAAATCAGTCAGGCTTTAAACTGTTAGTCTGAGTTGCAAAGCTTTCTTTTACTGGCAATACCAATTTCTGTTTAACTGGGGGGGCGCAGAGCAAAGCGAAGCAGTATTAGCTCTATTGTAGGAGTAGCAAGAAGTTGGCTATTTAACACCTCATTTAGGAACACCTCTTAAGAGTTCTTCCTCTGTCACTGCAGTGAGTATTAGCTCTCCATGAATGAAGCTGGAGGGTACCAAAATAGATTCCTTGCATGGTTGCTGTCCCTTAGTAGTTGTATTTTATGAAGGGCTATCATTGCCAACTGTGGATTGTCCAGATAGGAGTGAAAGTATTTTAGCCAAGTGATTACTACTGACTAGTACAGTATGGCTCTTGTCTCATATTCCCGACTTCCTCACAAATGAAAGTCTGCAGAACAGCCTAGGAGTCTGGGACAGCTTGGGAGGAGCTATGCAGGGAGAAGTATCAACAGGAAAGATAACACAGGTAGTGTCAATAATATGTGACAGATCCATTTTGATGTGGAATCTGCCCTGGCATATTAGGAGGGTGCCAGAATTGCAATTCAGAGATTGATGTCTGAAATTCACAAGAAGGAGGGTTAGATCAGAGGTGTTACTGACAGTATCTCCATAGAAATGAAAGAGCATGCAGCTGTCATTCCTCGCAGGAGGTCAAGTTTTGTTCGTGTAGCATCACAACTGCCTGTTTTCTCTGAATCTGCTTGCCCAACTACAGAACTGGACAGACCAGCTAGAAACAGCTGAATGTTTCCTTTGTCAGGAAAGCTGTTTGAAAGGTCTTTCCTATGTTTGCCCACTGGCAAACTGTTTCAGGAATGCATAATATAAACCCCTGAATGAACTGCAGCACAGGTACTAAAACATGTAAATCAGTAATTTAAGCCCAGTGACTGTAGTTGTACAGCCTCATAAAAAAAAAAAAAGGAACTTTCCAATAATATGTGCCATCACATTGGCATGCACTAACAGATGCTCTAAAGCATAAAAAAAACAATGAGAACTTTCTTTTTTACTATGACCAAAGAATGCTATGTCTGGTATTCATGTACTTGATTATTTGGTCTTTGGATAAGATTTTTATTTACCCTCCTATGATACAAACACTTATAACACCAAAGCAAGAGACAACCAAATTGATATTTACTGCAGCGTGTTAAGAGCATATTAAGTAAGATTTTAAATGTCTTACTGCACCACTTACCTCAAAGAAACTATTAAGCTGTCTACCATGATCCTTTAATGCAAGGTGTCTTGAAGTGAAAAATACCTCTTCGCTGTGGTACAGCACAATGCTGATCACACACAAATCCTACAGAAAGAAAAGGGAAAAACATTTAACACTGCTTATTCAGTATTTTCCAGGATGTCTATGAAACTGGATACCAACCTACATTAGTCATCTCTACCTCAATTCTTGGGACTTTACAGCAATTCAAACTGGAAATCCAGTGTATGTTACATGAATAGACTAGACACACCCCATTTTTTGCAACAGGACTTGAACAGTGCCAGAGTGCTTTGCTGAAAGGCTACGGGATGCAAAATCTTGATTTGATTCCCAAGGATGCAAATCTGATGTTAAACTTACTTGCCTTTTTCTCTCACATTCCTGGTATATCACTTGTATGACAATAAAGCAAACAGCTTTAAAGTCTTGTGTTAATAGAATTCATAGAACTGAAACTGGGTTACCAATTTCTATTGTATAGTAATATTATTAATACACTCTCCATTTTGTGAGCAATGCAAGGATGATTCTGTTGCGAGTGCTCATACAGTCTGCAGAAAATAACAGAGAAGAGCAGTGGTGTTCCCTCTCTATTACAGATGGCAAACCCAGCCACAATGAAGTTAAAAGCCTTGCCCACAGTCATGGAGGAAATCTGGGGTTAAACAGCATTCTGAATACAAATTCAACTGATCCTTATTTCTAAGCACTATCATTGCATCACAACTACTGCAAATGCATAGAAGCCCTACCAGCCCTTGAGAGGGTTATTACCTAGGTACACTCTCATTTGTTTGGAAATACTCTCAAATGTTCAGACATCAGGGGAGTTCTTATTTTGGTAAATTTGTAATCATATATTGGACACCTAAAATGCTGCATGTGGGGGGGAGGGGGAGGAAGGAGGGAGAATAAGAGGAGATAAAACACTATTAGGACTGAACCTAAAACCATACATTTCAGAACTTGGTCAACCACTGTCTGTATCTTGCCATTTACAAGTGGTTACATGTTGAAATGCAGTGGAGTGAACAGAAACAAGAGAACATTGCTGTTTGTAGATAAAGAGCTCTCAATTTCTGTTAGGCAGCCAGATAATTAAAATCTGCCTAGAAAGGGATAAGACTTAAAGAACTTAAGAAATGTGCAGTTAGATAAAGTACAGATCCTGCTGCTAGAAAATGTGGATTGTTTGCAGGTAACTGGACAAGCTAAATATTCCCTCCCCCCCCAAATAAAAATCAAAGAACAACAAATTTGTTTTAGGAAATCACAAAATACTTCTAACAACTTTAAAAGAAAATTCCTCTTTCTTTTTTATTGTTCGATCATTTAGTTTTTTAAATGGAAGGCATTAAAAGTTGAGTACTTGGGAAAGTATCATGACAAAAATTCTGCATGTGACAGGTTTGAGTTAGTCATGAGGAAGAAAGCATTAAGGCTCAGCTAAACTTCATCCTTTCTTTCTGCAGTTCCATGGTTGTCAGTAGATCTAAAAGGATTTCTCAAACTTATTCACCAATTTCACTGCTTAATGTTGTATAATTGCTATTTAAAAGATGGGCAGCACTTCTGAAAACAGATTTTTAGTCTAGATCTCCTACAACACTTTACACCATTTGAGCTTTTAGCACATAAGTTTCAGAAAAAGCTACGTTCCTTTAAATGTTAGGCAAGTCCACATATACAGCGCTAACACAAGGCATTTAGACAGATCCCGTAGGACACTATTCACTAACAGACATTTTGAATTGTGAAGGAAACAAATGTCTCACTTCCTGCAACCTGACTCTTCATCACCAGACATACTGAGGCAATAGTCTTTTATATCACTTATTGATAATGGAGGATATACATGTAACATGGATTGTAACCAACATGGTTTCAAGTTCTTATCATTCTGTTTTTTTCCAGATGTACTCTCTTTCAGTTTTTTTCACTCCGCAATAATCTTTTTATCCAACATCCTTGTATGGAGGGACACAATCTCAGCAGAACATTGTTCCGGGATACAAACTCACAGAAAAAGAAACGTGCACTCCCCTAATCCACTTTGTAAACTGCACCTCATTTGAAAAGCAGTAAAGATACTATTATAGATCTAGTTTTGCGAAGAAGCAAGGGATGGACCTCCGGTGTTTCTGGAGATTGTTCTTAAAAAGAGTGCTTAAAGTCCATGCACATGTTTTCAATTTTTTCAGTTCATCTGTATCTTCATTGTCAATGGCAGGCTGCATTACAAACTCAACTTTCAACGATATTTCAATGCCTTTTTCAAAACACTTCTTACTGCAACTCACAGATCCATTTCTTTTGAAATATCATTTATAGCACATAGTGTAAAAACTGCTAAGTATCTAGGCGACTTAAGAGCTTGTTTTCAGAATTATTTAAGTGCTTAGGTGCTTACAGCCTATTGAAAGAAATGTCATTTTGGTAGCGGTGTTTTTGATACGAAAATGTGCAAATGTGACAATCGTTTTCTCTCCAGAAGATCCAGGCAAAATGAATACCTGAAATGGCTAGACAGTTAACACTAGGATTAAATAACATGAATTTTGGCACAGAAACTTTCAAAAGCCTGATGAGGTGTACTATGTCTGCAATAAGTCTTGCAAATGTAAAAGTCAAATTACCTTCCCACAAGGGGCTTAAAAGCACTACAGACCTATCTAGCAAAAGACTTTCTAGTAATCCTATTTACAGCAGAACAGATATTTATATCTCAACCGGAACAACCCACACTCCTGTACTTAGGCAGACTTAGCAAGACTTTCTCCACCGCATTAAAATATTTGACATTTCAGCAATCTTCCCCATTTCACCTCCAAGAGGGATGAAAACAAAATCCATGAAACTGGGTAAGGGAAAAAACAAAACACACACACACCAAAAAAACCAAACCAACCAAACAAACCCACCACACAGGATGGAACAGAATTCAAACCTCCTCTCCAGAACAACCATGACATGACAATCAAAGGGAGAGGTGTTTCATGGCATATAATAAAATGTGCATCAGGTCACAGAAAATGAGACTGGATAAAAACCCCTGATTAAAGTCTCCTCCCCTTTCACACTGCAGGTGAGTGATCCTAACACCTTCAAACTGCTGCTGCCAGTCTCAGCAGTTATACTACCAAGTTATGAGCTAATCATAACCATCCTTTTTCTTGGTATTTACTGAAATTTACTCTGACACTCTCAACATTACCTGCAGAGTCTCCCTTAATCATCTCAGCCTAGCAGCCCACTTGTAGTCAGACACTGCAGCCCTTTGTCAGGAGGGCTCAGACGAGAGTCTAAGTGAAATTAGAAAACAAAAATACTAATTTGTAATGGAGATTTCAAAGAGGGGCAGAGATGGATAATGGCAGCAACTCAGAAAAAAATAACTTAATAGGCTCATAGGCAATCCCAGAAATTTGCTGAAATGGACACAATAAGATTTCTCAAAGAGGTAAATGATGCAATACAAAGTGGTTCGAAAATTTGCAGAAAGCCAATGAATTAGTTATCCTAACCTCTTAAATATCATGGGACCACTCACATGCAATTTTTCATGTGACTATACCCTTTGTGTATTGTGAGTGGATGGTATTTCACTTTCATGAATTCCAATGTCATTTTAGCATCAACCCATACTTCTTTTAAGTCCTGTCGACTCACTTACATCCATATGCATCTATGTACTAACTGTAACAGAAATTTCTTAACGTGGGCATATGTACAGTACCTGCTGAAACAATCCAAGACCCTCTATTTTAACTCACAACAAGGATGTGAGATACATCATGTAGAAACATACACTAACTCAACTAAGTTCAGAACTGCTCTGAGCTTTTAGCCTATTTTATCTTCTTGACTTAAATATATAGCAAGCCAACTTAAATTTCCTTCAATATTTATCTTTCTGGTTAGATTATGTATCTTGCCAGCTACTGACAATGGCAACTTGAAGTAGTTATGAAACTTAAGCATCATTCCGAAGTCATGTTTCCACTGAAGTGCAAAGCTCTCTTTTTGTATTATTTAGGAAGAAAATCATAAGTAAATAATATTTAGAAATACTTAAAGGAAAAAATATTATACCCTTTAAGATTGCCTTTGAATCTGTTGCCTTGCACATTGGTAAAGTATAGTGTATCTACTAGTTTAGTTGTTCACACCTATTAAACTATGTTCAATGCAAGTCTTTTGGATTGCATCCAAAATTGACTACATTCACAAGACTTTGATAAAGCACCTCACAGTGCACCAGGTTTATCTAGCTACATAATTTGTGCATACATCCAACAGCTTGGACTGCAGCTGTTGACATCTACCACCAGAGTTTTAATCTCTTCAAATATTCATTAACTACATCAAAACATACACTTGTCTCTGAAAGCTGCCTAACAGAGAAATCTAGCATTAGATCTGGTGAAAAGTTCTGATGCTTACATGGAGCAAACATTTTCATTAAAACAAAAAATCCAAGTTACTCCACCTAACCCTGAAGGTGCCTCTCTGTTTCACTTAAATGCTTTGAAAACTTTAAAGTTCTCCTTCTGGGTGTGCCCAGAACTACTGCAGTCCAAGAAAGCTCAGTGCCTGTCTCCAGTCTAAGCTTGGTCAAGATCCAGAAGTTTTCCTTTCTTTGCCTAAGATGTCACAAAAAAAACCCACAGTCCAGTAAGTATACTCCACAAACAACAACAGAGACAGGATCAAGCCTCTTACATTCACAAGTGCAACTACTAATTGCCTTTTAAACATAGCCTCTGGAATCATCTGCTGTTGCATTACAGCTTGGTGACTCATGCCCCTGTGATAGGCAGCGTGACTCAACAGCCTCTGCACAAAGTGGAGAGGCACTCCCTGGTGCCTCAGGGCTGCACCTTATCCACTGCCTTATGAACTAATCTAGGTGAAGGTGCCTACATTTCTGTAAAGTTGTGCTTCTACACAGAAGCACCAAAGACCCTAAATAAAACAATAATTGTAAGATTGAGGGCCTTTCTGGAGTAGTCTGAAATTTTGGTCCCATTTCTATGGCTGCTTCTTAATTCAGCAAACGTTCCATTTCTCAAAGAACAATTTCAGGTCATTCCTTTGGAATTCAGTGTAAAGATGTGTAACCTGATTATTTGGCATCCAATTCTATAACATTTAATTGTCCTCTGAAAATCTAGGAGACAAACTCAAAGTTGGTGAAATCCAAGAGTGACCATACACACGATTTCGCAAAATATCCATTCACAAGACGCAAATTTTGGCTTGTAAAAATATTGTTATGCTGGAGGGTGCCACAATTCAAATAATTTTGCTTCAGTCTTTGTTGAAGTACATATAATTTAATTAAAGATCTAACAAGGGTTGTGACATTAATCTTGTAAGTAAAAGGAAGAAGCAAGTAAGTGCTTGTTTATAGGTTGTGAGCTGCAGTCATATTATCTATGACTACTAGGATTTGTTTCTTTAATTTTTCCTCTAGATTTCATTTTTCTTAATCTTTGTTCACAACACTAGCTGTGCATTTGCTGAATATGCACTAGTAATAAAAATATCATAAAAGTGAAAATATGATAATAATGAACCTGATCTAAAATTCACTAAAGACCTCTCAAACTCAGTAATAAGCTTAAATATGGATTTAACACCATAGTAATAGATTTGATAATCAAATAAAGTATATTGTTGTGGCATGAATTACGACATTAGTTAGCTAATTGAGATCAATTGCAAAGGAAGCATGCTGGAGTAACAGTGCTAAGTTGACTAGTAATTTCAATATGATTTATAACTGTCAAATCCTGAAAAGGTAGTTTATGTGGAGATCAGATTTATCCAACTTAAAAAAAAAAAAAAAGACCAGAAAGCACAAAATCAAATTGAGTGTCAGAAAAAATTGAATTAATTGTTCTTTTTTACTTCTTTGAAATAATAACCCAGAAAGAGGAGTCTCTCTCAAGATTCAGATTGCACTGAAATTGCCATTTTTTGTCTGATTTTGCCCCCTCTTTCACCTTTTGAAAGTATTAGCTAATTCTCACAAACGCTTATCACATTTAAAGTTCTCATGTGTGGTTTCCAGGCAGAGGACAATTATGTAAAAGGTAAAATGAATCACAAATACGAGATCATACATCTCTCCAAATCGACAGCGAGATTCTTGGGATGTAACTGTGTGGAAACTATTGCAAACCTATCTTAAGTTCATTTCAAGATTTCAGATTGACAGGCTATACAGTTTTGGCCAAATCCCTGGCATTATTTGTAAAACTGTGCTTAGTAACTACAATTTTTAGAAGAATGATTTCTTATGATGACACTGTAGAGGGACAACCTCATTTCTAACTGAACAATGTTTTGTCAAGAAATCACAACTCAAAGTGCCATCTTTCAGTTTTTGAATCTATGTTGTCTTCTACAGCAGCCAATTTAGAAAACATTATTAAGCTCCAAATTAGGGACCTATAGCGCCTCCTCAGGTCATTGACCTTTCCCTGGCTTTATTGTGTTATTTTCTAAGGACAGACTAAAGTCAGGGTAACGTTTTCCACAATTTTCTATGAAGTAGTAAAGCCAGATACTATATTTTACTGAAAAGGTCCCTCAACTCTTCAAAAGCCTTTGTAGGCAGAATAAAAGGAAACTAGAAAACACCTCCAATAAACAGAGGATAGACCAACTGGTTGCAGCATGTATTTAGTATTCTATTTTATAAGTTAATTGGTATTTCTGCTTAGGGGATGGATACAAAAGATGCACTCATGTATCTGTAGGTATATAAAAAGAAGCCCAGCACACAGTTAACAAAGCTAAGGTAGCCAAGCCACATGGTGGTTGGTTTTTTTACCTTCCCTTCTCTCCCTAAAGAGGCTATTATAGGAATCTTGATACCAGCTTGTTGCCATTCACTGATTTAAGGAATTCCAACTCTTGCCATAGCTGTTCTGTATCACTAGTGCAGAACAAACTGGATAGGCCTTATACAAGATGAGTATGAAAGGACCTAAGCAATTCTGTTCCCATCTGAAAGTACTTACTCAATGTTTAACTAGTATATTCTACTTGTGTCCTGTAAATGTGGCTGCAAATTCCCTTTGCTCACAGATCCACTAATAATCATTGCACACACAACCATTAAGAGCAGCCTGTTCCACACTTAATCAGCTCAGAGAACTGGAAGAAGTTCTAGCAGTTTCAGCACTTGAAAACTATGAAAGGTGCTACCTGTCACAGCTCTACATATTAGAAACCATCACCTCTTCTAACAAGAGGCATTCCATGTATTTTAATAAATTTTGCTCTCCTTTTAAACAACTTTTTTTTGCTACAACCTGAGTATTCCAAACCAAGAATGTAGAAGGGACTGCACATGTAAGAGGGAGGGGGAGATTACAGATTACATGTTAAAGACCCTTTTCATAAAACAATCTTCCTTAACCTTTCCATAATCCTGATCAACATTAATCTGATTATTGATGTTGAAAGATACTGAAAAAGGAATGGTTAACAGCCTAAAAAGTCAGGTGGAAATACCTGACATCTCCATAAGCACCGATTCAAAATATAGGTGAAGCCTTCATTGTTATGACAAGCAAGAGAGACAAGACTCGTGTGAACTCTGCTTTGATTAAACAACTACAGTCTTGCCTACAAAATGAGCAGTAAGAGCACAAATTTATTTTCAACAAGTTACTGTTCTAGATACTTTTCTACCAAGCGTAAGTAGCTAGAGTGGTGTTTTAGATTCAGTTAATATACTGCTTCGAGACCCCCTCCATGTTGTGGAGCCTCAGGTAAAACTGTCTGCTGTGACTGGTAGTTAGAATGCCCTGGCTAGAAATACTTAATTGAGAGAAGCACTATGTACGAAATGTTGGTCTCCAAGTCTATTTATTTAGTAAAAGTCTTAACAATACTGATATTGCAAAGCATATTAACTACATTTCAGAGCAACTAGGAATACCAGAAATTTCTTAGAGCCTCTTTTAGCCATACTAATTTCTTTACCTGTAAATATGCCAAAGAAAATGAGCTTTTCTTACACTCCTTTCCTGACTTGCTTAATGAAAGCTGTTTTTCAGAACACAAGGTGTCTCTGAAATCAAAGAAAAGCTTCTAACTTTCAACCTATCTTAGTCTGAGTTTCTTCAAAACATAGGCTTGCAACAGTGTCTAACTGGAATTTACATCAAGAGGGAGATGATGGTTCCAAGGACCTACCGTCCTTTGCATGAAAACCAAGGACCCACCAGCATCACTCAGAGTTATAACACATCCTATTTGAAAAGGTCATAGAAAACAAATATTTCAGCAAAGCTAATTGAAGGCACATGTACAAGGAAAATAACATACAACATATTTCAGCAGTATAATCAGCTATTTCTTAGTAACACAGCTGGGAGACACCCCTCTCATCAAGTAAAAATCATGTATATTACATAATTATTGTGCAGTTAGAAGATACCTTCCTTTTCCAAAGAGGAAACATTGTTTTTCAGCTGTCTAATGAGAATGTCTGTCTGGCAGAACACAAGTCCTTTTCTCATTTTTTTAAACCGCTTACCACGAGAATTAACTTTCACACTCTTCAATAAACATTGTAAATACATGCCCAAGCATCAATATCCTCCACATAGAAAAAAACAAACAAAGTATAGGAGGCTGTGCTTCAGAGAATAAGTTTTTTGGCCTGAGTATTAGGCAACATTTAACAGCATACATAGGTGAAGATCAAGTGTTCCTGGTGACAAGGTACCCTTCGAAATAAATATTTCATTTACTGGTAAATAGATGTGTGTATCATTAGCATAGCATATCACAGCTAACTCTCTGCATGGCTCCAACACAAAGAGAAAACCTGATGTGAAACTGCCCATTCTCTAAATGAGGTCGGATTCACACTTAACAGGACAGTATAAAGAGCCAGCAATGCTCTGTGAACACAGAGAAACATTTCTAACAATATAAAAATCCTGAACTTCATAGCTCTGATTTTCTAAGGAAGAAATTAAATAGTAGATGAATGCTTAAATCTACCACTGTTAAATCTACCACTGTCCTCAAAAAAAAAAAAAAAAAAAAAAAAAAAAAAAAAAAAAAAAATTTGGTGTCCCTGTCAAGGTACTACCTGAACACGTGCAATCTCAAAGTATTAGCTTTCACAAAGCTCCTTCTGTTCTGCTTGCAAGATTTCTGAAGTGCTTGGGGTACCAGTGTTAGAACACAACAGGGAGGAGAATATGCAATGAGGACTTGAAATCTTTGCTTGCTTATTCAGAAACAAAATATTTTCTTTGGAGTATCAGTGGAGGAAACATCTCCCTGCATAAGTAATACTTCCAAATAACAACGCTTTCTGGGAATACTCATACACTGTTCCAGAGCAGACAAGTGATAAAGCTGTATCTGTACAGGGACACTCCGAAAGTCAAACCAAACCACTTTTCAAACTTGTTAGCCAATCTCTAATGGAAGCTGCCTTAGTCCTTGGAAGAGATCGCTATAGAGCATCCAAGTTACCAGAGAGGAACATAGCCTTGTCAAGATTGACTAAATATTTCTCTTCTGGGTAGCTATTCATATCGACTGTTGTCAGAGATGCTTAATTTTCTAAAGTAAAACCCTATGCAGCGGAACAGATACTAACTGGAACACGTATCTATAAATATAGCACAGGCATCCATTGAAATTACCATTAAGATCCTTGGGGTTCAATTCCAAACTTGGGCTACAGTGACTCCAAGGGCTTCTGTAGCATTATTCTCTGCGTACAGAACTACAAATGGGATAAAAATCATTCCCAGGGAACTTCAGAGATTTCTCTGCTTGTTATGTAGTTCTCTGGTTCGGGTTAAGCATTCTAAAGGCTGGCATTCCGTAAAGACTTGAATGGGACTTTGACACGGAAGAACAAGTAAAAAAATGAAAACAAAACAAAAAAACCAAAAAAACCCCCAAACCTATTTGTTAGTACAGGTAAAAGCAAGGCAATTCAGTGTCAGTTTATTAGCCCATCTACTTACAAAGAAAATATGTTTATAAATGGATATGCCAGGCCACAGCCAAACAAGTATCTCTCTCCCATGCATTCCGGCAGCAAAGGAAGAAGGACTCAGTCCAATGACTATACCACTGTGATTCAAGGCAGTGCTGCACTGCAGACCACTGGCTTCCTGTACTCTCTCTAATGGAGATTAATGTGGGCACGCATCCCAAAATAACTCATCAAATCCTTTTCTACACAAGTTTCCAAGGACAAGTGTTTTAACATACATTTCAATACTGCCGTAACTGGAGGGAAAAACAACAGCGACTATCTACTGACGTACATTTTGTACTAACCAATGTCCAAAAAAAGTGACCAGGGCTTTCATAATAAGCATTAAACAAGATGGAAGTCCTCTTCCCTTCGGTCCTCTCCTGCAGTCAGCAAACCCAACTGCTTTATTTTGGCAAAAAGAAGAGACTTCTTTTTTCCTTCATGCAATTTCCACCTGAACTGAGCTCCACTTAAACAAAGTGACTAGCACTGCTCAGGTAACAGTATTGCTGCAACCCAGTTGCCATGAAAGAACTAGGCAATGACTTTAGGCTACAGTACTGTACTGGGGCCTGGGGGGGGGGCAGAGGTGTACCATCTTCTTAAAAGCTCAAAGGTTCCAACAATAGAGTGTCCTCTAACATTTGGGAGAATCTGGGCACTAAACACCTTCTAAATAGGTGCAGTGTATGAGAGCAACATCGGGTTTCAACTGGCTAGTGCCAGATGCAAGGATGTAGAAGCTTCTCTGGAACCCACATGGGGATATGTTTTAGGGACCACTGAAAAATAAGTGACATCTGCCCAAAACAAATAGTGCTGTGATACTATGGCATTCAGATAAATCCTAAACACACCTTTGCCAAATAAAACATAACAAATCAACTGCTCCAGTCTGTTCTGAAGGAAATTTTGTATACCTAACAGCAAGACTTGGGTGCTTTATTTTTAAGAGGGAATACAGATAACTGCTAGATCATGGACAGAAACACAGCTCACCACGTAGCTTACACATCTTGCATTGTGGATTTCAGAGTCTAGGCTCCTGAAACATCCTGAAATGCACTAGTTATTAAAGATTGTTTAAATTACTTTGTTATTAAATAATGCTATAAGAATTATGAGATTCTAACTTATTTCTCATTGAAATCCTCTCTGATGTGAGGCTCCCCACATACTGGTACAGAAATGCAACAATGGAATTTGAAGATTTATTGTTTTCTTTTATGTTCCTACATAATGATGAATAATAGGTCTAATGAGAGGTCTTACAAAAGCACTGTGAAATTAAGTATTTCTTTCATATTTTTGAAACAGAATACCAGGGAATTTAAACCTAACATGAAACAATAAACTATCAATGGATCTCTGACAGCCAACTGGAAGAATGACAATAAGTCGTCTTGTAAATCTTTTGCAAATACTAAATTCTGCATGCAAATAAATATAGGTATAACTTGGAGAACACACTGAAGAACTGTTTCATAGAGTTCTATTTAGCTTTCATCCACAATAAAATTTAGATGAGGGCTCCAGCACAACAACATAGACATTGAATATCCTTATCCTCTAGGCTTGATATATACAGAATCTTACAAAAAGTTCACTGTTACAAAACTGGATAGGCAACCAAGATAGTAGCACCAGATGCCAATTGTGCTGTTAAGCCTTTACCATTTAAAGGGGTACATTTGCAGACGCAGAGGTGCATCTCTTCTTTATGGGAAGATGATGTTAATGGGGATAAAAAGGAAAACGCTAAGCTACCCAGCTTTAATTAGTAAGGATGACAAACAACAGTATCATTGTGTCTTTTTGAGAAATGAAGATTCTGTATGATTAGTGACAGCAGAAGAAATGTAAAATTCGTATGTTCGGAAACCCAGAAACAATTTATGTTCTCAATTCTACCCCTTGAGACTGAAGCCACCGAATATAGTCTTCCTGAAGTCCTTATTCGGTTCAGGTTCAGTTTAGACTTCCAGAAATATCCTAACGCTTGTATCAATCATACCTCCACGTGGTGAACCCTTCAGCCTCCTGCATTTTAAAACTGAACTGCAAGATCCTTTCAGGGTAGGGAGTGGGAGCTGTTTATTCTTATCCTGTCAGTTTGAAAGGGATTTTAGACATCCTACAAATCTTGTCTTGCTGCTATGCCTCATGTGCTCTGGTGGTCTAGACGACAGTATTTCAGTCCATTTAATGTAAACTGCATAAACTGTTACACTCCTACAGGAGATATCAGTCCTTGACACAATACCATGAAGATGATCATACATTCAAGGAATCTCAGGCTATCAATCACTGAGCAGCAAAGTTGAAACATTTCACTCGCTGCAGATTAAAATCTCCCTATTAGGAAATATATAGTTTGGTAGATGCCGTCCAGTGGCCTGTGAAGAATGAGTTTATGGTTGACAGATAAAAGATACTAACCTCACAGAATCACCAACCCTTGTCCCCCTTGCTAATAGCGCTATGCAAAAAAACTAAACTAATGAGTCAGGAAGACTCTATTCCTTTTTGACTTCCAGTCATCCTTTCCAGGTCAGGTTCTAGTCTTGAGTTTTTCTCAGCCTATAAGTAAACCTGCTACTGCTTTCAAGAGAGGTTTGCCTGACAGTAGGTCTAAGACTTGACTATATAATCTGACTTTGAAAGAACCAAACTGACTTTGCTACTTGCAAAGTCATTCACTGGAGCTGATGCATACAAGTACCCACTCTAGTATCTGCAAAAGCCAGAAGAGTTGAAGAGAAAAAACAGTAAGAAATACCATACTTCTCTACAACTTCTGCATGGGCTTGCAAAGAAAGGCAGGTTAATGGAAATCCCCTTTTTAACAAAACAGTGGAAACCAGCAGTACAGTTAGTCACAGCATAGTAAAAAGGTGACTGTATCCTGCCTCCCCATTTAGCCATACGCTACTTTATTCAGGATGAGCTAGCCTATTCACAATCCCATCTTGCAACACAGCAGTTTGGGCAAAACTATTACACTTTGTTTTGAGGGACCCTGCACCTCACAGCTCAACAGCATACCTGCATTAGGAGGATACCAAGAGCAGGAAAGCGTGACTACCACACTACAGGTCTACCTGCTGACAGCATATACAGCCTTCTGGCTGTATCTAAAATCAATAAAGACTTCAGATTAAAGTATTATTTTCTGCCTATATATAACAAATGCTTTAACACTTAAGCATCTTTGCTCACTATCTCTGTTGCTCAGATGTAGCTTAGAAACAGTACTTAGTAGTAGTAGTTTCAAAGCTGGTGGCCATGCAAGTCACAGTAAAATCCACTCTCACCTTTCACTTCTCTTTTCTGACCACAATAAATGCTGAACCTAATTCAGTTTATCAAAATTATCTACAATGCAGAAACCTCTGCCATCATCATACCATACTTAGGGAACTTTTATAACCATTCTTGCTCAAGCAAACCTATTCAAGTGGCTGGGACTTTGCTTAAGTGAAGTGAGAGTGAAGAATTCAGAATAGGGCCCTTACTGCATCAGGTAAAAAGAAATCAAAGGTCATCTCTTGGCAGTAGAGCCTGAATTTATTTGTGCTTGAGGGCAGGTTATTATAGTGCTCTGACCTTCACCTGACATCACTTAATGCTTCAGGCAAAATATCCATGTGTCTACAAACTGAAAAATGGGGACTTAAAATGTCAATGAGAGACTTCTTGAATTTGCAGGACAACAAGAACAGCCAATTACAAATTGCTGGCAAAGAAAACCAAGTAGCTCCTCCAACACTGTGGACTTCAGTTGCTGCTTTAAATAGTCCCTATGCCACAGGCAGAGCATGCAAGATCAGTGGTCATCTTTAAAAAAACGTGACCAAGTTTTGTATGTTTGGTTTTTTTTAAATCAGAGTCTACTGCTGTTGTGCGTACTGCTTAAAGTCAGAAAAGTAGGGTTTTTATACAGTGACTTGCAATCTTCTACTTGAGTACTCACTGTTGGAGAGAGGTGAAGACTTGCTGAAAGGAATGCAACTCAAATGTAATCACTCTTTGGGCACTGCTTGACACTGTGTTTCCTGGTTAAGCATAAAATCTGTATGGTCTGAGTAAAGAGGAATTTTGAAAAGCCTAGAGTTTTGAAAAGCCCTTCTAACATAACTTTAGGGAAACGGCAAAACAAAAAGCAGAAACAAACAAATCCTACCTTTCTGAACCCTCAATTGCCAGCAAGCTACATTTGGAAACAGTTTCTCTCCCTCTTCCATTTCAAAGCAGTAGAAAAATCACAATTTAATCACAAGCAGAATAGTTCAAAAGAAGTCAGATCAGTTTCTGTCCAATTCTAACAGTACGAAAGCAGCAAAGACATTTTAGTCCTTTCATGCCCTCATAATTCAAAACTGCATAGGGATTTTTTTCTTGTATAAAATAATTAGTAATTATTATTAAACACGCTCACAAACTACCACTCTGCATTCAGCCCTGGTGTGATGAATTTGGCCAGCAACAAACACAGGCAGAAGGGACAGCTTTATGACAACTGATTAATCACAGCAGCATTGTCAGTGCCCAAGTAATAAATCTGAACCTGATCCTGCAAAATTGTAAACATTCCTATGAGAAGCAACAAAAGTACTCCAAACTCCTTAATGCCAATGTGAGCAAACCCCTGAACTGTGAAGAGGAAAAAAAAAAAAAAGAAAGAAAGAAAAAAAAGACAGTCTTTTTGATGTACAGTATGTATTAACAAGTACAAGCAATGTCTGAAGAAGTAAAGGACTATAGGAAATTACATTTTTAATGGCTGTGTATCACTACAAAAAAAAAAAACCCAAAACTGACATCCTGCCTTAACCCCCATGTTTCAACACAAGAACAGTATTTCCTGGGCCGTCAAAGCTGAACAATACTAACAGTTAATGGTTAACACACTCTATTCTTTTAAATCCTTATTCTTATGCTGTTCTAGTTAAGTGCTTAAATTCCACATACAGACCCTGAAGATCTGCAAGGAGGTTTGCCCACTGTTCCACACTCACTTCCCCAGTGAATGTAGCTCCATGGAACTACAGGAAAATGAGACAGAGCTTTCATTGCTGCCAGATTAAGTAATTGCATCCATTCCATATAATTTATCACCCTTTTGGGCAGCTTGTGTCATGGGATGTCATTTTATTGTAATTATGCAGGGTGGGATTGGACAGGCTTTTGCTTCTCTTTGCCAATCTGATAAGCAAAATCATGTCTTCTTTTTACTTTCGTAGAAACTACATGTTTTAGATAAAAATAACCAAACAAAAATACAAGTATAATATACAACCGACTAATAGCAGCCTGATGTTACCAAGCCAGAACTACAGCAATCACCTTTACCATGGAAAAAAATACAAGACATCTGAAAACTTTCCAAGTTAACATTTACTCTCAGATTATTGTCAACAGTTTCGCTGAATTTGCCATTTAGAGATAGGTTTGTCCTTCCATGCACTTCTCTCCAGCTAATCCAAATGGAGTATCAGGGGAATCCGCTTGACTCAGGATTACACATTTTAGTCATAGGATATTCGAGTATCTAAGTGACGTTTTTCTCCTGGGGGAGTAGTATTCCATGCTCACACATATCCAAGTGCTGATCCAGCAAGGCCAGGCACAACAAATGTTTTTCACCAAGAAGCAGCTTTCATGAAGAAGGGCTTTTAAAAAGGGCTTCTTTACCCATCCTCTTCCCAAAACAAGAGCAGAGAAAACACATTCCAACTTGGGTATCATGATTCACACAGAAGGCAACGAGCAGGAAACCACACTACTTCTATACAATGTTAGGGACAGTATCCTTAGGCTCACAACAAACATTTAACTTTGGGCAGCCTTCTCCTCCTGTTCTTTTATCTCACTAGGCCATGCAGTCACAAAGGACAGACCTTGCCCCACCTCTTGGGCAAGCAAGGTCCAAGGTGTCACATGAGCCCTGCTTCTACACTGACAGAGACAAATTTGGAAAGATTCCACCCACTACCAGGTTTCTCTGCTAAACTTCATTCCTATACAAGAAGAGGGCAATACAACCCTCAGACACAGATAAAAAAAGTTCAGAAGTTGAAACTTGCGTTGTCACAACAGTTATCCCTTGAATTTAACAAAAAGGGAGTATTCATCTCTTACTTATTGTAATATTTTAAGTTTGGGGTTAGGAAAAAAGCACAATTAAGCAAGCAAAGTGAAATCAACAAAAATGCAGTAAAAAAGGTAGCCTTCTGAAGAACTGTATTTCTCTCTACACTTAATCACATATAGCTATGTATAACTTGTGAGTTTATAGCAATCTTAAAGGAAGGGGAATACAGGATCACAGTTATGAACAAGCGGATCCTCTGCAAAGGGTTGAATTTCATCTACCAAGTCCTGTAATTTAAACATCATTTTTTTGGTACCCAGGGAGTCTCCCAAAGGCCCCAGTTCCAGGAACTGACTATACCACAAGCATAACGCCCGTTAAAAGAACAAATTACTAGCTCTCATACTGTCAAAGAAAAGGCTGCAAACTCTAAGGGCTCAAAAAACTTGAAGTCAGATATACTCATTTTAGCATTTCACGATTTGTAAGCCAATCTAATGATTCTGGGGCAGACCTACCTCCTGATTCCTAAAGCTCCATGAGGTAGTACTGCACACTAACGAACTGCCATTGGACCACAAATGTAGCTTCTGACACTGCTAAATGTCACCACCTGATGAGTGAAATTTATTTCCAGATCTCTGAAGCTTAGCCATTTCTTTCCACAAATCAGATGAAGACGTTAAATATACCTGTGCTGATAAAGCCTCCCTCCTTGCTCCTTTTATAAGTACATTATAACTTGTCGATTTGATCCTGTGTTTGTCAAAATTCACAATTCTTATGTTGTAGGGCATTCCCTGTTCCTGGTGAAACAGAACTTCATTTTGATTTCTGTTTCACAGACAGTTGTGCTGAAGTGACGATATGGAAAAATGTTTGAGGAAAGGAAGGCTCCACACTTTAGGCAGGGCTGAACTCCAAGATTGCAGTCATATCAACACTTGAAAATTTTCATGTTTAACACCAACTGATTAATGCAAACGAGGAATGTGAGCCAATGCCTGAGAACGGTTGCATTCATGTTACCATTCAAGTCAGTCTACGAGCAGAGAATGAGCTTTACCACAGTTCAGACACAGCGCTAGTCCCAGTGGAGAAATAAAGAGCACTGCCTGCTTGTAAAACCAGGAGATACTCAGTAGTTCCTTACACGTGAATGCAAGCATATCAACAGATAGGCTTTAAAGAAATACTGAAACGATGGTTTAAAATGCCACTAAGATTTCATGGCTGAAACCAGTGGCCATTCTTTCCAATGACAAGAGCACATCACATGGGAATGCCTTGATCCGAAAGCCACTGAAGTTACTGCTAACCTTTTCCTTGACTTTATTGGCCCTTAGATCAGAGCTTTAAAGAAGAGAGATAGTGGCTCTTGCACTTACTAAGAAAAGAATCTACAGAACCGATGGAAAAAAAGTCATTTTTTAAAATAAATTTTTCCATATAAGGAGTATGGAATCTTCCTGTGAAGGGAAATTCCAAAACCAGGACCAAAATAAATACCGAAGTGGGATGCCAAGTAGCAGCAGCACAGGACTCATGTGAAATAGCCAACAAGCAAGTCCTTAAGCTATGATCTGAAGAAACACAGTAATAAACCTATGAGGCACATACTACATAATTTGTTCATATACAACAGATATTTTTATTCCAGTGCCTTTTTTTTTAAGCATAAAGGACTTTGCATGCAAATTATCTTCAGGAAATTTAACAGTTGGCCAATATCCTGTAATTATCATACCTTGTTCAGAGATAAAGGAAATGGAGCAAGATGCCAGTAAGACTTGATCAGCAGCACACAGCAGGTCGATGGTAGTGCTGAAAACAGAAGCCCACATTCCAGCAACTCACACATATCTCACCTAACCAACAGATAAGGCTACTTTCTCTCACAAGGATCATATTGAGATTATATCAACATTGGAATATTTCTACTGCAAGAACAGTTCCTGCCAAGAAGCCCCACATTTAACGCTTGGTACTACCATTTAAAAAATATGTAGCGGATGTCTATAGATGGTGTTGACAAGTGCTGATAGTTTAACAGCAACCAAAGTTATGAACAGTGACCCATCTCTGGGAATGCCATAACCCCACAGGGAGAAGCTACACAAATTCAATGTGTGACATGACACTTGTAAGTCCCCAAGAGAAAAATGGGTGGGACAGAACATTCCAGGAGAAGGTAACAGTTGTTTTAAATTACAGAATTTTTATCTGTTATTGTCAATTAACACAAAGAACAAAACAAAAAAATAATCAGGCAACACAGAAGCACACAGTTTCAGCTACGCTCCCTTTATACAGTCAGATATGAGGCCAAATTCAGTGCCCATCAGATCGCTCTGTTAATCAGTTTTTTATTTATATCTGCTTAACATCTCTCTAATTAGTCTTCTAAATGAAGTACTAGACTGTGCATTCTCCCTAAAAATCTAATACACATAAACAGAATTTTCTAGTGTAATGTACTATCCTGAATACAAGAGAAATTATCTAAATGCAAAACACACAATAATCCACTCTTACTTAATCTACTATAGATTAACAATGCAATCATGTCCATTGATCACATATTTAAACCACATATATTCATAACTGAATTAGCTTTACAACTACCTGATTCATCCTCCAAACTGCATTTATATCAGGTTAAGCTGCTTTCTGAAAACAAAAGAACTAAAAACCGAACTGTGTATGTGCCTACTTAAGGGAACAAGACTTTTCATAGAATACGTTCTCCAGCTAGCACTATGACCATCGGAAGCGTTTCACAATTAAAAGCTACAAAATGCTTTGCCTATCTACAGTGGTAGAAGTGATACTACCAATGTCCAAACTATTTAAGAAGTTAGTCTGATACAGTAAGTTTTCTGCTCTTAATTTTTTCCTACTTGCAAAAAAATAACAACCTTCTAAAACTGAAGCCTGTTATGATAATACAACACTACGGGGGACACAGTTAAAATTGCTTATGCATGGTTGACTTTGGAGTTTCCCGGGTTTTTAAGTGCTTAACCATTCAAACCTTAATTTTGTCTAACAGAACAACTCAAAGCCCATAGGAGTCTCTACACTGACTGCACTTAACTGTAGATGATAAACCTGAGTTTTAAAGTAAAAAAAATCCAAACAAAGTATCACTACTAAGTGTCTGACCGGCACTTCTTCACCTCCATTTTCAGTACAACTGCCACTGTGAATGGTCTGAATAGCACACATCTGATGTCACATCACAGAGAATTGAGACTACTATGCGGAAAACCAGCTTCTCTGCTGTCATTGTCTGCACAGAATCACACACTCAAGCCAATATAAGTCTTCAAGATGATTCTGTTAATTTTTATTTTGCTTTCAGGCTCTGTTTAATGCATGTTTGCCTAGCACAGTTATTCAGTTTGTTCTACAGCAAAAGCAAAGGTTTTGTACTGTGATCATAAGACTCATCACTGCCTAACAGCAACCTAATTAATTTTCTGCAATTAAATCTGCTGGAGCTCTGAATGAACCTGTTGTATGAAGTGTGAAAAGATGGAAATCTTGCACCATGCGACACCTCCAAGTGCTTCTGAGACTTAGAGTCACGAATCAGAAGTTGCTCCTTCAATTCCAATGGAGCTGTTTCAGATTAGAGTCATCATCAGCAAGACCTGGGATTAGGCCTGCTCCTAAATAAAACCTGACAAGCTATGGTCAGGGCACAATTATGACAAATAATCTGCGTTTCCTACCTACACTCGCTTTGAAGGCCTCTATATGATAACCCAAACCAGCTTACCTCTTATTTCTAACTTTGCTAAAAATCCTCATTTTACAGCACTTTTCTCCTTGAAAGGCAGTCTCTCCTCCTAGTCTGCTTAACTCCATTGTCCCACTAGATTCCCTGGGAGAGAGGTGATGGAAAAGAAAGCATCACGAATCACAGCTGTCTAATGAATTTCAGCGGTATCAAGTTTCATTTTAAACCCCTGATGGGTGGAAATCACATCAACCAGGAGATTACTACTAGTTTTACACCAGAAAGAAGTCTGAGTTGGCAAGCTACAGCTTGATACATCAAGTTGGTAAGAGTGCATTCGCAGTTCCACAAACAGCACTAAACTCAGACAAATTTGGGCTATTTTCAGTTCCTGCTCCTGCCACAGAAGACAGAAGAAACATGCACAGCAGACTGACAGAATATTAAGAGCCCATTAAGCGACTATTTCATCCATGGCATTATACCCTTGTATTGAGCTACTAACAACTAGTTACTTAGACAGCCGTTTCTAATTAAAAAAATAAACCACACTGATTCATCAACAGAGGGCCACACAGTGAGTTACAAATATTTCTGTTACTTTTGTTGGCTATTCACATCATTGATGCACCAACTTAAATCTGTCATCTTTGCTAGCAGACATCATCATGCCGCTACGTAACCCATGCTGTACTGATACCTTGAATATAACTCTTAGTTTTGCTGACCCCTTGATTAAAAAAATATAAAAGACTGAAAAAAATACAGGAAGAGGTGATGACACTGACCCCTTGATTAAAAAAATATAAAAGACTGAAAAAATACAGGAAGAGGTGATGACACTGGCAAGAGATATGGAAGAACTCCCATACAAGAAGTGACTAAAAAGCTAAGAATTCTTTACCTGGAAATAAAGGATAGCTGAGGACGACAGATAACAAAAGAATACAGTCCTGAAATAGCACAAAGATAGCAAGTAGAGAACAAGTATAATTCATTTTATAAGGACTGAACAGTATCAGGCAGTAGATTTAAAAGAAGCAAAAGGAAGTAATTTTTCCACACAACATATTAACCTGTGGAACTCATTGCTGCCAGGTTTTCTAAACCATTCATGCTTCTAGCACGAAAAAAACATTTGGACGAATTAATGGCAAGTGTGTCAAGGGCTATTAAACACACAAGTGTGGACACACTGACAGCTGAAAAAATGTAAAGCTATAGCTAGAGGAGAAAAGGTATTCTGAGATTCCCCTCTGCTACTGCATGTGCCCCTGTAGCCTGACAACTGAACACGAACAGCTCAGGTGTTGCTAGAATTTAAGCACAGGAGAGAGCGTAACAAAGCCAGAAGCAGGAGAGCGTGAAGAGAAATACCAAACGCACTTCATGCCTTGCACGCTGTGCTCAGATAGACCAAAAGATCTGGCCCAAAACAAGAACAATTGCGACACGCATTCTTCGGAGGAAAGCTATTCACTTCTTTTACTCTCTCATACAAACTGCTGGATTCAGCTCAGACTACGTGCAGTTACTGCTTCTGGTGGGACACCGAGGCAAAACGAAGCAGCTCCTTACACACCCTCTGGATGCAGCCCCTGGAAACCGAGCGTGGAAGGAAGGCAGCTTTGATGGCTACTTCCACAGCCAAAACCAGGCAAAAACACGAGGCGCAGGAATCTCGCAGAGCAGACCAGAAAGCTCTCTCGCAGCCAGGAGAGAGCGAAAGCTCCTCGGGCCACGGCTTTGAACGCAAACCCAGACTAAAGCAGCCCTCACCGCGGCCTCGCAGCTCCAGCCATCCCCAGAGGCCGGTCTCCGAGCCGCCCCGAGCCCCAGCCGCCCCGGTGCACTGCCCGCACACCCCAGCCGCACCGGC